>NW_022196900.1:53454379-53499575 GCF_008632895.1 Mastomys coucha | reverse complement strand
CCTAGGTACCTTAAAGAGCTGTAACACCTGGGCACCTAGGAGAGCTGTAACAAAAGAATATTCCTGAGTAAACCGTGGAGAGAAGAAGTCCAGGTGTTTGGTCGTTATTGCTGCTGGTAGGCAGCAGAAGCGCCATACATTCCAGGTGCTTATTAAAACTACTGATAGCTGGGTATAATGGCAAATACCTTAAACTCAGCACTTTATAGGCAGAGGCAAGTGAATCTCTGTGATTTGAGGCCAGCCTAGTCTACAAAGTGAGATACAGAATATCCAAGGGCTATACAGATAAACCTGGTCTTGAAAAACCAATCCCCCAAACCCAAACAAAATAAAACAAAACAAACAACCCTCCAAAAAACAACTGACAATCATTTTTTAGCTAAAAGTGAAAGTTGAATTCAAGAATGTAAGCTGAAGGCCCATAGGCTGGCTCAAAAAGGAGAATCATCTGTCCTACAAGCCTGGTCATCTGAGTTTGCTCCTTGGAAGCCATAATGATGGAAGAGTGAACAGATGACCTAAAGTTGTCTCCTGACCTCCACAAGGCACTGTGGAGTACATCACTGTGCTCATTCACACACACATTTTACATATATACACACAGTGATTATCAAGAACATAACAATTTTTAAATGATTTAGGTTGAATATGGAAGATGAGACCAGAACTATAACATAGCTTATTAGATAAGGCATTCATTCTATAGAGGTGTCAAGCATACAACAGTACTATAACATGTAAGTCAATGGAGATCATAATAGTGTACAATGATATTATAACATCTAAGTCAATGGAGATCAGAATTGAATTTTAGGAAATTATTTTATTTTGGAATTATTTTATTTTACTTTTATTAGCATATTTGTAGTGGTTTACAGCTACCAAACAAATTTCAGTAATATCCATAGTGACATGGATATTTTTGTATGTATTGTTGTGTGTAATTAAAATCTCTATGCATTTTTGATTTGAAGAATGCTTGTAGAAGTGCTGAGTAATGCAATCTCCCATTCTTTAGTTGTTCATGCCAAGTAAATGTACTTGGATTTATATCACCTAAGGAACCACACCCTAAGAATGCTTGGTTCCTTGAATGTGTCTGGGGAGATTTTTATGTGATGACCTATGGCAATTTCAAGGTATTATCAGTTGGAACCAACACAGTAGCTAATTATGGCTACCATTATTTATAAACTAAATGGTAGGTTGTATTCATTCATTCATCTGTTCCTTGTGTCCTGCTGTGGGTGAGTGGAATATAGTTTTCTGACGCACTGACTTAGTAAAGTGAGCCACTTAGTCACTTAGTAAAGTGAGCCACTTAGTCACTTAGTAAAGTGAGCCAAAGTTATGGTATATAAGATCCAAATAAAGTTTGCTCCATCAATTCTGCACTTTTACTATCTCACTGAGAAGAACATGCTTAAAGAAGGGGCAGATATGGTCACCTGGAGGAGGACTGAACCTAAGATGGATAATGGGGCTAGGAGCAGCTCTCTTGGCTGGTTGGTGACTTAAACCTGTGCAGCAGAGCCACAAGTACCATGAAGATTTCTGAGACACAAGAGCTGGAAAGCACTGAGACGCTGAAGTGGCTTTGCCTTATTTACTAAAGTGAATCTTGATCCACATGAATGTCTATTTCCTATGTGTTCTCGCTCTCATTTGCTCCATGCTAGGTGCTTTATTTCTATTTATTTGTGATTTCTATCTTATGAAAAGCATTAGAGTAAGTTAGCGCAGTAACAATCCTAAAAGTACTGAGGAAAAGTGGTATTGATATAACAATGTTACAAACAGAGACAAACTTTAGATTTACTGGATTGTAAAAAGGATTAAAGATATTTTTAAAAAGGCTTTCTTCTAACATGAAGGTTATTGGTAGTCTACTGGACACTGGGATCTGAATTGTGTGTCTGAATCCAACTGCCTATACTTTTATAAACTAAGGAAGGGGTTCTTAGTTACCTTTCCCCAGTGCTCACTAAATATTCTTTGTCTTATGAAGGCCAGAATGTATATCGAAGAAGATACATTAGCTTTGCAATGAGCTGCCCTTTTGGAGCCTGTAGATTTGGGGTATGTGTGCTAGTGCATAAATTTTGGCTCTTGATGAATTCTAAAATAAAATTGTACACCTAAGTTACTTTGAAAATGCAATCCATGTTATTGAATAATATGTGGCAACCATACGCAATAAGAAGAGATGAGATGAGAACATCATTCTGTTACACTTACATTAACTCTAATCACATTTTGTAGCTGATGCTCTCATGAGGGCTGCCAAATAGCATTTTAGGTAAATGAAGAGCTGGGATATATAGCCTTCCAAAGCCAGCACCTCTGCTGTCAAATAGGTCATTACAGAGGCTATGACTCCATTAGGAAAATGGTGGCCAATCAATGTAAACCTTAAGAGCTCAAATCCTTTGTAATTGATCGAGAGATTCAGTGACTTTAGTGCAATTGAGTTTCAAATGTAAGAAGCCAATATTTGGCCAGATGGCTGCCATGAACTCCAGAGGGAGTTTGTAAATTTAATGAGAGCAATGACTACACAATTTAAGTCACATGTGCTAATACTGAATGAAATATGCATAACAATTTTGATGCTGCAGCCTGGGATGTTCAAGCTTTCATTTGTTCTCTTAATACTAGTCTTTTCCCTCTAAAGGTATGGTGTTTCTTATAACACAATCTCTGGAGAAACTTGTTAATGCTAATCACAATTAATATTTGGAACCATAGTCCTGGTTTTGTTGAGATGACTCATTCCATGCTGTAGGATAATTTAGAGGTACTATTTCAAAAGTATTTAGCTTGTGCAAACAGGAACCATTTAGGCTTACTCTGTCTCCTAATGGTTTCTGCAAAGCTAATGTGAGTAAGATAAAGGAAATGGGCATAATTCATGGATTGATCAGACATAGTTAGGAATTGTCACAGAAGAGCTTCAAACGCTTATAAAACATAAATGAGATATTTTAAAAATAATAAGTTGGAAGGGATAAATATCATGAGAAACATAAATGCAGCAATAAATCTACTTAGTTCTGGGTTAATTTATTATGAATGATTAAATAAACACTAATAAAAGTAAAGTAATAGGTAATTCTAGCCAACATTATAAGCAAAGGTAACAGAAATAGCTGAGCAACATTAAATTAAGCATGTACAGGCATATATAACTTAATGCTATAATAAGGTTTGTATGATTATCATAAAGTGTATGTATACAAGCCTATAAACCATAAACTACTGAACATCTAGGCTATATGGCAAATCCCATTGTACAGATGTTCCATTGCTGATGGAAGCAGCGCTATTTGGTGTATGAGTGAATCTGAATATATAGAAGAGGCAAAAGTATCCAAACCCTCTCATCTACCCTTCTTTGCTCTCTTTCAAATCAGTGACCTCTTTTTTCATTATTTTATGCACACATGTATGTGTATATACATATATACTTCTAAATAAATAAATGCGACAAAAAAAGAAGAGGCAAAAGTGTACTGAGGAATTATGCAGCCAAGATGCAGTGAGACAGATATGTGAGGTGCACCTAACATTCAGGTATTTTCTGTTAATTGATTAAAGTGCTTAACATTGCTTCAATGCTTTTAAGATGTTTTATTTAATTTTATATTCGTATGTAGTATCCTTACATGAGATTCTGCACACCACATTCATGCAGGGACCCTTACTGACAGAGGGCATCAGATGCCCTGGAGCTAGAGTTACAGGTGGTTGTGATATACCTGGTATAGTTGCCTGGAACTGAACCTGATTCCACTCCTGGAGTAGTAAGCATTTTTAACTGCTGAACAGTCTCTTTAGTTCTGAGTGTTAATCTTGACACCCTTGTGGGACAAAGATAATAACAAGGTTGCATGGTCTGTCAAGGGTAGGATCCAGGTAGTGTGCTTTGGCAAGGCCATATCTGAAGAGTAAAGATGACTGGGAAGTCAGTCAGCAAGCCTTAGGTCGTGTGGGAAGCCCTTGTAAACTCAGGGGAAGAGATGATTTCTTGTGGCTCAAGATGCTTAGGTCAAGCAATGGAAATATTTTCCACACGTGGAGAACATCAGCAGAGATTTAAGATTATTTCTAAAAAGTACCATGCCTATCACATCCTAAAATAATGACCTGATACATAGAAAGAAATTGATAAAAATTAAACCATGTAGAATTATCACAAGGTTTAAGTAACTAAGCCTAGTATAATTAGGAAAGTCAAAGGCGGAACTTTAAGTGATCAAAAAGAGAATAAGAATTATAAAGTTAAATGATTAAATCTGAATGTTGATATTTGCTTCAGAATTATTTAACTATATATTTTATGTACTTTCTATGTAGTGTGCCATTTTTCATAATAAAAAGAGCAAGAAACATAAGATATAACATTTTTTTCAAACTCTAAAAATTAAGCTAAATTTTGGCTTTGCTTATCATAGTTACAATATCTTAATGAGCTTATGAGTTAAGAAAGTAATTCACCATGCAGAGGATAAACAGACAGCTAAGAAGGCTCTAAAGGCTCATAGCTAGGAAACTAAAGCCGGCTTATATATGTACATGGCAATGGTTTCACCTAGTGCTTTTAGTTTTCTGCTGTGGATGTGTAAGAAGTCTGAGCAAAGAGGAATAGTTTCTGAGGATCCTGCTCATGTCGATATGGCTGTCCCTGAGACCTTGCTTTAGCTGTTAAAGTTCATGCCTCTTGAAGATGATATTCCTTGTCAAGATCAGCCAAGGCAAGAAACTCTGTGTTAAACTAAATGATTCTAAAGTCTACCCTCTTTAGCACATGTTCCTAGGGTATGTATATTGGGTTGCTAGGTCTCAGTGAACTGAATGTTTCATTTCTTCTTTACTTCTGTGTATCTAAGGGGAAACCAGTCCTCTTGTAGCATTGCATTGCACTTGAATATTTATTTTAGGAGCTAGGTGACTATTTTCATAATGTCTTCCTGATTCTTGTTCTCTATGGTCTTTTGGAGCATTGGTTCTTTCTCTTCCAGAAAGCTCTTTATACAAATTTCTCACTTTTCATCCCCTTCCCTACTCAGAGATTGGAACCCTGATGGATGCTGGAAGAAAGAGCTTTGGTCTTGATATTTCTTTTCCAGGATGACAAGCAGCCATACAATTTGGTAATGTGCTATATGATAAACCTTCCTGAAAACACATACCACTCAGAGGTTGTTTGCTTGGTTCCATTTCTAGATATAGAAGTGGCTGATATATTTAGTTCTCACCTTTTTTGGTTAAAAAAAAATTATTCCCCTCATTAGGCACATTGCCACACATCATAAACGATGAGACTCTTTTCTAACCCAAATAAGTTTTATGGACAGCTGTTTGTGGCTTCCAATGACTTAGTATCCAGCAAAACGAAATAAAGTCACACTGTCCAGGCCATGGGTAATCAGCTACCTACTGTGCGAGGCTCACATGCCTGATCTTCTCCAGCTGTGTACATCACATTACACAAATGACATTAAAATGAAATGGAGCATATTCAGGGGGTCTGGGGCTATAATCTACATTAGCAGAGATAATTCAAGGAAGTGGGCATGTTTACTGCGAGGACAAAGGAGCAGCTCTGCTCCCTGGGCCATGGTGAAAAGGCCTGCCAGGTAGTGGGTACAGGCAGATTGTGGCTCAGTGTGAACAGGCCTTGGCCAACGTACAAAAAGAGTGATCTAACAAGAGAAACGGGCTGCCGCAGAACTCGTGACTTCTGCTAGTAGAACGGTTTATAGCCTGAATGGTGGTACCACTCAGGGAGGTTTGAGATAGAGTATGGACACAGTTATTTGTAAGGCTGACCTTTTGTGTACTTGTTTCAGAAACAGCTGTTTCCAAATGTGTTCAGAAATGTGTCCTAAGTTGGGACCATTTCATGCACGTTTAGGCTACAGACCACTCCTATGTAGGAACCAGTTATGGAAACTTTGTGTTTCCCATTGCTGGGAAAATGAGATGAATACATGTTTTTAAAGATTGAGTTTTAATTTTAAGTGTGGGTGTGGGTGTGGCTCTGTGCAGGTAGGTACCTAGGGATGTCAGAAGAGGGTGTAATATGCCCTGAAGCTAGAGCAATCAGCCATTTTGATTGTCTAACATGGGTTCTGGGAACCAAACTGAGGTCTTCTGGAAGAACAGTATGATCCTTTATGTGCTGAGCCATCACCCCAAGAATAAACATTTTGGACTAGTTTAACACAATCCCTCATCAGTAGCCCCAAGACGACCTTAAGAGTGAACTGGTATTTTGAGTAAACAGGCTCTGTGAAACAGCATACAGCTTTGTTTTGTTTTTGTTTTTTGTTTTTCAAATTTTAATTTTGGTTTATTCTACCAGTTAGATCAGTGTCTTTATTTGTCATTAATTCTCTTCGCAATTGCCAGGAGCACTTTGCTGTTGAGTCAGTGAGTAACCTACTACAGTTTAACACAGAATTTGATGAAGAATTGGTGCTTTGAATGTTGTGCTGGGGGAAGAAGGAAAAGTTGCTTGGAGCCCTTGTTCTCTGAGCACTGGTATTGGGTAAACAAGGCTTTCACTTACCAGAGTAAGTCTTTTAATAACATAAAAGCAGAAAGCGCTCCAAGCCCTCTGGTTTCTGTTTTCTGACCCACTTGGTGTTAGAAGTTAGAAAGGCTTGGCGTTTCTAATCAGTTTTATCTCAATAATCTCGGACTTCAGAGACAGCAGTAACAGAACTAACTGGGCAGAAAAAAATTCCCCTGAGAGGCATTTCTATTTGTAAACCTTTGGTAAGCAGTTTAGCATGAGGCTCTTCAACCCTGGAGGAATCATACCAGGGTTTAATAAACTCAAGCCAGAAAAGAGACTCTTAGGTCTGCAAGGTTTTATTTGAAAGCAAAAATAAAGACAGTGATACTGGCTACAGGGGTGGGGTGGAGGGCTAGACCTTTGACTTTGTCTGTAGAACAAAAGCCACAATTATTTTTAAATGTCATCTCAGCTTAAAAGAATTATCATTCATTTTGGGATTCTAAAAACATTTCCTTGTCCCAGAAGATTCAAATCCCTCTCTATCTTAATCACCCACAATGGAAAAGTAGTTTGCTTTTTCCAGGATAAGAAAGAAAAAGGTCAGGCATGGAAATGTGAGTGTGTTTAACCATATTGTCCCAAACCTGTGCTCCCGGGATGGAAAAAAAGACTCACACTTCAGATGAGCTAAAGAAAAAGCTTTCAAACAGAAGTTTCTGATGTGTTTGCACATTTCTGCAGTTTGATCATTGGGGCTTTCTCTTCTCTCTGAAATTTCTGACATTTTTTCAGTCCAGCTTCAAATGCTACCAGCTCTGGATTTACTACTTTTGTGCTTAGATTCTGTTTACATCCATTTTTTGAAGTAAACAAATGTATGTACATAAGTACGTACATGCACTGGTACATATAGGCATTTAGTACAAGCAGCTCAGAAGCTTAGCACACATTCTCTCTTAAAATGATTTTCCAAAAATAAGCTACAAAGCAGAGAAGAGAGGAGGATGGAAGAGAATTAGGTGAGAGTTAAATCTAAGAAAGAGAAGTTTTAAACTCTAAACCACTACTTGGTTGTATGCTAGAGATCAATTAGTTCTTATAAGTCATGGCCATTTATCCAACACTACAAGTAAATTAGGACCCCTCATTTCAGCAACTCTAAAGGGTTTAGATATTTTTTAAAAGATTTACTTATATAGATGCAGCAAGGCAAATTGACTGGGATCAAAAAGCCAAGTCAGTCTATATGGTCACTTCCATACTTTCAAATGTCTTCTTCGGTATCTTGGCATGGGTTTAAAGTTTGAGTGTGCAATGTTCTTCCATGGGCTCGAGGGTTCGAACACTTGATTTCCTAGCTGGTGGTCCTATTGTGGAATGTTAAAGCTGCATTTAGGATTTGGAGCCTCACTGAGGAGAGTAGATTGTTGTGTCTCATCTGGTCTATGCTCTGTGCCTCCTGACCTGCTACATGTCTCCATAGCCATGAACCCTAGTATGGTTTCTGTGCCAGGAGAGGCTGTGCTCTCTGAAATCCTGAGCCACAGGAAACCTCCTTCACTTAGATTGTTCTAGCCAGGCACATTGTCACATCAGTGAGGAGAATACTATAATAGGCAACTCTTTTAATTTATTTTTTTAGACAAACTCAGTCAGGGCAGCCTTCTTACTGGATGTGGTTACTCCAACAGAGCAGGTTGCTGGATGCTCCCATCTGGACCCCAAGTTCCTGGGCTTGATGGGTATAACATTTTGTGCTTCTAACCAGTAAGATACCAGTGCATAGCACAATATATGACAGTTGCTGTTAAAGACTCAACTTGCCTGCCTTCTCTATCTTTTTTCTTTAGAGCTCATTTCTTTCCTGACCTCCTACAGCAGGTACAAATCACACCAGCTTTGTGGGAATTAATTATATTTTGTTCAGAGAGTGTCTCTCACATTACTGCTATTTAAATCTTTTCATGATATTTAATGTTTAGTCTATGCTTTCATCTAGAATTTGAACTCCTTAGAGTTGTTAAGAAAGAGAATGCATAAGTTTGGATGTCCTCGGAGTACCTCAAATGATGCTTTGGTAAACTCAAGTGCTGCCTTAATAATGTTGGTTCCTGAGTCGTTCAGACTCTTTAAACAGCAGTGAGTGAGAACTCCCCCAGAGCACAGATTTCACTGCCGTTGCCTTCCACTCTCCATTTCCTCGCACATTAGGAACATTGTGTAATAGGAAGACTTCAGAGAAACTTTTATTTCTCAGAGGAGTCTTAAGAAACTCCCAGAGAGCAAGGCTTTAGAGACTGTATTTTCTTATAGAAAGATAAAATAGCATGATTGTAAAAGTATGAAGTTTGGGACCTCAGTTTTCTGGCACGAAGTTGTTCATGTGTTAGTCAGCTTTCCATTGCTATGACAAAATACCTAAGCCAAACAACTTAGAGGGTGAAAAGGTTTTTTTTATATTATTATTATTATTATTATTATTTTGTAAATTTAATTTAATTTTTCCAACATACAATTTCAGTCCATAGTCATTTGGTCCTTATGCTTTGGCCCTGTAGCATGGCAGAGTTTAATAGTAAAAACTAATGGTATAGCAAGGCTGCTCATCTCTTGATGCCCAGGAAGAAGGAAGAGAGGGAGGGAAACAGTGTAAGAAAATTAGGGGTAGAAAGAGAAAAAGAGGAGGAAGAAGGGGAGGAGGAGCAGGATGATGATGATGAGGAGGAGGAGGAGGAGAAAGAGGAGGAGGAGGAGAAGGAGGAGAACATAGAGGAGGAGGAGGAAAAGAAGCTATGCTTTCAAAGTTCTAATGATTTAACACCCTTACTTCTGCATAATCCCACCTTTTAGGTGTCTCACCACTTCTGTGGGTGATCTAGGATAATGGCCAAGCTCTCAACACATTCTAGATCTACAGAAAAACTGGCTAACCTCCCTATGTTTATAAATAAAGAAACAGAGGCTGTAAAAATGAAGGTTTCCAGAAGTGAGTCAATAGAAGATTATTCTGATAAGTTTTTGGTAAGTGTGCTGCAAAACTAAATATAAAGAATATAACAGAGGATGGTACAAGCTGAGTAATTAGCAAAGGTTGACCGAGGATATTTTGAACATTCAACAAGGCACAGTCACTTGAGGGAGCTCCGAAAATCAAAAGGTAGTTGGAGATTATTCAATTGATTTATCTATTTTCTTTAATAATCTCTCTAATGAAAACACATATAAACATATGCATTGTAGATATTTTACAATATCAACTCATTGGAAACGTTAGACTTTATAGTTGTTTTTAAAGTCATCATCATTGAGACAAATAGATTTTCAGGGCTACAGATAATAAATAGTTGGAGTTATAATCTATGATCATTTGTTATAGAGCTCATATTTTTAAGGACAATGAATTCAGAAGGTATCTTTTAGAAGAAGTTATTGCACATAAAATATAAGCAAATTTCAAAATATAGAGAGATGGGTAAGTGTAGTCTCTGTCTCAATGGCTTTCAAAGTGTAATATGGAAGATAGATAGGTTAGTAAAGTCTGATTTATATAGTAGAGAATGTAATCAGGAAGATATTCTGTCCCAGTTTGCTTGAGATAGTACTACATGATGCCTGCCACCCAACAGGCTTATTATTAGTATTGTTTTTTATCTTCAACAGTGTGTGCATTGATTTGGATGATAAATTATATGGTCTCAGCAGTATTTATGGAAGGCATGAGACATTTTGGAAGCTTAAAATAGGAAGCCCTGCCTTTCTCAGGTAGTGCCTGACTTGGCTGTCTTAGAGACAAGATGCAGTTAAGTGGGTAGAAGAGAGATATTTTAAGCACAACAAAGTATAGGAGGTAATGAGTGGCCAGAAGAAGGAGACTAGGCAGGAGCCAGCTCATTGAAGAATGTGGCTACAAATAGAGGTACTTTTCTTTTTTTTTTTCTCTATTTTTTATTAGATATTTTCTTCATTTACATTTCAAATGATATCCCCTTTCCCAATTTCCCCTCCCCCCTATGTCCCTCAGTCAAGAGGTGCTTTCTGCAGAGGCAGTGCTTAGTGAAGCCCTTTCACTCCTCCCACCTTCCTATTAGGGCAGAAACAAGAATTAATGAAACACTGTGGGTCAAGAAGCTTATTCCTTCTGTTCAGAACTCTCTACAAGCAGCTATTCTGCCCTTAATCTCTCTTATAAGGTGACTTTTATCATCCTAGAATAATGCTTCAGCAGTGCAACATTTGTCAAGGGTCATATCTTGACATGAGAAGGTCCTATCTTATTTAATAAAGATGGTACTGGAAATACCTAAAGCAATGTTTCTATCAAACAATTCTCTGTAGCAACACAACATACACACACACACACACACACACACACACGTACAAACACAGACACACACACACACTCTTCAGATCTGTAGGATGGGAACTGAATTTTGATTAGCATTTTCTGTCCTTTATTTCAGTCCTGCTAAACTTCAGAAGATGTAACATAATAATAGCCATGTTGAAAGACATGTTCAAAGAGTTGAAAAAATATCCACACTTGGTACCCAGAAGTTATCTTCTGCAATTCTAGAAGATACTTTGTGTTTGTTCTAACGAACCTAGAATTCCAGTCTGGAGTCCTGGGCCTGTTTCCAGTACTAATACAGGTCTCTTCTTTAGGGGTTTCCTTTAGAAAGAAACCATCTATTAAACATGTCAATGGGTTTGATAGGTAGTCTTAGGGTAGGTGTTTAGGGGAATGGTTGGGTACAGCATTGTGATGGATATGAACTACACGTGTGGTAATTAATTTAACTGAAACACACACAAATATTCATGCCCCATTATAGTGCAAGAAAAAGCTTGGTAACTAAAAGAAGAGCTTATTCTTTCAATGATGCCATGCCCTAGCACTCAATCCAAGGTGTTTCAGAATTGAATATTTGAAGCTAGTCTTTCAGATCTTTATGAAGACAAATTTGTCATTATTAGGAGGTACAAGCTATTTTCTTAAAATTTATTTGCTACCTTATAATTGAAAATATTATTCAAAGGTCTTGCCCTTTGGACTGTTTCACAAGTATTTTAAATTTAAGGATAAAGTTCAATAGGACAGAGAAACATGAGTCATTGGAGAGAAGATTGACAGACTCCATATTTGTTGACTGCTAATTAGCAGGCCATCATTTGCTTGGTATAGCACCTTGTACTAAATTATACAACTCAACTGAATGCTTTCCCACTGGGTGGAAGGGTAAATGTAACAACATCGAAATTTGTGACCAGTTCAATTGCTGCCATGTAGACTTTGGAGGAGGAATACATATTTTTATCTCCACACTTTCTGGTGAATCCACTAAGGAATGGAATCAGTAATAATTAGATACCCTCCATGTCCAGGCACTGGCTAACTCTTTGGTTTCCTTATTTAAATCCATGTGGAGCAGGTTCTATCATTCCAATGTTAAAGAGGTAAAAAATGTTTATTTGGGAAATTGAACTCACTGTAGAGTGTGTGCTAAAACAGGGTTGACTTTTTGACCTCTAGTTAATAGTGAATTTCTAAAGGCCCATTTCTCATTCTCTCTCTGTCTTTCTCTCTGTCTCTCTGTCTCTCTGTCTCTGTCTATCATTTTCATTTTCTCCCCTTAACCTGATTCTCTCTCTAATGACTAACTATAAATAAAAACATCATATCAGAAGTTAAGTTTGGCTTTTTTTGAGATGACTTTTACTCTTTTTCTCATTTTAACTGCCACCCATCTGTCTCTCTTCTTCCTCCCCTGCCTATTGAGTAAATCACCCTAATTATTAACTTTGTAAATGAACCTCTAAATAAGCTATTTAAGTTTATTCCTATTAGATGGGACAACAGATTCGAAATCTAGTACCACCTGGGGTGAGGAACGTGTTAGATTTCCATGCTAATGCCTCATGCATGTTTTATGCCTTAGATTAGTGGCTAATGTGGTCATTGATCATCTCATGTCATAGAAGCTGAAAACCTGCTGCTCTGAGTGAATTCTCTAAAAACTTGTTTCCAAATCAGTATTCAAAGTCCTAACCCAGGTTTCTTGTCTGAAGAAGAGGTCATACATGCTTTGGGGTGGGGTGCTGAAATGTTTTTCTAACGATTTGTCTTCTTTGTACACTATAAACAGACTAAAATATATCATTAGAGTAGGTTAGATTTGAGAAATTGCCAAACCCCAAACTATTTATGAAAGTGTTGGTTTAGAAGCATTTTTATACTCTACATATTTTCTTTTTGTGTTACCTATACGAAAAAAATAAGTTATCATTGGAAAGCCTGCCCAATTTGTGTTTGAAGTACCTAAGCATTTATCTCATTAAATGCAAAATTGAGGGCATTTTTTCCAGAAGCCATATAGCTCAGCCAGGCCATTATGGAAATCTAGTAAAATATTTAGTCCATTCTCTTAAAACCATGACCTTAAAGACCTCTGTGTTTTGTCCTCAGAGAACCTGTGGTTCCCAGTACAAGACCTGTGCAGGATCAAGCTAGTCAATACTCCTCATTTTTTTTTTCTTTTTCTTTTTCTACTAGACAAGATTTCTCTGTATAGCCCTAGCTGTCCTGGAACTCACTTTGTAGACCAGGCTGGTCTCAAACTCAGAAATCCACCTGTCTCTGCCTCCCAAGGACTGGGATTAAAAGAATGTGTCACCACTGCCCTAATGTGGTAGTTTGAATATGCTTGGGCTAGGAAGTGGTATTATTTGGAGGTGTGGCCTTGTTGGAGTAAGTATATCATTGTGAAAATGGGCATTAAGACCCTCATCATAGCTGCCTGGGGGCCAGTCTTCTTCTAGTGGCCTTCAGATGAAGATATAGAACTCTCAGGTGCTTCTGCACCATGCATGCCTGCCTGGACACTGCCTTGGTGACAATGGGCTAAACCTCTGAACATGTAAGTCAGCCCCAATGAAATGTTGTCCTTATAAGAGCTGCCTTGGGGTCCCTGGGCTCAGTCTGGTGGTTGGCCTTTGGTATCTGCATCTGTATTAGTCAGATTCTGGTAGAACCTCTCAGGAGACACCTATACCAGGCTCCTGTCAGCATGCACTTCTTGGCATCTGCAATAGTATCTGGGTTTGGTGTCTGCAGATGGGATAGATGCCTAGTTGGAGCAGTCTCTGGATGGCCTTTCCTTCAGTCTCTGCTCCATTTTTATACCTTCAGACAGGAACAATTCTGGATTAAAATTTTTGAGATGGGTGGGGGCCCCATCCCTCAACTGTAGGCCATACCTATCTACTGGATATGGTCTCTACAGGTTAGATTTGAGAAATTGCCAAACCCCAAACTATTTATGAAAGGTCTCCCCTTTGTTGGGTATTTTGGCTAATGTCATTCCTGTTGGTCCTGGGAACCTTTTGCTTCCTGGCATCTGGGACTGTCTAGTGGCTATCCTCAGTTCCCCACCCTCGAATACTACATATTTCTATTTAATTTCCTGATTCTCTCTACTTCTCTCCATCTCTAGAGGAAGGGCTGAAGGAGCTAAAAAAACAACAATATCAACTAACTGGAGCACCCAGGGACTAAACCACCTTCCCCCAGCCTCTGCTGAGCTGGCCCACCTAGGGTGGAGTTTTCTGAGATAAGAGAACTCTATTGTCCTGCCTTTTCTGAAATTTTCTACAAGGTGCCACCACTTACTGTCTTACTGAGTATACTGCCTGGTTTCTGACTAGCAACAAGATGCTAATGAGTCAACTAGATCCTGGCATTGAGGGGGATGGTTTCCTTTCCTATAAATACTGAGTCTCTTAAGTAAACATCAGACCTTGATCAGGAACTTTGTCTTGGTCTCCTTATTTCTCTCCCCATCCTGTGCCCCACTCCAAGACCCCATCTTTTCTTGCTGGAAAGCTACAGAACAACAATATCAACTAACTGGATCACCCAGAACTCCCAGGGACTAAACCACCAACCAAAGAGTATACACGGAGAGATCTATGGCTCCAGCTACATTTGTAGCAGAGGACCTATCTGGCATCAATGGGAGGGGAGGCCCTTGGTCCTGTGAAGGCTCGATGCCCCACCATAAGGGGATGCTAGAGCAGTGAGGCAGGAGTGGGTGGATTGTCAGAGGAGCACCCTTATAGGGGCAAAGGGAAGGAGGATGGAATGGAGGATTTGTGGAGAGGAAACCAGGAAGAAGGACAATATTTGAAATGTAAATAAATAAATTAACTAATAAAAAATGAGTTGCCTTAGTTCTGCTGTCTGTTCACCGCAGAGAAACCCTAAGATACCTACCTTGAGGGTAGAGGTCTTGGGAGCTCCCCCTTCCTAGCTGAAGAACAATTGATGGCTGAGGGCTGTTAGGGAAGGGAGAGTTAACTTTTTAAAGAGCATGATGCCTGGTACATCAACCATATCCTAGTAGATAGCTCAATCTTCCTGTATATTTGCAGCAAAACATGAACTCAGTGAGGTCAGGGCAGGTCTGGGAGAAGTTAGAGGGGTGAATGTTATCAAACCACATTGCACACTTATATGAAATTTTCAGAGAATTGAGGAAAAGTTTATATTTAAGAGGAACTTATTTATTTATTTTTTTTACCATCCTTAAGTTTGTTGTTACTAGGAACAAGAGGTTCATAATACAACTTATCTCATGACTTGGCTAACAGAATCAGCAAGAGGTAGTGAATACTAAGCATTTAGGAATGAATGTACTGCTTTCTAAATATTCTTATAAGTAGTTGTAGTAGTCTGGCTGTTCTTCCACATAGGCATTATATTGGTAAAAATACAATGAATAAAATGTCCACTGGTGAAACAAGATGGCGCTGTTTGCCTTTCCTTTCCCTTGTTAGGAATATAAATCATCTACAATTGAGAACCTGTCCGTGGAACGTTGTGTTTAGTGCTCAAGAAAGACCCTTTCAGGTTTTTTTTTTCTTTTCTGTATCTTACCAGTGCCCATCAGGGGTTAAAAAGGAGTAAAACAAACAGTATCAGGTGAGACCAACTCTAATCTGGTAAGGGACACCATCCTTGCCATCTAGAATAAAGGGATGTTAAAATTGTGATTTCACTCTGTGGCAAACGTAGAGATATGGCATGTTTCTCTGCTATGGTTTTTAAGGTAGAATGTAGAACATTGATTGATGCCAACTTTCACCCCTTCCTTCTTCCTTCAAGTGTGTATTTCTTGGGAACTTCTCCAGGAACACTAGGACACCAGAGCTGCTCCGTTGCCTAGAGTGCAAGGCATGCTGGGTCTGGGCTTGCTTTCAGCTCTCTCCCTCTTGCAGCCACATCAAAAGAGCCTCAAGAATGACAAGCAGTCATGTGAGGCTCAGAATGCTTCTGAGGCTGCCAATATCCTCATGAGTTTCAGGCTGAAGAACAGAAGTTCTGGTGATCAGGGAATATTTGTTTCAACAAGAGAGTCCCCAAAGTATAGTGGAACCAGCCATGGGCTAGTGAGACTTGGATGGTGTGGGTTACACAATTATGTTTTAAAGCAATGGCTGGGCAAAGTTTCCTAAATACTTGCGTTTTGGGCATATTCGCTTGACTGTTAAAGGAACTGGATTTAAGCTGTTCAACCAAACTTACAAACCTATTGTAGAATTAAATTAATTATTTTTGTTCTTTCCTCTTGTGAACATTTCAGTGTACTTTAGACTGTTTTAAAGAATAGCATCCTTACAGAATACCTGTGATCCATCTTACTTCTATCTATTAAATGACTTCAAACCTATTAATACATTTATGCTTGTGAATTGGCTCTTTTAATAAATACAGATCCGATAGTTATATTATTAAGAACAACCTTTTTAATATGGTTCACACAACATTGAACATAGAGTTAGGATCTTTGTTATAAAATCAAAATACATTCTACATTGAGAAATGTTATACAGGGTCTTAGCCCAATGTTGTGAATGTTGTATGTGCTCAATATCTTGATAAATAAATAAGATTGAAGCTCAGTAGGAAAATACCAGGTTATTAGGTTTAATATAGAAGTATTCTGAAATTTAATGTGTGAGTAGTATCCAAGTCAAAAGATACATAGGAAATGTGAGAGCTAATTATATTATGGAAGGAAATGAAATACCTCAAGTGAAATCAGCCAGGTAGAAAGAAAAGAGAAGAATCTTAAAATCTAACTCACATGTAGAATCCCACATAGCGGTTCTCATGCAAATTAAGAGTAGAATTGTGGTAAGAAGAATTCTTGGGGTAAGAAGAATAGAAGGGGAAGAGAGTGGGAAGGGGAAGAGAGGGAGCAAGGGAAAGGGAGAGGTTCTCAGTGGATACTACATTATGAGTTGGTAGAAGAAAGATGGTCAGTAAAATATTACATGGCAGAGTGACCAGCAATAGCAGTAATAAACTGTAGGTCTCAGAAAACTAGAAAGATTCTGAGTCTTCTCACCATTATGTAATTTTATCCAGGGAACTTTGATATAGTCAATCTAATTTAAACATTATACATCTATACATAGGTCAAGAGGCCAATAGACAATTAACAGTGCCCAAATTTCTTGGTTTTTATAGAGCACTTAAAATTCATATTAAAATCTACCCTATGGATGAAGTAGTTAGTAATTGGAGACTCGAATTTGTCTCTTGTATTAAAAGGTAGAACAATAACCTAGAGTATTGGAAAATGTTATAAAGTACAGGCTGTAGACACAGACAGCTGCATAGGAATCCAGAGATTGTTCTTTTTTATCTACATGATCTTTGACAAGTAGCTCAAAGTCCCATTTTTCAAACCAGGCATAATAATATCTGCCTCTGAAGACTTTATGCAAGATAGAAGTAATCCACATGAAGGGTTTGGCCTACAGTAAATACATAGTGATATAGTTTTTTATTAGCATAGGTCAGTACATAGTCATCTTTAAACAGGATGGTGCTCCCAAATTGCAGATTCTTTCCAATAGTGTTGTGTTTTTATGTAGCTGAAGATCTTAATCAGGACCATGTTTCTAATGTCTGATCATGGAAATGAGAACTTTCAACACAAAAGCTAAACTAAAATTATCTCCCAGCTTGGTAGTACAGCTGAGTTAAATGTAGGTAACCCATTTTTCAGTAGTTCATCTCTGGAAGCAAGATCAGTCAGATGAAATCCATTTACTATTTACTATGAAGAAGGTAACATTGAACTCATTTTTTTTTTTTTTATAATACTGAGGTTGGGGATTTAGTTCAATGTTCTGTGGTAGAACACTTGCCTGTCAAACAAGGCCCTGGATTCAATCTTCAACTCAAAAAAAAAGCAAACAAACACCCCCACCCCCCAAAAAATCAAAGAGCAACAAAACAAACAAAAAACAACCCAACAACAACAACAACACAACACAACATGATCTTTTTGAGTGAGCACAAACATCAGGATTGCAAGTTACTTGTATTCCTAAAAGGATAAAGTCAGTAAATTATGTCTCCAAACTGAAGATATGCTTGCAGAACCACTGGAAAGACTAGTGAAGGGATATAACACTGGAAGGAGAGAGAGAGAGAGAGAGAGAGAGAGAGAGAGAGAGAGAGAGAGAGAGAGAGAGAGAGAGAGAGAGAGAGAAAGAGGGAAAGAGGGAGGGAAGGAGAATGCACTGCTCAACAGGGATGGAAACAATGAGAACAGGACAATTCTTTGCCTTTGAAATGTTTCAGACTAAGATATGGAACAGGAGTGAATCAAAATTGTGCAAGAATTTGAGATCAACCCTGTCCCAGGTATATGACCAATGTTACTAGTGCCTTATTTGAAAAATGTGTTCTCTAACACATTTTGGTCATCCAATAGCCTTTGGTTGATAAAAACAAGCATAAGAGCACTTAAGACACCAGTCATGTGTGGGCCCTTGAAAACTGGAGTTCTAGAGAACTTGGGAAATGTTCCTATTATTGTGCCATATGGTGGTTCCATAAGTTACACTCACAGCTTCTTCAGTCTGCTGATACCAATACTACCTGAGGCACAGAAATGTGGAAAACTGATGAAGAATGAATTTACCATTGCATATGTTCTTGTGTCCAGACAAAATGCAGGATTTGTTTATTACAAGACAAAATGAAAAGTATATCTTTCTTACAGGTTGATCTTTATCTCTCCTCTCTAGCCTGGTTTTATATTCACTCCACATTGGTCCTTCCTGTGTGGACCTCTACTCTCACTGCTCATACTAGATGATGGTGCCAGTGTCAGTAGCTTGTCATATCTCCAAGCTTCCAGAAAATGGGACTTTTCAAATAGAATGACCATGTATTGAATAATTTCTTTTTGCCTGACTTAGGCACAGACACACCTCTGTTCTGTTGTTTCAGGTACGTAAGTGGTGACTATTATGGACCAAGTTGTGACTACTGCAGACCTTCAGTGAAAACCTCATGTCCCTCAAGTATACATCCCAATAAGTTTGTTGTAGCCTTTGAATTTTAGCTTCCCAGAAAGTGCTGAAACTTCAAAGACAAGCAGAAATCATACTTGAGATATTCACTCATTTATTTACTTGTTTGTTTGTTAGATTTGATTTGATTTGATTTGAAGAATGAACACAAAATGGTTATGTTCCGACAAATCTAAGGAAAGGAATGCTCACACAAAACAACTAAGGCAAAAATTAGACTGAGAGAAAACTTCTCTGTCTTTCTGTAACATTTCTCCATTTCACCTCTTTTCTAATCTAACTACCAAATTAAAAATTCACTTTGAAGTAAATGAAGGCATTTAAATAGAGGGAATGCCAGGGCCAATAAGTGGGAGAAGGTGGGGTGGCAGGCATGGGGAGGGGGGGAGGGAACAGGGGTTTGTTTTTGTTGTTTTTGTTTGTTTCTTTGTTTGTTTTTTGGAGGGGAAACTGGGAAAGGAGAAATTTACATGTAAATAAAGAAAATATATAATAAAAAAATTAAAAAAATATTCATATACATAAAATAAATAAACCTTTTAAAAAGAGAAAGTTTCGGGTTTTCCATTCATATGTGGCACTGTTAATGAAGCTAATTTCAAGGGAGAGAAGCTGATAGAAATGTCTGAAACTCCTGAAAACAATATTAGAAAAAACATCATTTTATAAGTTTTTAGGATTTTTCTACTATAAAAGCAGTTAACTTACAGCAACAACAAAAAAATCATATACTTATTATTTTCTTATATTCATTTCATAGGTTGCTAATGATTACACCAGAAATTAATATAGCAGCAAAAAATGCTAAGTATCTCTGGTTTACCAGACAAAAATGAAAAAAGATGCATCCCAACATAATGTCTAATGCCCAGTTCACTCCTAGGATATTGCTCTTTGGTGTTGGTGACAAGGTTTAAAATGGTGTGTCATGAGAGGGCAAGTTGAAAGAACTGAGAAGTGTTAAGTTGAGAAGAGGTTTCTGGGGAAGAGGTTGATCTTTTTACATACTTTAAGATATGTCATGGTAGAGGCTTTTGATTTATTTTGTGCTACTCCAAGGGATTCTTTTCAAGACTGGGAGATATAAATATCAGTGCTGAATGGAAAATGTCCAAAAATTCCATGAGTAGCCTAGAGAGAAAATGAGGGTCCTTTCTGCTGAATTGTTTCAGCAAGACTATCTAACCTCAGATACTACATCAAAAGTAATGCCTGAGCATAGGAACTCTGCTACAGAAATGCCTGAATGCCCTTCTGGCCTGTCTCTGCCTTCATGTTCTAGGACATCAAGCAGAAGTTGCAGCCCTGGGTCTCAGTACTTGTCTCATAAATCTATGTTCATGGATATAAAATAGCAAGGTAAGATTTCAGGAAGATTATAGCATTTCTTGTAATTCTTATCAAATGCTATAGAGAGGATTTCTGTAGAGTAAGAGGGTTGATTAGTTTCTTCCCATGCTAAGACTGTTGTAATGGAAGACTCGACCATATAGTTAACTTTATGAGGGATCATTAGGCCCATAAATCACAACACAGTTCCAAGAGGGCCAACATGATATATCTTACTCAGTCACTGTAAAACCAAGTACAAATGAATACACACAAATTCAAGAAAAGAGCCGGGTAGTGGTAGAGCACACCTTTAATCTCAGCACTTGGGAGGCAGAGACAGGTAGATTTCTGAGTTAGAGGCCAGCCTGGTCTATGGAGTGAGTTCCAGGACAGCCAAGGCTATACAGAGAAACCCTGTCTCGAAAAAAACCTTAAAAAATGAAAAACAAAAAAACAAAACAAAACAAACAGACAAACAAAACAAAACATAAAAACAAATTCAAGAAAAGAGAGGCTAGCGAGATAGCTCAGCAATTAGGAGCACTCATTAGTCCTTCACCGAATCTGAATTTCATTACCAAAACCCACACTGTGGCTCACACCTATCTATAACTCTAGTTCCTGAGGAGCTAACAATCCCCTTTGGCTTCCTTGCACACCAGGAACACACATGGTGCACATACATACATGCAGGCAAAACTATGTATACTCCCTAACCTCAGATACTACATCAAAAATAGCATATTGAATATAAGAAGAGATGGGTTTACATTTTGTAAGGCTGATACACTGTTGGCTGTTCTGAAGATTGGCTTGAATGTTAATTTAGACAATTACTCTACTCCCTATTCTATCTATGTGTTACAGCACACATAAATGGCATAAGGTATTTTATATGAATTCTTGAGAGTGGTTTTTTAAATTTCATGTGAGCAAACCAGGCATATTGTTAACAATATAATTTAAGCTAAATTGGGCTCTAAATTGCCAATGGTTTATTATTATTCACTGGAATACATTTACTCTGTTAATGCAATAGTCTAGCTTTTTATTATATGTTAATAGTTTAATAGTACAAGTTAAATGCTATTAATAAAGTGCTAAAACTAATGAGTCTCATTTGTAGTATTCCTGGTTTTCTTTAGCATTTTATTAGTAAAGCTGAAGGATGTGAAGTGACAAATAAGAATACTAAACAAAAATCACTGCAAAGAATTCAATGTCAGTGATGGAAAGTTTGAATTGCAGGCTGCCAGCCAAATCAAAGCATAGTGTGGCACTGTGGTTGGCACATGGCTATAGCAGCCTAAAGCACAGGATGAGAGGAAGGAACTATGTTATAAACAGTCTCCTTCCCTTAAATTTGATTTCTAGATCAAGCTATAATTATACAGGTAAAACTAAACAGAGACTTAATATTTAGTAAATTATGAAAGAAAAGAGAGAGGATGTCAATGTATTTCCTCTTCTACTTTCTCCTATAGGGGGTGAGTACTTGCAGTCATTAGCATCCACTAATTATTTTAGTTTATTCATTTCTGTAGAAGAGCTGGTATGATTTTAATATCTATAATAGATAGAAATGTGAATGGCTTCACATTTTTCCAAACATGAGTTGGATGAGTTCCAGCAAGTACATCCGTATTTAATAGTAACTGAGATGAGTCTAGAATCCTGTCCTTAGGGACAGAAAGCAAAGTGATATAATCACAGAGCAGAGAAGTATAACTTCATAAGATTCAGTACAAAATTTGAGGAGATATCTCTACAGTATACTTAATGTCAGTCCATAGTGTGATTAATTCTCTAAGAACACAAAAGTTTCTCACTCCCCCTGGGACACAGAGGGAAGTCCAGGTATCCTGATATACTCGGCACTAGTCAAGAATGGCTTAGGAATATTTGATTATATAAGGAAAAATGTACTTTGTGGTGATGCTTGTTCAGAACAGCCACAGCCAACATTCTAGTTTCATTTCTGTTGCTGTGGTTAAAAAAAAAAAATAAAACAAAAACAAATAATAAAAAATAAACAAGCAAAAAAACTGTGACAAAACCAACTTAATGGCTAAAGGAGTTATTTTATCTTAAATTTCTATGTAGGGGGATTTTAATCCAGCAACATGGCTTCTCTGGATAGAATATAGACACACCTCTAGCACACATCTTTAATTCTAAACAATGAAGGTGAAGTTAGTTTGTAGAAGGAAGAACACATGTTGGAAAGTGATGTCTAATTGAAGGCAGACACAGTGACAGATCAGAGAAAGATTTGACAGAATAGGATATTTCCAACTCTCAGGAGAACAATGACGAAAGAGAGATGACTTAAGAGAGAGCAGTATACAGAGGGGAGGAGGGAGTTTTCCAGGAGAGTTTTCCAGTAGGTTAAATACAGAACAGGCTAAACATAGAAGATGACAGAACAATCCATAGAATGAGCCAGACCATTAGAACAGATTGCTAGAATTAGTTTGAAGCCAAGTAGAGCAATTCAGGCAGAAGCTGAGAGAGAAGCCAGTTTGAATCAGTCAGCTTGAAGAGAAATTTGAACCAGAATAGCTTAGTTACACCAGCTAACAGAGTTCAGAAAGAACTAGAAAGGGTAAGTGTATTCAGCATTAAGTCCCAGAGGTTGAAAACATTCTAGGTTTAAGTTAGATTGTGCAGAGGCTAGAAGCTTCTATGACTAGGCCTAGGTTAGCAGACAAAGACAGGAAGCCTAGGGAACAAGTACCACAGGAGAATAAAAGTTACATTTGCATTTCCAGATTATAATATATCACTTTGGAGAAGTCAAGACAGGAACTTCAGATAACCATTCAGTTAAAAGCAGAGAGAAATTAATACATGCATACTCACTTGCTTATTCTCTTTTGGATTCTTATACAGGTCATGAAATTCTGCATAGGAATGGTATCACCCATAGAGGACTGTACCTTTGCATAGCAGTTAACCTAATTAAGAACCTTGTGCTCCCACAGACATACTCACAGGCCAACTCAGCAATCCCTCATTTAGACCGTCTTCAGAGATGTTTTAGGTTCTATCAAGCTGACAAAGCTAATCACAACAATCAATAATAGCTCTGTTAAACATTTTAAAGGCTATTATGAGGAAGAAGATGAGTGTAATGGCTAGTCTTGGCTGCCAACTTGACAACATCTGGAAGTAAAGTATTTTCTTGCTTGGATCATTTAAGTGGAAAGATCTACCATAAACCTAGGCCATGTCTTCTGGTGGTAGCCCACATAAAGGAACATGGAAGAAGAAAGATTTTTCTTTTTACCTGCTTGGCCTTACTCTCACTGACAAGTTAATAAATTCCTTTGATAGTATTAGAACCTGCTACTTTGGGGATCCAATGTAGACTGAAGATCAGCAGCTTTCTAGGAATCTTGCAAAACTACAGTACCAGATAAGAACTGCTGAGGCCTTCTGTCTTGTGGACTTAACTACCAGATACTTGGTATTTCCTTTGAGAGACAGCCATTATTAGAGTATCTGGACCAAATCTGTAAGCTACTCTAATAAGTCACTCCATCTAAAAATTATGACTTTAGTTTTTGACATCATAATAGAATTATATTATTTTCTCCTTTCCTTTCCTTCCTCCAAACTCTCTTGGATACTGCTTCTTGCTCTTTTTAAAATTCTCTTTGTTTATTAATTGTTGTTATATATGTACTCTTAACCACCTAAGTACAACCTGCTCAGTATGTATATGTTACTACTTTTGAAACATACTCATCCTATCAGTTCTCCTCTTGTACAGAACCCTAACTAATACAAGAAGATAAATTCTTTTTGTAAGATTTTCCCAAGTGAAGCTAATATTAGAAAGGGATCTATGCAAAAACCACAATATAATATGATGAAGAAAGTCATTAATACTAATATGATGTGCTATAACCAGCCAGTAGGATTTAAGAGTTCTTTTATCAAAACAACTCCAATCATTTTATGGACTTTTGTTTGTTTCCTTTAACATACATTGAGAGAAATGTTTTAAAGTTTCCTAAGAGAGGATTCTTCATTAGAAGAGAAGACTATACTTACCTGCGGGTGTAAAGACTGATATTTACAGTGTGGGTAGGGATTATGATAATTTATTGAAGTCATACTTATAGGTTCTCCTCCAAGATCCATGACTTTGCTAGTTTGTTTGAATTTGGCCCTTTGTTCTATACCAAACTACATTGCTGTATACTCATCCACAAAGACTTGCACCAAGATATGATGTAAAATGTAACTAGAGGGCCTAATTTTTAAAATTTGCCCATACTTTAAATTAGAAAAATATATTAGGGTATACATTGAATATTGTGTTGCTATGTATATTTTAAATTTTGATTATCTTAATTCCTTTTAATTTCTATGTTCTATTTAAAATATATTTTTATGTTTGTGTACATGTGTACACCTTTGCATGAAAGTGCCTAAGGATCTGTGTGCACACGCAGAGAGGCCAGATGTCAGTGTTGTGTGTTTCCTACCATTGCTCTCCACCTTACTGGGATCATTTCTGTTATGTCTGAGAAACTATTTTTTAATATTTCTTGCATTTTAGGTCTACTAGTGAAGTATTCATTGTTTTTATTTCTTTGACAACATATTTGTTTTAAAATGAATTTGGAAAGGTAACTTGGCTGAGTACATATTTGAGTTGGTCATAATATTAATTCTCCTTTGTGTTTGCACAGTTTGTGAGGATACATCCCATTCATCAGGGAGAACTGAGATCACAGGTAGCCCTGGAGCTGGGGAGCAGCTTAAATCTTTGGCAAAATCTGCAAGTCCACAGTTTTCTGATCAGCCTTTCGCTGCTCTGTAATCTCCTATTTCCCCTTCTCTGTGTCGAAGATCTCTCTCCCCTGATGCCTGGGCTTGCACAGCTGCTTCTTTTTGAAGTAAGCATCAGTCAGGTGTTTGGGGATTTTAACCTCACTGATATCAACTTTTGTAGAAGTGGCAATGACAAACTTCTGGTGTGTTCTGCGCAGAGGAACTCTGTTGATGGCAAGAGGTCCAGTCACAAGTAGCAAGCCACTGCCCAGCTGCTTCAGGAAAACCACTCTCTTGCCCCTGTGGCGCCCAGTGAGGATGATCAGGACAGTCCCAGGAGTGATGCTGGAGCGCGGCCTTCTCACGTGCTGACTGAAGGGCTTTTTGCCGTGGCTCAGCAACTTCCCAGACACATCTTCAGTAGGATAATACCTAGGCATTTTTCGAAGCTTCACCACCCGGATGCCACCATTCTTGTCCCCACCAACTGTTTTCGTGACAGTAGCAAGGACCTTCTCCTTTTTCTTCTTCTTTTCAACCTTGGTCTTGGCAGCTGAGTATTTCCTTTTGTACAAGGCCTTTCTGGAATACATAGCAGATTGGGAGTACCTGCCAATTCCTCTAACCAGGACAGGGTTTTGGCTGCAATAGGGCTTCCCCTTCCTGGACTTTTTAACCTTAGGGTTACCCTTTTTGGCTGCACCAGTGGCCCGGGGACCAGAGGCACCGCCGGCCTTCTTGGCCACAGGTTTCTGCTCCTTTGTATCAGGCTTTGCCTTTTCACCTGCCATCTTGCAAGACCGGAAAGACGTAACATTGAAAATTGAGTTTCCAGGAAAAACCAAATGCTGCTGTTTAGAATGACATTCACTTCTTTCTGAAATGGTTTATTAAGTTCATTGTGGCTGGTTAGCATTTCCAGTAAAGTAACCTGTCCTAGAACTGTTAGAGGTTGTCACTAGGTGAAAAAAATGAACAGTCAGGCCGCAAGAAGCTCTGTGAAGACCACACTGAAGTCAGTTTCCCCCAGCCTCCATGCTTACCCACTTGAATTACTCTTTGAATGGACTAGAAAAACTCTTGGTGTTTTTGTTTTTCTTTTTATATATTTGTATTCTTATTTTTCATTCATTTTTTTTAGATATTTTCTTTATTTACATTTCAAATGTTATCCCCTTTCTTGGTTTCCCCTCCGAAAACCCCCTATTCTCTACCCCTCTCCCTGCTCACCAACCCACCCACTCCTGCTTCCTGGACTGGCATTCCCCTACACTGGGCATAGAGCCTTCACAGGACCAAAGGAAAGACTCCTGTTAAAAGAACAAAGGCAACGACTGGCACTTTTTTATTTTTATTAGACTATTATACTGCTTAAAGCTATGGGAGGCAGGCCCAAGTTTGAAGAAAGATGAGGAGCAGATGGAGCATTAGAAAGTTGAGGTTGGAACACATCCAGGATCATTGCATCAGAGGTGAGGAGGACACATCTGTCCCAACATCAGGAATAACTGGGACCAGCGGGACACAGGCAAGCAGGAACTCAACCAGCCCGGTGGCATGGGTTCCTTCCCGTATGTCTGAGCTGGTGCCCTGAGCAGACCTAGGGTGCAAACTCTGCAGTGAGTCCCATAATACCCAGAGGAAGCTCTACTCCCAGGCACTCTAACAAATCCAGGATTACAAGATCTCAGAATCACAGGATCACAGAGACACCTTGACTCTGAGGAGTTCTGACATAACCAGGATCACAGGAAGGACAGTCCCCAGTAAGATTTAGTCTGGGTAGGTAGCACTAGAGATAACCAGATGGCAGGAGGCAATTGTAAGAAAATAAACAACAGAAACCAAGGTTACTTGGCATCATCAAAACCCCATTCTCCCACCATAGCAAGTCCCGGACACACCATCACACCAGAAAAGCAGGACTCAGATCTAAAATCACTTCTCATGATTCTACATTAAGAGGGATATAAATAACTCCCTTAAAAAATACAGGAAAACACAGGTAGACAGCTAGAAGCCCTAAAGAGTAAACATAAAAATCCCTTAAAGAACTACAGGAAAACACAATCAAACAGGAGAAGGAAATGAACAAAACCATCCAGGAACTAAAAGGAAATATAAACAATAAAGAAATCAAAAAGGGAGACAACTCTGGAGATAGAAAACCTAGGAAAGAAATCAGGAGTCATAGATGCGAGCATCACCAACAGAATACAAGAGACAGAAGAAAGAATCTCAGGGACAGAAGATACCATAGAAAACGCTAACACAACAGTCAAAGAAAATGCAAAAAGCAAAAAGCTCCTAACCCAAAACATCCAGGAAATCCAGGACACAATGAGAAGATCAAACCTAAGAATAATAGGTATAGAAGAGAGTGAAGATTCCCAACTTAAAGGGCCAGTAAATATCTTCAACAAAATTATAGAAGAAAACTTCCCTAACCTAAAGAAAGAGATACCCATGAACATACAAGAGGTTAACAGAACTCCAAATAGACTGGACCAGAAAAGAAATTCCTCCCGTCACCACATAATAATCAAAACACTAAATGAACTAAACAAAGAAATAATTTTAAAAGTATTAAGGGAAAAAAGTCAAGTAACATATAAAGGCAGACCTATTAGAATTACACCAGACTTCTCATCAGAGACTATGAAAGCTAGCAGATCCTGGACAGGTGTCATACAGACCCTAAGAAAACACAAATGCTAGGCCATGCTACTATACCCAGCAAAACTCTCAATTACTATAGATGGATAAACCAAATTATTTTGTGACAAAACCAAATTTATACAATATCTTTCCACAAATCCAACCCTACAAGGGATAATAGATGGAAAAAACTAACATAAAGAACAAAACTACACCCTCGAAGAAGCAAGAAAGTAATCTTTCAACAAACCCACATAAACATAATTCCACCTCTAACAACAAAAATAACAGGAAGTAACAACTACTTTTTCTTAATATCTCTTAATATGAATATTAATATTACCAACATATCCTTATTGATTCAAATTCAAAAGTATAAGGAATTGGAAATTTCTTGGCTATCATCTGGTGGTCTCTCTAATTTGCTAATTGGAGGAATAGGTCCAATATTGTACAATCCATATACACTTTCTTCTTGTTTGTACCTGACAGTGTATTGGTGGGTACCAAATAATGGTCTTGAAATCATGCTTCTCCTATCTTAGCCTATCTTACTCTTATCTCTATTAGTAGGATTGTTTATTTGATGTTTTTACACTATACTATGTTTTTCAGAACAGCTTACATATTTCAAAATTATTCTTATAGCCAAAAGAAATCTAAACAATTAACTTGGGAGGTGGCTTATAAGAGAACAAGTGAGACTGAATGCTTTGCTTGATGTTTGTAACTATTGTATCAATTTTGAAGAAGAAGACTTTATAAGTTACTCTTTCTCTGAGATGAATGGTTTCAAAATCACCACAACCAATGAACCAGATTCTTACCCTCACCTAATGTCTGTGCCACCCTCCAAGCAGAACTATTGTTTCAATTATTCATTGAAACATTTGGGGAATAACTTCAAGGATAGACCATCTTAACACACACACCATTTCTTAAATGAATGTAACCTGTTCTCTGTGGGCTGAGAATGAAGACAACCACTCCAGTCAAAATGCGTTGACCATAGCAGAAAATCTGTATCCAAAAATCGTGCCTACAATTCATTCCTTGGTGCAGCAGAACTGTCAAATCTTAGCTTAGCTACTAGGGAGGTAAAATCCTTTGATGATGTGAGGGTCATTGAAGTACAGCCTTATTACAATGAACTCCAATGTCTAAAAATTGTTCTTATTTTGGGCTTGTACCACAGTAAAAGCCAAGATTTTAAGCTCTACTTAAAAAACAAAACAAAGCAAGCAAACAAACAAAAAGACTATCTATTTATGTTCATTAAAAAACTAGTAGTGATGTATTATTTTGAAATATACAGTTAATATGTTTTGGAGTTATTTAAAATTTATATTGAGAAAAATGTATGTATTTTCAGTATTGCTACAGACAAGCATCTACATAAGACTGTTCAATTGATTGTTTTGTATCAAACAACTTTTATAATATTCATTTTATTGTTATAATATTTTATAAATTTTAAGAATATAACAAAATAAAAAAAGGTATTGCAGGTACTGAAGGGTCTCGTCTTTGGGGGTACAAAAGGGAAAGAAGAATGTGATGTAATTCTACTTAAAATATATTTTTAAATGTTAACAAATTCAGATAAACTGAAATTATGTATCTTTTCTCATCATAATGCAATAAAACTTAAACCAATAAAAAATAGAGAAAGTTGAGGTTGTAGAAGTGGGGTTGGGTGAGAGGTGGTTAGGACCTAACTCTTGTGGGAAATATTAATAAAAGCATTATCCAGTGCTAGGGCTGGCTAGCCCCTACAGTATTGCCATCTCCATGGCTAGCGTCATGCATCAACCACCCATCTTGTGGTTCTCTTTCTGTGGGTTCACCTCACATTCCCAGCCCTTGTAAAAATCAAAAATCTAGATGCTTGTAATCAAATTTATCAGTCAGATTGATATTAGTAAATTCTCAACCCACAAAATGCTGGCACAATAAACTCAAAACTCATTTGAAATAAACTCAAGCTACACAGCTAGACAGGACAAACACACCCACTTAATATTTTATTATCTATCTAAGAAATTCCCAATACTTATGGCTCCCGGGACTGTGTGGTTTTGGCTCCTCTTTCTCTCCTATAGGTTCCATCTCATCTCTTCCTCTCCTTCCCTTCTCTCTCTCTGTCTCTCTGTCTCTTTCTTCTCATCTCTAAAATTCTCTGCCCACATTCCTTTTCCACTACCCAGTCACACCTTATCTTGTACCTGCCCTTACCTGCATATAGACAGCAATCCATACCTAGTAGAAAACAACCATTTGTGGTAAAATGCTGGGAGAGAGGTCAAGTAAAGGTGAGTTGGGGGAGCATATGTGAAAGGTAAAAGTAGGGAATGATAGGGAAAGTAAAGCAGTGTAACATAGACTCTGGATGGAGGTGTGTAGAGGAGACTCTCAGACTCAAAATATTCTCCAGCCTCTGATAAGGGCCCTCCAGATATAGCCTGCAGTGGGCATTAGGTTATAGAGATGAAAGCTGCTGAGAAGCAGCAGGGGCAGTTGTGGGTAGGTCTCAGGAGGAGTTTGAACTAGTGGGGAATTATCAACACCTTTTAGTTGGGCAGGGACTTCACCTTAGCTGAGGAAAAGGCTGGAGTTAAAGGAGGCTTTTGTCTGGAGTGGGTTAGTTCTGAGGTTTGAGTTGTTTAAACTGGGAGACTGTGGGGCCCAGTGGGTGGAGAGGTTAGGACGGATTGTTCTTTTCTTTGAGAACAAAGCCATGACAAAGGTTTATGGACTGCTGAGTTTATTGGTGCCATTGGTCTGACAGCTAGATGGTCGTTCCTGGTGGCATGTATTTTTTAAAATCTCATTATTTAGATGAACATGTTTCCAAAGATTCTCTGAACATGTTAGAATCCCTGCTCCCCAGACAAGCCACTCAGCAATGTCTTTCTTTGCTAACTTTAGACACTTGGATGAAGAATCTTGAGGAATCTTCATGCTCAAGATTATTGCATGTTAGACACTGTATAAAATCTCCAAAGACTCCAAATGATGTTAAGCATTCCCATCAGATATATGCAGGTCTCATTTTGTGATATGGGGTGGGCATAGAAGGGAAAAAAATGATTCACCCCAATCCAATCTGTGACTAGGTATTTTAAACTAGGTGGGGGTTTTGGCAAGACTCATTCTATTACTGCTTATCTCGAGGTTCCTAATGGTTGGCTCAACACCAACCACAAAAATTTACACTGATTCTCAAATATTTCCAAGATAACTCTTTAGCCATGAGTCACAGACCATGATTTGATAAGCAATAGAAAGACTGGAAATGTATTTGAGGTACATCAAGTCTCCGTTTCTCCTAATATGGATCTGTTCATAAATTAAATTTTATGCCTGATTTTTTGCTCTCATGCATTGGCTCTTGTCTAGGAGAGATCAGATTCTGATCTTCATGTTCAAGACCATGTTCAAGATTAACATATGTTCCTAATGAAAAGACAATATCTAACCATTAGTTCAATTCTGGAGGTTTACTGGTTTTAGGTAATTTATTTCCCCTACTTCTTGCTGTTTTTACATGTGATTTAAAAACCACAATTGCTATATAAATTATTTGGTATTTATTATTTCCCTTATTAAAGAACATTTGCTTACCACAAATAACTTCATCATTCTTAAAAGCAGTAATATGTATCTCTATGTCAAAGTGAAAAAAAAGGCTTATTTTTGTCTGCACTGTGTATGTAATATTATAAATTGAGCTTTTAGTTTTGTTTAGGTCAGATTGACCTTGGGCAGAACTATAACCTTGCCTGTCATACACTTATACAATTAGGTTTTTTACTTTTTTCATTTTATAGTATCTTAGGCACCTGGCAATATTTTAAATTCAAGAGTCTATTTTTTCCCCTGGCCAGAGGTCCCTATCATTTGTCTTTGTAGATGCACTAGGATTTCCCCACCTTGCACTCCTTCAGATCAAAACTAGCTTGGCTTATATTTTTTTTCTTTTAGGTTCCCTCTATGGAGTTGGGTAAAAACTTATATGAATTACATTCAAAGGATTTCTGACAGAATTTGCTGCATCAAACTGTATTTCTGCTTTAATGGGATTTGCCTACAGCATTTTCTACTATTTGTAATGTGTATGTATCCCTCACATGAGGGTGGGAGAAGCCAGAGAGGTGTGGAAGTACCTTCTCTCTCACTATTCAAATAATGTAAACACTTAGAAAGTTTGTATTTATCAATCTATTATAGTCATCATTTATTAAGCCACTAATCGCTATGAGCTATCTTGAAGGCTACTGGAGGAATTATGAAGATGAGTGAGAATGATTCTATTAAGAATTCTATAGTTTAGTAAAAAAACATAAATTAGTGCCTAATTATGAATACATGACTAGTTTTTACTATGAGGCTTGATTGAATAAAGGTCATGGAGGAAGAGAAAAATAAGTAGTTTAACTTTACACAGAAAGGGAGCTCTTGACAGTCAAATCAGGTTGTCAGGAAGATTTAAATGAACTTGGTATTTCTGGTAAAGATGAATGGGAAAGCTTTCCACATAGAGGAAATGTCACAAGTAGCCCAGAGAAGGCTTGCAGTTCAAGGTAGTTTTCACTTGGGGAAAAGAGAATGTCAGTGGCTACATTTATAAGCTTTGGAGACAGGGTCCTTGGTCATCTGTAGTGAGTGACTTAGTCTGGATTGCTTGAGTGTCTGAGGCACTGTGTTATGACAGAGGATATAGTAGTATGTGGCATTTTGCGTATAGCTATTTAGTAAGATTCTCTTGATATTAACTAGAAGGTTAGGAAAGAAGAATGAATGGACATGAGAAGGAAGGGTGAGGTTTCCTCCTATTTCCAGGACAGAGAAATCTTTAGCATTATGCAAGTATCCTTAGCAGATATCTGCCAAATTTGTCAGTGCTTCCAGCCCAAGTGAATAACATAGATAAAAATATTTATTTAATATATCTAAAATATCGTTGATTTGCCTATGCTTATACAGTCTTTGCTTTTCTCCCTCTTTTCTTTTATCTCTCTCTCCTTTTCTTTTTTACTAATATCTACTGAGTGAGTCTGTGATACCGATACAGTGGGAAAAGCTGGGCTTTCAGCAATGTGTGAGGTGCAGTCTCTAGTTGCTGATGACATCTAAGTAAAGATGATGAGGGCCTTACAGGGGAAGACAAATGTAATGTAACTGAAGGTCGAATCCTATGCTTGTGGAGCGTTTCAGTAATTTCACTGGAGGTAGCCTCTCAGGGGACATCTTGATGAAGTTATTAACTTTCTGTCAACCACAAAGAGAAAAACTAAAAACCAAATCCCCGTGCTTCTCATTTTTGGAGCGTTTGACTTCCAAAACATAGCCACCTGATATTCCCTTTAATCCAACCTTCACCTCCATATCTGCTTATGATGACGGTGTAGTTAAAAATCAAGCCTCTTTATAGCAGGTTTGGTTGTAAAACTGAAAGCAACCTACAACAAACATCCATTTCAAGTAAATAAAACAAACAAACAAACAAAGCATTGCGCTATATTCACACTAATGGCATATTGCTCATCAAAAAGAATATGTTGAAATGCATAATTTGGACAAATCCTAAATACTATTTTCAACAAGTAACAGAAGTCATACAATTAAGAATAAATGGTATCTATTTAATTATATAAAATTTTAGAACATGCAGAAGAACCCATAGCGGCAGAGAAGCCCTCATTGTTTGCCAGAAGAGAAGCACACAAGGAAAAAGAAGAAAGGCTTGCAAAAGAACACAAGGAAATTTTTTGTGGTGATGGCTGTATTTATTTTATTGAGTGCATAAATTCTTTCATTCAAATATACATACATTAATGTTTATCCAGTCATGAGATACAGTTAGAAATACCCCTTAAGCTTGCTAAAATTGAACACATAAACCTCATGATAATTATCTACCATCTGACAAATTTTAAGTGATTTAAGTAGAGAAGAAGGAGTTCATCATCTAATGATATTTGTTCCTCTAATGTCTAAATAATTTGCTGATTATTAAGCAAACACCTTTTAAATAGAGAAAAAGTAGTTAATACATATCACTATTGAGCTATGTAAGATTTTGGAGTTGCTTTGATTTTGATAGAGTGTTAGTTTGGTCATGCTTTCATTTGGTTATTTGGTCAGTTTTTTTTTCTTTATGAACCATATTCCCCTTGCCATATAGCCAGCTATAACATGAATGTCCTTGAGGAATGATTTTCTCAAAAAGGCATTTCCAGATCCAACCTAAAATAAGCTCAAGTTGATCCACCAATTTTAATAGGAATTTATGTTAGAAATGAAAGCCATGAAAGGTTAGTAAACATCAAGAGACAGCTAAACATCTTGCTTGTAATATTTAGAGATAAGTTAGCTTCTAAAGGAATCCCACAGTGCATAATCCCATCTGGATGTGTGAATTAATGTTATAGTGAAATTAGCAGCTTCTGCTCCGCCAACTGTTTATGATTACAAATGATGTCCATTGCATCAGTAAGGAGACTCATTTCACTCTCTCAGGTTTAGGAGAACAGAAACTGAACAGCAATAGAAAGAAAACTCCACACTAGATCTGTGCACATCTCCTACAATTGCTAGCACTGTCATCATGCTTAAATTGTTATTTTATTTATTTTTGCCTTAGCAGTCAGTAGTCACTCAGAAGTTTCTTCTACAAACATTTCAACTCAGCCATTTGAAAAGTTATGAGGGTGCTAAATCTGGAATATGACTGAAAACTAGTCTTGTCTTTTATTTTTTTTTCCTTTTTGTCCTGCTGACTTCATTGGCAATACTATCATACATTAAAATTGTAAAAACACATATTACTGCAATCACACAAACAGCCTTCTCTAAAAATGTAAACACAGAGGCTGAATTGCTTCAAACAGCCCTGCTCCTACTTTTCAACTGTGTTTTATATTCTTCATTCTTTATTTCTCAGATTCCCTGCTTTGCCTGCCAGTTTCCCTCACCTTAAAATAGATGTTCGAGCAGCTGTGAATGTTCTCGATGACAATTGCTTTTGTGATTTACTCAGAATCCTGACAATTTTTAGGTCTGGAAGAATCAAAAGCCCGAGATCTCTGGGGATATTGCTGTTCAGGATCATATTTAATCTCACTGTGCTCTCTACCCTTGGTACTTTTCTGTTTCCATACACTTCTACAAGACTTGTGAAAGACACCCTCTGCCCCCTCCCCAGCTCATAGATATTATCTCAGAGCCCCATTCTTTGATTTCATTTGGTGCCCGATATGTCTCACAATTTTCCTTGGCTGTGTTCGCTGAGAATAATAGATACTCCTGCAGCTAGCAGAGTGTAATTTATCCTCTTGCACTGATGTTTTAAGTTACTATTAAGCTAGCTGTTGAATATTTGAGGCTTTAAAAAAGTGATCATTAACTCTGGCCCATTTTTGGTTGACAGCAGGAAGCCGAGTAAGTTAAGAAGGAATAGTTGATCTTAGGCCTTGAAAGTCTTAATTCATTATAAGCAGAGAGAGACTCCAAATTCATAGAACTTGTCAGCATGGTCTTATAATTTCTTGACAAGAAAGAATTGCATTGTCTAACTTTAAAAAGTCACCACTTGCCTGCAGGCAAATTACTGAAGAAGAAAAAAAAAACTGCTACAAGTCAGTGCTAAGTTCACAAATATCTATAGATATCAGACGTTTGACATTAGCAGAATGATAAAAATTGGGTCAAACAAGCAAGATATATTGTGGCTTATCTGGAGTGTCAACTTGATATACTCAGGAAGAGGGAATCTCAACTGTGGAGGAATTGCCTTCACCAGATTGGCTGGTAGACACTGTCTGGATTGCTAATAGATGTAGGATGATCCAGCACACTGTGAGGGGTGCCATCCCTAGGTAAATGGGTCTGGTCTGCATAAGAAAGATACCTGAACATGAGCCTGGAAACAAACCTTCAAACTCCTGTCTTGAGTTCCTGGCTTAGCTTTCCTCAATGATGACCTATAATTTATAAGTCAGACAAACCCTACTCTTCCCCAAGCTGCTTTTGTTTAATGTTTTTTTTTTTTTTATCATAACGACAGAAAAGCTAACTAGGACATATACATCTTCATTTAAATTGTTATAATACATTCTTTTAAAATAGTTTTATATTTGGATAATTTCATACACCTACACAAATACCGTCATGCACCCGGCCTCTCCCTCCCAAATTCATGACCTTTATCTTAATTATTATCGCTACATGAATATACATAGGAATGTGTTTATAGCCATGTATATTTAACATTCTAAGTCCATTTAGCTTTGCTTGTATGTGCCTGTCACATATGTACATGTATGTCAGGCCTGACCACTTAGGGATGCACAGTGTATGTGGGAGTTACCTGGAGGTGACTGATTCTCCCTCTTTCAGCAGTTCTTGGCTTCCTGTAGTTATTTATCGAATGGTGGGAGCACGTGGAATTTCATCTCTCTTTCTTGGCATGTCAACAGTTGTCATTATGCTTGTTTTGTTCAGCCAACCACATTCTTGAGACTTCTTCAGTGCCTTTTTCTTACTTTGTCTCGGGGATGCACTCTATCATCAGGGATTCTGAGCTTCTAGTTCTTAGAGTCTTTCTGCTTCCCTCTTTCAGAATATTTTGAGTCTTAGGTTTAGAGTTTGTGATGAAGAGGTATCAGTTGGTATTGAGCACACCAACATCACTTATTCTCGGCATCTTGATGAGTTGTGGATCTGGATAGCAGCCCCTATCTACTGTAAAAAGAAGCTTCTTTGAAAGGAGACAAGAGCTGCACTTATCTGTGAATATCAGGCAATCAAGTACAATGGCTAAAGCACTTGCTTGGGGGTTCTCTTGGGCTCTCCTGCCCAACAGCCTGTGAGAAATTATTTTTATGCTTGATTTTTGTTACTGAGCTCTTTATTAGATAGTCCATGGCTCTTGGGACTTGATGGGAGAGCATTATAACTCTGAGTGGGATTACTTCTTTAAACTATGTACTTGTGTATACACATGTATGGGCTTTTACTGGGGTGGGGGAGGGAGGGCAATACAAAAGGAGGAATGGTAAATAGTACTAAGGATGTTTGAAAAGCCACAGGAAACGGTTTTCTTTATGTTTATCTAACATTATACTCATTAAAAATTGATTACATTTATTTATTGTGTGTGCACATATATGTATGACATGCATATGTCATGGCACACGTGTGGGGCGAAGGCAAACATTTCTTTGGTAGGTTCTCTCCTTTTTCCATGTGAGATTCAGAGACTTAACTCAGGCCATCAAGCCTAGTGAGCTTTGGTTTTATCTGCTGAGCCAACTTTCTGTCCCTCACTTAAAAACATTCTTTCTCATTATTATAATTGTTTTCATAGCTTCCTTATGAGCCATATGCATTCTGAAAATCTTTTACAATATTCCTCATACAATTTTTATGAAGATACTATGGATGACATATGGTTGCTTTATAAAAGGTGGGAGAGTATTTACTATTCTTTTTATAGCGTATATACTTAATTTTGCTACAAATATTCTCAAACTTGTTGAGTAGGTACCATAGATGTCTAGTTTTATGGATAAGAAAGTGAGAAAATCAAAGCTTGGAAAGTTATTAAAATTTTTCTAAAAATGCATGTTTGTGTCTTAGCAGTCCTGGCAAAACCACGTCAATAAACACTCATCAAGGCTGGTCTCCATCTCTTCTGACAAACTTTTTCCCTAGGATTGTTCAACCATTCCTACGATGGAGTGAAAGGAGGAAATGGTGAGATTCCTAGTTAATTTTGGATTTCTGCTGTGCAATAAGCAATGAAACATTGGAAGAGGCTTGGTAATGGAGTTAAGGAGGTACGTGGGGTGTAAGAGGTACTGTTGAGTTATTGTTTTATTAATTAAAAGTATTTTATGTGCACTGGTGGTTTTTCTGCATATATGTGTGCGTGAAGGTGCCAAATCTCTCCTTGGCATTGAAGCTACAGACAGCGTGAGCTGCATGTATGGGCTGAGAATTGATCCCTAGTTCTTTGGAAGAGCAGTCAGTGCTCTAAAACCACCAGGCCATCTCTTCAGCCCTATTTTTTTATTCATTTTTAATATATTTTGATCATCTTTTCCCCTCACCCACTTCCTCCCAGATCCTCTCTACTTTCCTATCCACCCAACTTTTTATTCTCTCTCTCTCCTCCACAAATCACTAAAATGAAAATCAAACCAAACAAGCAAAAGATGAATAAGAATAAAACAAACAAACAAACAAACAAAGGGAAAACAAAGCAAAACAAAATGAAACAAGTCCACAAAAAAGCCAATGGAGTTAATAGCTCATTTTATGTTGGACAGCTACTCCTGGGCATGAGACCTGCCCTGGTGTATAGTTTATAGAAGTAGTTATACTCCACTGGGAAAAACCCAATTTTCTCTTTATCAGATGGCATCAATTGCAAATAGCTGGGTGGTAAAAGATGGAACATAGTGTCTACTTCCCTGTCTCAATGATGGGATCATCTTAAGTTTGTAACTGAGTTGGTCCTATTTATGTTGCCATAGCTTCTGTGAGTTTATATGTGCATCAGTGCTGTCATGCCTGGAAAGCACTGTTTTCTTGGAATCATCCATCATCATCTCTGGTTCTTAGAGCCTTTTCTGAAACTCCTCTTTCTCATAGATCCCCAAGCCTTGCAAGGATTTGAGGAAGACATCCCACTTAGGACTGAGTGCTCCAGAGTCCTTTACTCTCTGCACATTTTTCAGGAGAGGATTTCTGTGTTAAATTCCATTTACTGTAAAAAGACAGTTCTTTGATGAAGGTTTAGCAAAGACCTGATCTATGAGTATAGCAATATGTAATATATTGTTAGGAGTCAGTTTATCGCTATATTCCTTTAGCAGAATGATTATAGGTTTTCTACTAAGGCAATGACCTATCTAGTCTCAGGTTCTTGGCCATTTCGCAGTGTTGAGTATGGTTCCATCTCATGCAGTGGTTCTTAAATCCAAAAGTGACTCAGCTATTATCTTGGGGATTGCTATAACAAAAAGACCACAAACTGGTGGCTGATAAACAAATATTTATTTTTTTCATTACTGGAGTCTAGGGAGAAAGAATCTGACCCAGGCTGACTAATCTGCTAGCAGCTTGCTTCTTGGTTCACAGCTGTTTTTGATTAGACACTCAACATGGGCAAATGAGCTTTCTTTGGTTTCTTAGGTGACTAATGTCACTTGTGCAAGGACTTGTCTTGTGAACTCATCACTTTCTATTCCTTTGAGGATCTGGAGTTTGATATATAAATTTTTGGAGGGGATGGGTTATACATTAGATACAAGATAACACTAAGCTAAAAGTCAAATGTGTTTACTTCTCCAAAACTGACTATTTTATTTATCTTTTTACTTCTGTTATTCTCCATAACATCTGAAGAATAAAAAGTATTCAGTAGTGAGGGTGTATATGTACATGCATGTGTGCATGCATGTGTGCTATAACAGGGCTGTAGACCTTAGTGGGCCACAGAGACCTTAGCACAACTGACTTCAGGATGCCAGTACCATTCGGACTGTAACTCAGCATATAGATAGTATCATCTGACAAAACAAAAACAAAGGCCTAATACATCAAAGTTCATAGTTCTGAGGAAGTCTCTAAATGTACTAACCTCATATTGTAGCTTTTGTAGTTATGCTTCTTGGTAACCGTTTTTGTTAACTGAAGTATGTCAACCCAGGACATAGGTTTTGTACTTAAATTTTGCCCTGAGAAAGACTTGGGGCTGCACTGGAATGCTGAACGCCCAGTATAGTTGCTAGCCAGTTACTAAAGACTTTCTATTGACTTAAACACACCTTCAAGCAATCTTCTCTGGTGAATACTGCACAACAGTGTGTGTGTGTGTGTGTGTGTGTGTGCATGTGTGCTTATGTGTGTGTATGTAAAATTGGACTAGTAAAATCTATAGTCTTGAAGATCGTTTTGTCTGGTATGAGAACAGCTGTGTTTGCTTTGCTGCTCATTGGTGTAGAATGCCTGTTTCCATCCTTCTAGTGTATGAGTATCTTTGTTTGTGAAATTAATTACTTGGAGGCAACATGATTGCATTTTGTCTTTATAATCATCCAGTTTTTCTGCTTGCCTATCTATGTATGTATGTATCTATGTATGTATGTATGTATGTATGTATGTATCTATGTACATATGTATGTATGTATGTATGTATGTATGTATTATGATGTATCTATCTATCTATCTATCTATCTATCTATCTATCTATCTACCTATCTATCTATCATCTATCTATTTTTGAGACATTTAAAGCCTGAAACTCATGACCCCTGCCTTAATGTCCTGAGTGCTGACATGATGGAATGTGCCACTATACCTGGACTATCTTTATTCATCATGGAGCTTTCAATACAATATAATGATAAGAAAGTAAAATGGAAATTATTCTGACACTATCAGCATGCATTACATCAATCTTTTGAAATATCACAAAGCATCTCATACACATACTAAATTCTTACATTCTACTAAAAATTTAAAGCTGTTTGAGATGATGAGAAAGCTAAGAACTGTGATTTTATTATAAATTGTAAATATGTATTGAATTATCATACTGTACTTGACAAGTATGTGTAATTCAAATATCAATTAAAACAAATAGATTGTGATCGTCTCTCATTCAATGATGATTTCTTATTGGCAATTGCTTTGTGTTGCATACCAGACACTATGACTGATGTAAAAAATAGTTTGCTGAACATACTAGGTTCTACTCACCAACTGACTGTATCTAGAGGAAAAGTCATAAGAAAATAGGGATCTGATCTTGTTTAGGACGCAACAAAGTCTTTTCCAGTAGTTTTTATTTGAAGGTTGAGTATATGATATCTTAAAGATAAGGTGAAACAGGAAAGGTAAAGGGGAAAGAATGATTTCTATCCATGGAAAGGAGTGATACATTTGGGAATGATTTGCACAGTAATGTTCCTTTGACTATGAGACATTTCTATTATAAAGTCCGGGTTGCTTAGCACATGCTTCAAGGCATGCTGGCAATTAATTATCTGCCCCGGTCTGGCCACTTTCATCTCTCATTACTTCCTACCATAGACTTCAGAAGAGGCTCATCAACTTTTAGTTCTCCTCATGCATTCTTCACTGCCAACCCATTCCATTTTCAAAGGTTCCTTTAATCCACACCTCCTCTGTGGAGAATGTTGAAATATTCATGGACCCCCTTTCAGAGTCCTGTTAACCATAGCTCTCCACCTACTTACACTCACATTGATCTTTGCCAGAATGACAAACATAATCTTCTGTTGCTGCTTTCTTTGCATTCTAAGTAGATTATTCAACAATAATGACTCACTGTTGCATTTCATTTTCCTATCCTGGAATACGTAACTTATACCTCTGGTTTAATCTGTTTTGATGTCTAAATGGAATGGGTCAGGTTGAAAGTCTTTTCTACATCTTTCTTCCTTTGGATGCTTCTCATTTATGGACCAGTCAAATGTAATCATTTCTTATTTTACAAGTCCCAATATTGAGGGTGGCCCTGAAAGATTCATCAGAGGAATGGTGTTTTTCTTGTCACTCCTGCTGCTCTGAAGGTCTTTCAGTAAACGATGGCAGATGACGTGAGGCTTTGATGACCAAATGCAATATTAGATCTACTTCCCATCTCTCTCTGGTCTGCCTGGTGAACTTTGATGTATTGAATTCTACATTTTGGAACCAATTTCATTTTGATGAATTCAAGCTCTCAGCCATATAGGGTGAGCTATTGCATTAAGGACATTGAGATAAATGATCAGGCATGCTTTCGACTTTTTTTTTTTTTTTTTTTTACTCAATGCTGGCATTATTGGCTATAAAAACACATGCAGTAATTTCCCCATCGTTGTGGACTTTATCAAGCCATCACTGCAATGAAGCCTTCCATAAGATGCAGTGTTAACATTGACCCAAACATCAGCTGTTCAGAGCTTGGGGTAGAAGGAATCACTGCAGATAGCTGAGCTTCTAGGATGATGAAAAGAACTAACCCAGATTAGTTAGTTCAGATTAGAGAACTTGGAATTTTTCATTATAAATTCTAGAACAGCTTTTTGTTTTCATTGTTCCATTTCCTCCTTCAATTTCCTATATACTATGCAGTAAAGGTCCATTTTTTTAAACTCAGGCATTCAACTAACATTTGATGAGCATCTATTATGGCTAAGTGTGAAGAATAAGTTGACTTTGACCTCAGGACCCTAAAGGCATTGGTACTCGTTTTTTTGGCATAGAACAGATGTCAAATATTTCTGGCTTTGTGGGCCATATATTCTCTGCTGTAACTACTCCATCATTAAAACTATTGCATTGCTATTTCTCTGAACTGTAACATTTCCTCTTGGATTAGACAGGGTTGCTAAGATGTTGAAAATGAAGGAAATTCACCAGTCTCAATAAAGAAGCTCCTGAAACTTAAAGATTCTCAAGGATCTTTCTCAATTATGTAAGCTGTTACAAAGTCTAGAGAGAGATGAATCTTTCAGTAGGTCACTTGCATGAAAATTGTGCAGAGTTTCAGGGATGCAGCTTTCATGACTCATTCTGCCTGGTGGGCAGGCTACTCACTGGTGAAATTTCCTTTGAGTCAACCATGCCCTACTAAATAACCCCTTGCCTATACTCTTATAAGAAGTACAATAAAATCACTTGTTCACTTGACTAGACTTCAGCATCTATCTGGAATAAATAGACATATGTCCATTTTCTCCCAGGAAAAGTCACATAGCAGTGCTACTAACAAAGCCATTAATCCTAAATCACATTTTATCTGTCACATGATGAAAAACCTGCTCCAACCTACTCATTATTAAGACTATTGAAGGACACAAAAGAGACACTAGATGAAGCTTTTGATAAGCATAAGAAAAAATAATGAAGAAGTTACTTCATTTTCTGTGTCTAAATGCACTCTGTGGAGTACTACTACTTTTTTTATTAGACATTTTATTATTTACAATATCTCCTTTCCCAGGTTCCCCTCAAAAAAAAAAAAGATAAAACAAGAAAAAATAAAATAAAATAAAAAACCAAAAACTAAAACAATTTCCTGTTCCCTCCCCCTCCCCTGCTCACTATCCCACCCCTTCCTGCTTACTGGCCCTGGCATCCCCCTACACTGGGGCATAGAACCTTCACAGGGCCAAGGTCCTCTTCTCCCATTGATGACTGGCTTGTCCATCCTCTGTGAACCAACCAAAGAGTACACATGGGGGAGACTCATGGCTCTAGCAGTACTACTACTTCTAACATCGACTACAATGGTTTGTTTTCCATTTGTGAAAAGCAGTTGAGTGTCTGAGAAAGGATCAAGAAATGGGATGTTCAGAAATGTTAGCTCAACTGGCTGCCTGGATCAGAAGCTAAAGAAATAGTATGATAGGAGCAGTTGATAGTGTAGTATATGAAGGTATTGGAGAGAGGAATGTTCTTTAGGTCTGGACATTGGCCAGGCCATTTACACTAGATAAAGTATAGGGTAAAAGTATGCACAAGGGTTTTCTAAAGAGGGATTATGGTCAGATTAACATTTAGAAAGGGCACTAGAGCTGGACGTGGTGGTAAAAGCCTATTCTCAGTACTAAGAAGCACCAGGAGTTCAAGGTCATCCCCAGCTACATGGTGAATTGGACATCAATCTAGACTTTCTGAGACCTTATCTCAACCCCCAGAAAATCTGAGGCTGGAGAGATGGCTCAGGGTGTGTGATGTGAATGTGATAGTCAGTTCCCACACTGGATGTCTCTCAGATTTCTGTAACTCCTTTTCAAATTTGACACCTAATTCTTTTTCCCATGTTACTCTCACACAGGTGATACACAGAGAAAGACACAGCACAATACCAAGGCAAAGCAAAGCAAAATAAAACAAAATGGAAACCGAAAAGGAAGTGCAGGAGAAAGGAAGATAAAAAGTGTGGAGGCAAGGAGAGCAAATGGCTAGATGCCAGCTGAGTTGGATGATGGTCCGGGAAGCAAGGGAAGCACTTTGGTAAAGACAGGTTAGTAGCTGCCATCATTTAACGTCAAAGGGCATGACAGAACCACAACTGCAACAGGCTCTTTTTTTTTTTTATGAAAATTTTTTTTCTTTATTATTATATATTTTCTTTATTTACATGTAAGTTTCTCCATTCCCAGTTTCCCCTCCAAAAAATAAAGAAACAAACAAAAACAACAAAAACAAACCCCTCTTGCCTCTCCCCTCCCCATGACTGCCACCTCACCCTCTCCCACTTATTGGCCCTGGCATTCCCCTACACTGGGGCACAGAACCTTCACAGGGCCGAGGTCCTCTCCTCCTATTGATGATCGAATTTGCAATCCTCTACTATACACATGCTGCCAGAACAATCAGACCCCTCCATGTGCAATCCTTGGTTGGTGGTTGAGACCCTGGGAGCTCTGAGGGTACTAGTTAGTTCATATTGTTGTTCGTCCTAAGGGGCTGCAAACCCCTCAGCTCCATTGGTCCTTTCTCTAACTCCTTCACTGGGGACCCTGTACTCAGTTCAATGGATGGCTGTGAGCCTCTACATCTGTATTATTCAGGTACTGTCAGAGCCTCTCAGGAGATAGCTATATTTAGGCTGGCTTGCCCTTCCTTCGGTCTCTGCTCCATAGTTAATCCAAACCACAAGGAACTCAAGAAGAAGGAAGACCAAAAGGTGGACAGTGCATTCCTTCTTAAAAGGAGGAATCAAATACCCAAGGAAGGAGTTGCAACAGGCTCTTGATGGAGTCAGATGCTTTCCTAGGGCATAGTCTCAACGATTCTTAAACGTTTCCATTATTTATCTCTATTACCTGTCAATAATTCCACTAGATTATCAATCCACCAGAACTTCCATGATTCTGTCACTCTTCTGTGATTAGAATTGCTATCTAGGGACCAAAACTTTTCAATATATAGGTTTTTTTTTTTAGATATTTTCTTTATTTACATGTCATATGTTATCTCCTTTCCCAGTTCCCCCCGGAAAAACAAAACAAAACAAAACAAAACAAAAAAACCCTGTTCCCTCCCCCTCCCCCTGCTCACCAACCCACCCTCTCCCACTTCCTGGCCCTGGCATTTCCCTACGCTGGGGCATAGAACCTTCACAAGACCAAGGGCCTCTCCTCTCATTGATGACCGACTTGGCCATCCTCTGCTATACATATTCTACTGGAGCCATGAGTTCCACCATGTATACTCTTTGGTTGGTGGTTTAGTCTCTGGGAGCTCTGAGGGTACTAGTTAGTTCATATTGTTGTTCATCCTAAGGGGCTGCAAACCCTTCAGCTTCTTGGGTCCTTTCTCTAGCTCCTTCCTTAGGGACCCTGTATATATGTTTTTAAAGAGATAGCTCATATCAAAATCACAGCAAAGAGAAAGATTGTTTGAGGTCTTAAAGCTATTTAATAGCTCCACATTCGTGAAACTTTCTAGGACCTCAAACTATTCTTTTTT
>NW_022196900.1:53449115-53454369 GCF_008632895.1 Mastomys coucha | reverse complement strand
TTTTAGTTGAGGCAAAAAATGCAAGTCAGTGCTTTTAGAGCAAAGGGCTTAGGAGATTAATTTCATTAATGTTATATTGAACAGCTTTGAAGCTAACTTAGAATTTTAGTTTGTTGTTGTTTGTTTTGTCTCATCCCATTCCCTACTGATTCCTGGAATGAAATATTTTATGATTCCCTTCAAATTCCACATTGGGATCTTCATTAGTTTATGACCTTGGATGCTGTGTGTGGCCTTTTATCATGACCCTAGCTTGTCCTTCCAATGGCATCCACCTACTTTGCATTATGCTAGTCTTGGTTGTACTTTGGTATTTATACAGGAGTCTTTTCTTCTCTAACAGGGAGGAATTGAGGGTCTGTATCCTACTTTGTTTCCCTGAAGCCCTTTCTGCAATGCTTTTAATTAATACATGGTCAATTAAGAGATTCCCGGGTAGAATAAAGCATCAAATTTCCTGCAACACAGAGATACTATAAACAGTGGGCAATTTTGTTTCAAACAGATAGCAATGATTTTTCTGGAAATGAACACCATCAGCCTCTTACTTCTATTGTGGTCTGTTTCTGATAACCAGGGAACAATTGAAAACAGACTTCCTGGAGAAAAAGAAGAAAACAATATCCACAATCTCTGTATTCTAAATACTGGAAGGGGTTTACCTGTGGGGCTTACAGCTGGTAATTTGCATCCTGGTTTATGTGAAGATGGAAAGCCCAAGTTTGTGAGTGGAGCTGCTGACACAGCGGGGACTCAAGCAGCAGCACAGGGAGCCAGTTCATGGGCTGAGGGCCATGATGAAGAAATTAATAATCCACTTATTATTCAGAACAGTGAATGGCTACAGGCTACTGGCAAGCAGTTTAGCAATTATCTGATTAACTGCTAATGTTTTACTAGGAAACCTCTTCAAGAGTATGCTTTTTGTGTGAAGTGACATGAAATTGTAAGGAGCTGGGATTTTGTGTAAAAAGCTGAGTTGCAGGCAGGTGGGCTACCCAGAGACCCTCGTGGGCCGTCACTCTTTCAAATTTGGAAGCAAATGGCCCTTTTTTTTGCAGCTGTTATAACTCTTCCTGGAAATATCAGCTTCTCTGTAGCACCGTAACTCAAATTTAATATAAGAACTGACATTGTTTTCCTTTTCATGTTCGGGTCTTGCTTAGAACTGAAAGGCTGGGCATCATCTTTTCAGTGAAAATTTAGAAAATGGCTTGTGTGTGTCACTCTCTCCTGGTGACACCCAAGATGTAGCAGGACCAGAATATATCTAGCCTTGCTTTATGTAATGGTTCATCAGCCTCTCCTGCCTGATATAGTTACTCATAATAAATTACCCCCCTTTAAAAGCCAAATGATGACCTCACGGGACACAAATCCTTTATACCCATTGCTGCTTTTCTTTAGGCCAAAGATCTTTAAATAGTGACCCCAAACTTTACAGCTTTGCAAAGTCTATAGTGTTTTGAGGATTTGTAGGAAATTCATCAAGATAGAAAGGTACGCTTTCCAACATTTAAAATAAGCCCAACTCCCAATTATAATGTGAAAGCACTTATTTTTGACTGACAGTGATCACTAGAGTCATAACCATGACAACAGTTTTTTCTGGTATTCCTGACTCCTCAAGAGTCTGGAGGATTTCTCTGTAATGATGTTGCAAAGCTGTTTCCCATTTCGAGCGATAATATCCTAGAGCATTCTCAACAAATTCTATTCTACCCTTCAATCCCTAGCCATAAGTTCTTTCCACTCTATCTTGAAATTTGTGGGGGAAGATTGATTTCTCAAATGCAAACATTTGATATAATTTTTCAGCAGGAAAATCACTGATAGCATTATCAGGCAAAGGTTAGCCAAGAGACTGTTCACACTAAACCCTTTCATTTTGTCACAGTTCACGAAACAGAGGCACACAGAAAGCAAAGGTTTCTGCCAATGGAAAAGGCATTTAAATGAAAAAGTCAGACCCTCTGTGGAAGAATCACAGTAGCTTTATTTCCAAAATTGGTTAATGGAAAGTCTTTTATGAGGATATCAATTACAACATGGCTAAAAGTCAATTATGTAGTAATTGGAGGATAAAATAATGGGTTTACTCTAGGTAAATTCAAAGTCATATTTGAAGCATAGTCTTCATTATTACAGCCTTGATGTATGAAATTAATTTTATCTATATAATGGTATTCATTAAATGCAAAGGTTTAGTGATGAATGTCTTTTATAAATGTAAAAAGTACAGTAGAAAAATAAAGACAATCTTGAATGTTCAATGAGTACTGTTTTTTCAATTCCTAACCCCATTTATAAATTAACTCCTCTTGATCACTTGCTTAAAGTTAATATGATTATTAAGCTAGGAACTTATATGTTCTCAATCAAACTTATCAAGGATATAAGCAGGATTTTGACTTCATCAATATTCAAAGCTTCAGAGCTGAGTTGTAAGGACATCATTCCCACTATCTTGGCCTGGCTCTACCTCACCTTTTTATGCAAGAAACCTGCTGCTTACAGGAGAAGTCATGAGCTTGTGGTGACAGCAGAGCTCATTGTGTATGATATCAAGCGGCCATGTAGAGAGAACACAGCCATGCTCTTGGGCCTGTTTGAAGGATCTCTCTGGGTAATCAGGAAGAAGTTGGAAGGATGTTCTCCTCCAGTGCCTCCTCTGAGAAGTCATGCTCTGTTTTACATCCCCAGTGCTTCCTTCTTATTATTTTCTGATATAGAACCTAAAATATACTAAATTAGTTAATTATACATTAAACCAACTCTGACATCCAAATGGATGTTCATTTTATTACTCCTTAAGACATTAATTATTAAATGTATGCTTAATATCTAGTACTCTTGGGAGGACTTGAAATTAACTTATTGATATAAATTATCATTATTATTGGTATTATTTATTATACAGACTACATAATGTATTGATCTTAAAAAGCATGCTGAACATTTTGGATATTGATTTGTGTCCTTATTAGTTTTAATTGTCAACTTGATTCAGCCTAGAGTAATTTGAAAGGAAAGCCTCTGTTGAGGAACTGCCTAGGTCAGACTGATTTGTGAGTGTGTTCGTGTGTTCATGTGTTTACTATCAATATATGCAAGAGGAGCCAACTTACTATGGTGGTACCATCCTTGGGCAAGGTAGTCCAGGGCTATGGAAGGATGCTAGCTAAGCCTTAGCATAAGTGAATAACTCAGCTTGCAAATAGCCTCCTCCATGGTCCCCGAGGTACTCCCCTGACTTTGAATGACTTCCTTCATTGGAGGTAATGTGGTAAAACAACAAGCTCACATACCTTAAGGCTCCTGCCTTGAGTTCTTGCTCTGACTTACCTCAATGATGGACTATGATTTTGAAACTTAAGAAGAAATAAACCCCTTTCCTCTGCAAGTTGTCTTTGGTCAGAATGTTTCATAATGGTAATAGAATGAAAATAGAATTATGAGCTACCAATTCCTAACAGCTAAAGCCCAATTTTAGTTTCAACACATAGGATATACAATGTCATATTAGATCCCTTCTTTGTTGTGAGGTATTTATTGCAGGAGACTATATTAATTGCTGTCATCCTGAGCTTTTGCATTCCAAGAAAGTACTTTGCACATAGAAGGAAGCATGCAATGTTCACTGAATTCAATACATACATTTACATCAAGAATTGGGCTTGAATTCTTGCCACTTTATGAGTTTGTGAGTCTGAGTATTGAGCTCCAGCCCAATGTAAATTCTAAGAAACAGACAAGAAGAAAGTCAATGTTTGGAGTATTAGAACTGGACTCAGTAGGGTGTAGTAGCTAGGGTAGAGAATGTCTAAAGACACATGTGCTGGTCCGCTTTTCTATAGCTGTGCTAAAATATTGACCAAAAAAAATCTTGTGGAGGAAAGGAATTATTTAGATTAAAGGTTATACTTCATTATAAGTTAAGCCAATACAAGATAGGAAGCAGAAGCCATGGACACATTGCTTATCAGTTTGCTCTCCGGGGACTTCTCAGTTTTCCTTCTTAGCCATTCAAGGGCCACCTGCCTAGGAGTAGCACTGCTCACAGAGGGCTGGAATCTTCTGCATCAATCATAGTCAAGAAAATGCCTCACAGGAGGAACTTTCTCAGCTGGGTAACACTCCTGTGACAAGTTAACAAAGAAGAAAAACAAAAACAAAAAATAAACCACAGCCAAACACTTGAACAGGTCCATGTCAACTTGTGAGCAAATGGGGGAAGTAGGCTACTATTCCAAACTGGGAGTCTTTCTGAATCCCAGGATGTGTTTGTTGATTACTTTATATCTGACAATTGCTTTCATGTGGAATTATTTTGCTTTAAAGATAAAACAACTACTTTTAGTGATAATTTTGAGTTTTCAAGCACAACAGTAATTTAAAATTTTAATTTCTCAGGAAAAAAAGATTCATATTGAAAAACATGCAGGAGCTTCCAAGTAACAGAGGTGGATCAGCGACCTTAGCTGTCCCTTCCCTGCAAGTGGAGGGCCTGCCTCCAGGGACCGCCTTGACCCGGAGTCTCCGGTGAGAGCCGCCATCTTCCAAGTAACAGAGGTGGATCAGCGACCTTAGCTGTCCCTTCCCTGCAAGTAGAGGGCCTACCTCCAGGGACTGCCTTGACCCAGAGTCTCCAGTGAGAGCCGCCATCTTCTCTCCAGTGAGTTTCTAAGCTGGGAGCAGCCAGCTGGGAGGCACAGGCCCCACTAGTCTCAGGGGTCTTGCAGGACGTCAGGGACAGGACAAGCTCTGGTTAGAGTCACTAAGAACATCTAACACCAAAAATCAAGAGATGGTGAAAGGCAAACGCAAGAATCCTACCAACAGAAACCAAGACTAGTTGGCTTCATCAGAACCTAGTACTCCCACTGCAGGAAGTCCTGGATATTCCAAAACACCGGAAAAGCAAGAATTGGACCCAAAATCATATCTCACAATGCTGATAGAGGAACTTAAAAGGACATGAATAACTCCCTTAAAGAAATACAGGAGAATACAGGTAAAGAGGTACAAGCCCTTAAAGAGGAAACTCAAAAATCCCTTAAGGAATTGCAGGAAAACACAAACAAGCAGGTAAAGGAATTGAGTAATACCATCCAAGACCTAAAAATGGAAGTCAAAACAATAAAGAAAGCACAAAAAGAGACAACTCTGGAATTAGAATTCTTAGAAAAGAAATCAGGAAACATAGATGCAAGTATCACTAACAAAATACAAGAGATAGAAGAGAGAATCTCAG
>NW_022196900.1:53431457-53441952 GCF_008632895.1 Mastomys coucha | reverse complement strand
CTCAAAAAAAAAAAAAGAAAAAGAAAAAGAAAAACATGCAGATGTGGGGTCTTAATTACTTTACTTATCGATACTACAAAATACGTGCTGAAAGAAACCTAAGAAAATGTGGCTTTATTTCAGCTCCTGACTTGACAGTATAGTTCTTTACACAGGAAAGTCATGTCAGTAGGAAGTCCAGGCAACTGGCTAGATTTGAAGCAGAAAGAGAGAGATGATCTGAAGCCCGGCCAGTTCTCTCTTTTTTAAACTTCCCACCCATGTGATGGTGCAGCCACATTTAGGATAAGTCTTCTCACCTCAATTAAGTCCATCTAATTAATTATTCACCTGTAGGCCCAGAGTTTTATCATTTTTGATTCTAGATCCTGTCACATTGATTAACCATACACTTGGAGATTGTGATATACCAAGTGGTCAGTCATGAAATATGCATATGAATGTATGTATGTATGTATGTTTGTATGTATGTATGTGTGTGTGTGTATGTATGATCTGCTGTTGAGTGGTTTGAGGGTTCTCTAGTCACACACTATATACCTCTAAATTTTTGTTATTTCTAGAAGCAATGACACAAATCTATGGCACAACAAACTATTTTTAAATGGAATAGTTTATCTAAGTTGTGTTTCAGATTGATGGAATTTTGAGACAAACTGAGGCCAATATGAGAATTTATTTACCTGTATCTATAGCATTTTTCAAATAATCAGTGAAGGATGATATTCTGCACAGAGATAGTATGACGTACCTAGATTGTGTGCTTTATACAGCCAGTGTCAAATACATCGTATTTATTTGTGGCAATGATTTGAAATCTTTCTCCCTGTCAATATGCCAAATAGACAATCCTGTGTTGAGCATGTTTCTTATGAGTCTTTCCTTATTTGTCCTTTTTGTGTATAAGTTACATGTTTCAAAAAGATCAGAACTTTTTCAAAGTTGACTAAATGAATCCAAAGTAACCATAGAAGGTGGCTTCAGTATGCTGTATAGAACTGTATAAATAGTTGCTTCGTGGTTATAAAACCCACATTTGGTACGAGATAGAACATGCTAATTGTTTCCTGAGTGTCTCTCAATTTTTTCCAGTTTGGTTCTAAAGGTGTTGGTAGAAAGTCTGGGGTTTGCTGCTGCTGACTTGATGAACCAATATTATAGTGATTGATCATCCATTATAGACTTTTCAATTCAAAAATTTAAATATGCACTTGCAATTGAAGAGTACAAATGCAACATTTCAAAATCGAGTAGAGAATAAGGACAAAATACTCATGCTAAAAGAAATTAAATAATAATGAAACACACTTAAATAATAAGAAAGAGCACTTGCACAGAGACCCAGTCATGTGCTTGGAGACCCAGGTACAGTGAAGTAACCTTCACCTTCACTCTTGTACAGAGCCAACTAAAAATAAAAGCCTGCATTGAGTCAACACATCTATGGGCTGAAGACAAAACTATGAAAAAAAAATCAAATTAAATTTCCAGAACTCAGAAACCCAGTAGAAAGGAAATCAACAAATGTAAAAACAACATGCCTGAGTTGATAGGACTCTGATTCAAAATAAATCATTTTAATCAGGGATAATGGTGATGACCCAGAGACATGATGGAGACCTAGGGCTGACACAACAGATGCTGCAGGAAAGAGGAGCAGATGCAAAGGCCCTGAGGTAGGGCCAAAGGAGTCTGTCGTGATTTCCCAGTGAGGTGCAAACTAAGGTCATGAGGAGATGGAGGGAGTAGGGAGTGCTAGAGGCTCAAGATGTGCAAAGATGTGACACATTGTTCTGAGATCTTTAGCTAAATTGTAGGACATGGAGTCTTAGGTTCAGGAAGGTTACCTCAAATCTTTGAGGCAGTGTAGCATGAGGTATCCTTAGGCATCATCACTGCACAGGCATGGAAATGGAAGAACACAGGATAGATCTTAGTGTGTTTGTTAGTGGGCAATAGAAATGAGGAGTGTCAAGAGAGTTGAAGGTATGAGATCAGTGAAGGCAAGCCAATGCAAGGTAATTTTACCTTGCAGGGTATGATCATTTAAACACTACCATTGACACCCACCTTTCCACCCCAAACTCCAGTACCCATTGGTAAAGTTGTTGCTACTACAATTCCATATGAAACTGACTCTTTGTCTTGTGTTAGGGATGCAAGCAGATGTCTTTTTGTGTGGCTTTTTAACAAGAGGATCACAGTTGAGCCAGTGTGGCACAGAGGAAAGCGAGGCAGGAAGTAGAAAAAGGCATCTTATCTTCCTTTAGGTGTAGATTTCCCAAGGAAACACAGAATTGCCTGGCCCCTGTGTTAGAGAGTTAATGTCCCATATTTAGTAACCCTTAGTGAAAACCTTTCCCATGTGCAGGGCCTTTCCCAGGCTCTGAGGTTTCTATGCCTGTTTAGCAAGTGGCCTCTGAGAGCATGAGAACTATTAAAACAGACCTTCGCCGTGCTGGAAGTAGAAGCACACATACATTGCTGATGAGGATCCAGGGCCTTGTTAGTAGAGCATACTGTTTATTCTATTTAGCAGTGCACACTGTCATTTCTACTTTACATACCTGACCTTTTGCGTTTATATTGTCTGTCTCTATGACCTCTCTATAGCCTGCCTACTTTCATCTATCCTCATTAATAAGTCTAAATATTATAGTCAACTTCAGAATCTTTACTGAAACCTCTTAATTATTTTTCTCTCTACCACTCTTCATCCTGTCATTTCATTCTAGAGTCAGAAGAAAAATATTCTCAAAATATGACCTTAGCATTATAAACCCTTAACTTAACATGATTCAGGTTCTATATAAAGCCTTTCAAGATTCACCTCTATCTTACTCACTTTTTCACCATTTTCTCCAGCTAAGTTTGGGGTTGAGTACATTGAATATGCCAAACTGCTTTTTAAAAAACTTATGTTTTCTTGGCCTGGAGGTCTTCTTCTATTCCTCCCAGCACAGACACTCAGTAACTGCTGTTATTCCCATGCCATCACTATTGTACTATGCACAATCAATTCCCATTGCTATAATCATTTTTCCATTTTTTAAATGTCAGCTTATGGTTACTTTTATTATAGCATTGTAAGATCTCATAATTATTCTGTACTTATTGGTTTATTTTCCTCATTGTAGTGAAGTCTCATGAGGACAGTGACTGAGCATTATTGTGCTTCTTATGGTTCTTGGCACACAGTAGGTATTCAATGATGAATTCTTAGACTGCTGCTCTAATACCTAGGTGGACTGGTTGCTAGGTTTCCTTGTGCTCAGCATAGTTAAGTAGAAAGATTGACTTCCTATTAGATACTCCTACTATACATTAATCTTTTCTGAAATTGGTTGAGCCTGAGGTATAAATTTTCATGACTTTTGGAGGTACAAAACACAAAACCCACCAGCTACTGTGACCTCTGCATAACTGACCATGAAATGAAATGGCTGTGGATATTGGAGGATTGCGGTATGTTTTACTTTTGTGCTGAATATGTAATCATAACTCAGTGAACAGTTTTGGGGGCTGTTACAATGATAGTTATATGTTCACATATATGCTTCTCAATACTAATAGCTTTATCATATGTGTTTCTTGGTGTTTTTCAAATGACTTATATACTGGGAATTTGGACTTGCAAAGCACAACTTTTGAATTCTGAGATTATACATGATGCTTAGTGAAAACTGATTCGGGAGCAAATCACAGTTTTCTCAGATTCATTAAGATATATTTCTAGAGATGGCTAACTTACAACATAAATAGTCTAAATATTTTAAGATAGGATAAGTTAAAAAAAGTTATAAACATTGCCTGTATTCTTAAAAAAAAAAAAAAAAACCCAGCAGGTTGTAATACTTGTGAGAAACTCTTACATGCCATCTCCAAAGATGAATGGGTTTGTATCTATTCTCTTACATGGAATATATATTTACCAGTAGCTTGAGTATAGATCATTTTTAAAGTACGATTTTATTTTAAACATCTAGAGAAAACATTGATCCCTCGTTTTTCATTTTCTTCGCGTGAAGCTGATTGATTTCTAAATTACTTTGCTACCATGATCCAATTTAGGATTTAAAATCCCACAATGGCAAGGATTTCATGTTATGAGGAAATTTTAATGCTCAGTGCCCAAGTCACTTTTTATTATTAAACTAGACACTTGGGGAGACCATCAGTTCTTTTCACTGCCAGAAAACCACTAGTGCGTTGCAGCTGCACTCAATCTAGCTGTGATCTGACCTCGCATGAAATTTCAAGAATCTTGGCTTTTGATATGGAAGCAATATGTTTGTTTATGACTCTGTGAGCAAGGCAGAGGCCCAGAGGCCCTGGTCACTTCTATTTTGAACTTTTTGAGGCTTCAATAGCATTAACACCTGTAAGGAGCTGACATCAATGAAAAATGCCCACAAATTTCACTGAGCAAGCAGTTATCAAACAAACAAGCAACACTTTACTGAGGTAAAATGATAATAAATGAATAAATATGAATAAAATAAATAAAAATAAATTCATTGTAAGTATACAATGTAATGCTTTTTCTAATTCTTATGATTTATAATATAAGCCAGTGTTAGAGCACTGTTAAAAAAGACCTTTTGTACCCTTTTACACTTCATCACACTTCCTAGCCCCAGCCAGCCAACTGCGAATTATTTTTCTATACATTTGGTTTTTCTGGTCATTTATTATATACAAATTCATGTCATATGTCACATTTTGTGTCTAGCTCTTAAAATTTGTGTCATGTTTGTGAAGTTATTTATAATTTAGCATGTATCAGTACTTTAAAAAATAACTAATATTTTATATGTATATCTATGTGACTGAGTGTATATAAATGTACCAACTGCAGGTACTAGCCTGCAGAAGCTTGAAGAAGGGGTCAGAATCCCTGGAACTGGTCTTATACCAGTTTTAATCTAACACGTGGATGCTAGGAACTTAACTCGGGTCCTCTACACAGTAAGAAAGTGCTAAGTTCTGAGCTATCTCCTTGGCTCCAAGCTCTTCGATTTTATTTTGGAGTAGCATTCTGCAGTATAGATAACCATAGAAAAGTTCACGAGCACTTGGGTTGTTTCCAAGTTGAAGCTACTATGAATTGTGTTGCTATGAATCTTTGTGTATAAATCTGTGAGGACCTGTGCCTTTCATTCCCTTGGGTAAATAGGTAAGCATGGGTCTTATACTAGATGTTTTTAGATAGTAAAGAAAATCCTAAATGGAGTATTTTCCATGGCAAGCTGAAGTATCTACAAAGATAAATATGAGATAAAAAATTTTAAGTAGCTTATGATTGAAACTGGGCATGGTGACTCATGCTTGTAATCTCAGCACTTGACTGAGGGAGGAGGATTACCATAAATTCCATGTCAGCCTGGGCAAAGTAAAGAAACAAAAAAATCAAATTATAAGACTCCTATATATGATTAGACTGCTAGGAAATGTGCAAATACAATAAGAAGGATACAGAATGTTTTTATCCCTTAAACTTTTGGGTGTGGAGACTCTTCTGAGATATGTCTTTAGGCATGATGTAACAGTTTCAGGGAAATCACAAACTTGTTATAGCAAGGAGAGAAACAGAAGCCTGAGCTAACATCCTTCTATAGTAAAATGTTCACACGGCCATTTTGGTTTGTGGTTGAGACACCAAAGCCCTGGATCCTTACCGTGGCGATGAGTTACCAACATCCCAAGCTGCATGGGCATAGAACTATGTAGAGTGTGCACGACAATATGAAAGCAGTTCTGTCAATGACCAACCATCAAAGACAGGGATCTGAAACTTGAAAGAGAAGCAAAATAGCTGGCTGGGGAATTTTCTCCACTGTAATTGCCTTTGAGCTTTCCATTCAACACCTCTATTCATCAGGGAGAAAAGGGGACAAGAACCCTTTTCATCTCAGGTTGCTAGACACCTATAACTTTAACTTTCAACTTGAAGGGAGCTGTGGCGTTGCCTTGATATGTATTTCCTAGCGTTTAGTGTGAAGGAACAGAGCAAAAGTGAAGAAGTCTGCCTCTTAGTCTGTTGCAGGCTGTGAATAATAGATATGAGGTTCTTTAAGTTAAGTGGGGGAACTGTGCTGGCCAAATATTATTTTGAGAAAGACCTGGCCTAAGACCATTGCAGACTATGGCAGACATCTTAATTCATATAGTTTCCTTGATTCTCAGAAGCTGGAGGATGGTCTTAAGTAGCCAATTAGAGAGAAAAAAAGCATTGTTAATGTCTGGTGAGCTGTCAGTCTTTGGGCACTCAGAGGAATCATCTCAACCAAAACCAACAGAACCCAGGTAAGAGAAGGAGCCATTCTCATTCCTACCTTCAAGGTATGCTAGATGGTGCCAGCAAGGCATACGATGTCCCATTTCTCAAATCCCTTATGAACTCAGTAAAACACAGGGAAGTTAAAGCCATAGGTAGTGCTTGGTAGGAGAAGGTGTGTTTAAAGAGGTAATAGAAGGTAATATACATGTCTCTAACTGTACAGAAGTCTTTGGAGTCTAGAGGCTAGCTGACCTAGAAAGAAAATAGAAACATTTGGTTAAAGGAAGGGAATGCATAACTGATGGTCAAAATTCATAGGTTCTTCAGTGTTGAAAGAAAGCTGTGATTGAGGCCAGAGTAATCTTGAGAGCTTATGATCTACATGTGATAAGCTAGTGAAAGGACTTGCATAAGATTTCACATCAGAAGGAAGATCATTGGCTGCCTAATTAATGACATAGTCATTAATAAATATGTCCTCTACTTTCATCCTATGTCCATACCACTTTCAGGTCATATAGTACAATATATTTAGACTTCTGTAAAGTGTTAATGGATATTAAACTCACAAAATAAATTAGAGCCAAACTTTAGCAAAACAAACAAATCCCACTATAGACCACATTATTCCATGAACAAAAAGCAGATGGTAAATAATAGCTCCATGGTTAAAAAAAACCTAATTTGCTAATTATGCTTTTAGAAGATAGAATTCATGTACTTAAAGTTCTAAAGTTTTTCTCAATTGGTAACAAAGAACAGGGTTATGATGGGGGCAAAATATGCAAAGTTGACCTTTTTTTCTTTTTTTTCTTGGTTATTTTATTTATTTACATTTCAAATGTTGTCCCCCTTCCTGGTCTGTCCTCTGAAAACTCTCCACCCCATTCTCTCTTTTGCATCTAAGAGGGTGCTCCCCCAACCACCCCACCCACTCCTGCTTTCCCGCTCGAGCATCTCCCTATACTGTGACATCAAGCCTCCACAGGACCAATTGGCTCTCCTCTCATTGATTCCAGTTAAGGCAATTCTTTGCTACATATGTAGCTGGAGCCATGGACCCATCCATGCATACTCTTTGGTTGGTGGTTTAGTCCCTGGGTGCTCTGGCAGGGGGTGGAGGGTCCATTTTTTTTTTTTACAATACAACTTTGATACTCAAAGTCAGAAAATTTCACAACCCTTCCTTTTTTCATTGTGTCAGATATCTTAGGTCCCCAGAGAATACTCTAGTGACTTGAAGAGTTAAGATTCCATTCTAAGCACTTCAGCACCAGGGACACCTTAACACGTGTAGTGAGAAGGAGCTAATTTATTCACTGAGCTCGGAGGTACTATGAATAAGCTAAGTAAAAAAAAAATTAAGGGGAGAGAGATCAGTACATCTCACCTTACTGACAAAAATTTAAACTAAACAGCATGTTCCTGTATATTATTCCCTTGAAAACTAAAGGAAATGAGAAAGTTCAGACTGCAAATGTCAGTGAACTGTTATGTTATAGAGTTAGTTAAAAAAAAATGCATATTTGCAACTCTAAGTGTGGTTCAGCAGAGCTTCAGGGAAAAACTAGGATTTTCTAAATGAAAATTTGATTTGCTATGAGCATTCTGAGGCTATTATTAGAACAAGTAGAAAGTGTGAGATTAGGAGAGGTGGGACCAGTTTCCTAGATAGACAGAGCTTTTACTTTCTCCTTTTAGAAGCATGTGGATCTACCCAGTTCTTACTTTGCCTCCTGGTGAGAGTTCCTGGATTCTCTGGATAAGGAGGCTTATATAATTCTCATGTCTTATCAACTCAGAATCCTTGGGTTTCTCAAGTCAACACACTCTGAACACAACTCCATCTTCTCTCTGTTACAGTCTATTCTTAGCAAAGATTAAGTCTCTGTAGTCTCAATATGCAGTGAATAGCTCCAAAGTTTATTGAGTGCATAACTAAACATGACATTCAATATCTCACTTAATTCTGGCAAAGCCTAGAGGAGGTTTTATGGGTGAAAACATGGTCTGAGATACCCTCAAATTTTCCTAAAGGCACATAAGTTACATGATGAATCAAGATTAAGGATAGGTCTGTTTTACTTGAAAATTTCTTATTTCCACACCAAGAGTCAGAAATAAAACCACAGAACTTGTACAACACAGAAGTGCTACATGTAGCTGGAGTCCATCACTGCCTCTCTAACCCAATCCCAAGGCTTTGGTGACAGAGAGCTAGCCCTGTTCTTTGTGTCAATTTGTCTTATAGGGATATTCATGGAATGGTTTATATTTAAACATCCATGTTGTACCACTAAGTTTTCAAAACAAATTGTGTGTGTGTGTGTGTGTGTGTGTGTGTGTGTGTGCGTGTATACATATTTGTGTGTATTGAGGTAATGAGTCAGAAAATGACATCAATTGTCTGCTTCATCAGTTTCCACCTCATTCATTTAATACAAGGTCTCTCACTAAACTCATAGCCAGGCTAGATCTATGATCCTTCTCTCTCTTCTGCCAACATTACTGGCTTTATAGGTGAGTCTGAATACACATGACTGTACATAGGTTCTGGAGCTTTGAACTCAGTTCCTTGTGCTTCTTCATACCTTGAGTACTCTTGCTGACCTGCTCGATTATTTGCCCGAGGCACACACTGATCCTCATTCCATCACTGTTTCTGCATGTTAAAGTCCATCCCTTTAAGTCAGTGTCGCAAATATTCTCTCTTCCCTTCATTTGTTTCCTTTTGAATTCAGATAATCTGACTGATAGTGAAGCCAACCCCCTTTCTTACTTTATCTGTGGATAAATATTATTTCCTTTCTTCTTTATTTTTAGAATCCATCATGACTTGAATTAACATTTTGCCACCTGAATTACTACTAAGTACTTAGGGATTACTACTAAGTAATCCCTACTAAGTACTTAGCATAAGGCAGGGTATCTAGCATCTATGACCATTTATGAACATGAATAAAGGAAACAGTATGAGAATAATACAGCACAATATTTGCAGTAAATACAACCCTGTTTTCTTTTCCTCGTTTTAAAAAATAATATTGAACTAATATTTTAACTCCTTCTGCACTTCTTTTTGCCACTTAAGTTTTACCATGGTCAAAGAATCCTATGTTTTACATTACTGCTCCAAATCATGTTGCCTTTTTTTCATGCCCTGCTGCTGATTTTACAGTTAAAAGGATAATTCAACCAATATTTATAGGCTTTTAAATGTGTATTGGACAGGCAAAAATCCCACACTCACTTAAAGCTAGACAATTGAAAATAGAGAATGGGGCTGGGAAGATAGCTCAGCTGATAAAATATTTGCCTTGCAATTACTAAGACCTGACTTCAGTTCCCAGAACTCACATAAAAGAGCTATGTATGTGCACAAGCTTGTAATCCAGCACTGGGCAGGAGAGAGGCAGATTCCTAGGGTTTTCTGGCCAGCTAGTGTCTTGGAAGCTTCCAGGACAGTGAGAGAGTCTATCAAAAAATTAGATGGAACAAGATGGTTCAGTGGATGAAGGCATTTCTTGATTCATAGTGATGCTAGCTAACAGTGCAAACTAGGTCTCTGAACATAAACAAAGTTAAAGGAGAAATCAATTCCAGAAAACTGTCTTTTGACTTCCATACATGTGCCGTGGCATATCACACACACACACACACACACACACACACACACACACACACACACACACACACACACCACATATACTTGCACACAAATAGAAAGTAGAGCCAAGCATGGTGGTATGTACCTGTGAGCCTCTACATCTGTATTAGTCAGGTACTGTCAGAGCCTCTCAGGAGATAGCTATATTAGGCTGGCTTGTCCTTCCTTCAGTCTTTACTCCATAGTTAGTCTCTGCAACTCCTTCCATGGGTATTTTGTTCCCCCTTTTAAGAAGAAATGAAATGTCCACATTTTAGTCTTCCTTCTTCTTGAGTTTCTTGTGGTTTGTGGGTTGTTCTTCCTGTATTCTGAACTTCTGGGCTAATAACCACTTATCAGAGAGTGTATACCATGTGTGTTCTTTTGTGATTGGGTTACCTCACTCAGGATGATATTCTCCAGATCCATCCATTTCCCTAAGAATTTCATAAATTCATGGTTTTTAATAGCTGAGTAGTGCTCCATTGTGTAGATGTACGTCAATTTCTGTATCCATTCCTCTGTTGAGGGACATCTGAGTTGTTTCCAGTTTCTGGCTATTATAAATA
>NW_022196900.1:53421580-53431191 GCF_008632895.1 Mastomys coucha | reverse complement strand
TTTCCAGAGTGGTTGTACCAGCTTGCAATCCCACCAGCAATGAAGGAGTGTTCTTTCTCCACAACCTCTCCAGCATCTGCTGGCATGACAACATTTTCTAAACTCTCTCTCTTTCTCTCTCTCTCTCTCTCTCTATATATATATATACATACATATATACATATATATAGGCCAAACCCACCAAGAAATATACAAGATATATAATGCTAAGGGGGAGCCCTTGTATCAATGCAGGTGAATTAGTTACTGGGCATGTGTCACTATGGCATGGGGAGTTGATAGTGTAGGAATCTCTAAGTTGGGGCAGCGAAGGCGTGAACATCATACTTGCTAATTTAACAGTGATTGTAAGACTTCTCTAAAACTAAAGCATATTAATATGTATAATGCATACTTCTGTCCTGACTTCTAAACTCATTCTTTTCTGACCCATTCTGATTGTGGCTAGAGTGTTCCTTTCTGTATCATTTGTTGTTGTTATTGTTGTTGTTCTTGTCCTATCAGCAGTAGCTAGATGATTTTATTCTTGGAGACACCTTCCTTGCTTGATGAGTTATTTTGTAAAATAAAATTAGCTACCGGGAGAACTCTAACAAGGCAAGCAGACCATCTGATGCTTTCTCTGGTATAAAAGAAAGTTAAATGCTTTGTGACTTGTAAATATGTTGCAAAGATTAGTTAGAATAGACTTCTGACTCCTTCATGCCTGTTTCAGACTCGTCCCCTAACTTTCTGCAGGAAGAATATACTTAGTCAATTCACCACTCCTCTAGAATTTGACAGAACATACTATACCTTGTAAGCATTGCTTTTTCTTGAATAACTGAGAGTTCAATGCTTGACAACTAATTCAGAGACCAGTATGGAACAACAGGATACCTCAAGTCTTGTCATTTTCATGTACAAGCAAATATTTTTGGTCAGATTCAATGTGCTTATTGTTCTTATTTTAAAGCTATCAACACTTCCTGATTTCTAGAAAAAGATATTCTAAGAGTATTGGTAGTAGAAACACAGTAGGGATATGCATGTAAAGAGAAAGCATATCTATATTACTCACAATTAATAAGATGATGATTCAACAATAAATTTTCAGAAATGGCTGAAAAAGGAAGAATATTTCACGCAACCAGAAAATGAGGACCTATTAGGAAGTGAATATTTCAATTCTCAACTCTGTACAGTGCAATATAAATCAGTAACTGGATCAAACCAGAAACAATTTCCTTCACAACTCCTGCTAAGAATTTCTGAGAGAGATGATTGCCAGTTGTAACAGAATTATTTAATCCATTCTAAGAGCACTTTCTGTTCCTGCAGAAGACCCATGTTTGAGTCCAAGAACCCATGTGGTAACCCATGGACACCCATAATTCAAGTTCCAGGGAATCTGATACCCTTTGCTGACCTCTGTAAGCATGAAGCATATACATGGCACCCAGACATACCTGCAAACAAAACTATCATCCACATAAAATAGAACACATAAACCTCAAAACTCAAATATGAAATTCTCAAATAATTAATAAAAGTATTACACTAAAAATGATAGTTATGTGATAGCCTGGTTCTCTCACAGAACAAATCAGCTTTCAGTACTCCATACTGCTTGAGATTGTGCCAGTCCTAATGCCACATCCCCACAGGTTTCTTAAGTAATTAACTTTTCTTTTATGCACATAGTTTCACCTTCAATAGAATTTCTAATATTCACTTCCCCATATTTGAAATGGAGATAGATAACTTCTCTTTAAATTTCACAACCTTGCCTGGGCTCCATTTGATGCTTGCCCTTGGAGTACACACACACACACACACAAAAATCCAACTCCATCCTCATCATATCAGAAGATATGTCTCTGCCCCTCTGTTTCCTAATAAAAGACTGAATCAGTTTATGAAGGATTGCTGGGAGATGGAAGAGCAATGCTTACATTAAGGCTTAAATGCATTCAGTTTTACAATCTGGTGTTAGAATTTTGAGCCAGGTATCCTGACTACAGTAGACTTTTATTAAGGCTGCCACTTCCAAGAATGGAAGATAGGCATGCTGTGGAAGAGTTTTCTGTTTATCCTGTACCTATTTGGGTGTGTGTGCTGGAGCTGAAAAAATTAAGTACTTAGTCTGAGAACCCAGTGATTTAAGTGTGCTATTCTCGCATGCTCCTTGTCTTCCTACTGCTTTCTCACTATTCTTGACTTTATGCTTGCTCTTCAAACCACTGCTACTTAATGAGTTCACATCTTCATCTAATTTTCCACAAGGATGCTGATTTTCTGATACAGGATGTTCATTAATATCCATAAATAATAACAACTGTGTGTGTGTGTGGGTGGGAGGGATGTCCCAAGGAACAGGTTAGCTCCTTGACATGAGCTTTTGTCTCCAGATCTGTACATTATTTTTGTTTTAAAAGGAAGTTCAAGAAGTAGTCTGGAAAGATAAAAGCAGGAATCAACTGGAGAAAATGTGAGTTCTTTATGAATTTGAGAACAGAATCCATGTTGTAGCATGAACAATGTCCCGTGTATAGAGTTCTGTTCAAAAGTACTCTTTCAGCTCTTTGAGAAATCTAGCTCATAGAGTCTCATCCCTAGCTGTGGAGCCATTGACAATTGGTGGCTGCTGTGGGAGTGAGTCATCATTTATGGGGCAGTTCTTTAAAGTTTTTTCATAAGAAAAAATCCTTATGAAACACCTCTGCACTTGGGTTATAATAACATTATTTTAAAGTTTTAGCTAGGGACTGGTAAAAATATCTCTATTATCTCATAATAGCACTATGACAAACATTAGAATTTGTCATCGTAAGACATGCTTCCTTTTGAGGCATAGTTGTGTCTCTTCTCTCTCTCTCTTTTTCCTTCTTATTGTGTATGAAGAAAGTTGCTCCTGTTTTTCACAGTATAAAGGAAAATTTACAATGTCCAGAAGCATACCATCAGTTACCCACTCTCTCTCTGAACCTTCTTTCAGTCCTGGGACAGTGTACAACCTATAAAGGCATATACTTTCTGACTACAACTTCTTATTAGTCTAGTCCATGGAGCCACCAGCTGTGGACAAAGCCTTCAACATATGAACTATTTGTCAGAGGACACTTTTTTTGTAACTATATATATATATATATATATATATATATTATTTTAAAAATGTCAATTTTTGCATTTTCTTTTTCTGATGCATTTCTTTTTGTGACTTTTTTTGAGACATCTCAAACCATTGCTCACTGATAAGATTTATGTGTTCTCTTTCACATTTAAAACATGGCAAGTACATATATTTTATCCTGCATCTCATAACTTCAGAAACTGTGTCGATTTTTTAATTTGATTTTTTTCTTATTCGTTTCACATCCCACACACTGTCCCCCTCCTGGCCACCCCCTTCCACAATCCTTCCCCATCCCTCCCCTTCTTCTCTGATTGGGTGGGGTCTTCCCTGGGTCTCACTATCCTGGCACTTCCCATCCCTCCTCTTCTCCTCTGATTGGGTGGGGGCCTCCCTGGGTCTCACTATCCTGGCACTTCAAGTCTTTGGGAGGCTAGGCACTTCCTCTCCCACTGAAGCCAGATAAGGCAACTCAGATAGAAGAACATATTCCATATACAGGCAACAGCATTTGAGATAGACCCCCATTCCATTGTGCAGGATCCACATGAAGTCCAAGCTGCACATCTGCTACAATTGTGAGGGGAGGCCTGGGTCCAGCCCGTGTTTGTTTTTTGATTGGTCGTTCAGACTTTGAGGGCCTCAAGGGTTCAGGTTAGTTGACTCTCTTTGGTCTTCTTGTGGAGTTCCTATCCCTTTCAGGCTTACAATCCTTCCTCCTATTCTTCTAAAAGAGTCCTCAAGTCCTTGTTTGGCTGTGGGTTTGTATCTGCTGGGTGGAGCCTCTCAGAGGACAACATGCTCTTGTCTGCAAGCATAACAGAGTATCATTAATGGTATCAGGAATTAGTGCTTGACCTTTATCCAAATCATAGCATGCTGCTTTGAATCCCCTCCAAGGCTACACAATTCCTGTAGATGTGGACCTAATCTTCAACTATTGGCACAGTTTGCCTTCTCCCTTTCCAGACTCCTTCTCTGTCCTTGGGATGTTAATAATGATATTGAACACCATCATGCTTTAGTTCAAGTGATCCATCAGTTTAACCTTACATCTTCCAAGAACCTTTTTTGAGATACAGCTCCTCTGAGCCAGGGTTTAAAGTCAGTTTTTACAAATCACTGTGATGGGTTACTTGCTAAGGTAGGGGAACTTTGACAGCTGTGACAGAATGCTTCTGAGGATAAAATGCAGAGGGAGAAATAGCTGCAACCATTCTTTAAAAGAGAATCAATGTTTGTCAGCAGCCTCGCCATCTTGTATCAACATTGCTTCAGTGGCTAGAACTAAGTTAGCTTGTGATAAATCCCTCTCCTAGGACCTCTCTGCTCCAAAAATAAGTTAAGAGTAACATAAGAATAGCAGTTCTGATGTGCTGTGTTAATCACCACCAGGAATATCGTTTTGAGACAGCTATTCTTTTCACCTCTAGGGATCATTTAACTGAAATTCCTTGTTAGCTTCAAATTATAATACACAAAATGTAAGAAAATATTTGTTAAATTATGTTGCTCAACAAGGTATGATTACCAGTTTATAGCTATTAAATGATTTCTGTAAGTTTTCTCTACGGCACATTATGATATTCCAACTCACAAGTGCTTTGTATGGTATTCCTTTCTTGTATGGTTCCCCTCACAATACTCAGCTCTTGTGAACTTTGAAACTGACATACTGGGGGCTTTGTTAATGTCCATGCTAAGAATCTGATAATAACCGTCAAAGAGCCATTTGTGATCATAGAAGATAGACACTCAGGATGAGTTTCAGAAACATCAGGGGATAGCTGTATTTTTACTCATGGAAAATTGGGAGGAAAATGAATTCAGAAATTAGTGTTCCTTTAATCTTCCTCCTTAATATAAGAAGACAATCAAATCCTGACGGGACGTGTTAGACAAAATTTCCTTGACGTATACAACTTGGAAATTTCACACAGCCTTATTTGTGGTCTTGTATCTTTAGACACATTGCAGGGCCCCTACAATCAGTTACCTGGTACAAGACATTAATGATACTACTGTATAGAGACCTCCCTCCAATGGATAGAGGCTGAAATGCTATGGTTCCTATGGGAGGGTAGTTAAAATTCAGTTGCTTGTTAGCAGGTCTGGGCCAGAGTGGACCCAGTTTGAGGAGTATTTTAGCTTGTCTTTTGAACTCACCCAAAGACCTGTGTTAAAGCTTGGCCCTCAGCCTGTGGTACCATTGGGAAGTAGTGGAACCTGTAGGACATGGAGTTTAGTAGAAGAAAGTTAGATTACTAAAATGTGCCCTGAAATGGGATATTTAGAACCTGCCCCCCTCCTCCCCATCATTGTTTCCTGGCTGCTATGAAACAAGCAGCTTACTTTAGCACACCTTCTATGCTCTGATGTTCTTTCCATCTTATCCCCATGCTTCAATATTGATGACATTAAACTGACTATAGACTGAAGCCTTCAGAACTACGAGCTCACACAAAATGTGCTTCCTAGATGTTATCTCGGGCTTTTTTTTTTTTAACAGCATCAGAATGCTGATATAAGTAGCAGTAGCAGCTGTACAGAGTAAGCTTGTAAATAATTAGAAAAGGGAGGGATTTGATGGGAGGAAGAATTGTTTTGTTTTGTTTTTCCCATCTTCAGTTGAAATTTTTGGTGATTGATTCTTCTTGAGGGGAAGGAGAGTCACGTGAGTGACGTTCAAGCTAAATCTAGCTTGGGTTTCCTCCAGCGAAATGGGCCTCAAGTTCAGTTAGACAGTGTTTGCTGCTGGTGACACCGGTTGCCACTTCTTGCACCTGTATGCACATCTTGCCATGCTGGCTGCCGTCGCAGATCATAAGGGCTGCAGCTGGTCAGGTCTGTTTTATTGACGCCTTCCCTTGGCAGCTTCAGGAACCGTGGAAGGTAGGCTGTGAGAAAAAGGCTTTCAGGCCAGATATAACTTAAACTGTGTGCCTAGGGTGTAGCGCCTTCAGAAAGAGGGGCCCAGCCTCAGCCTACGAGAAGGAACCAGAAGCTGTCTCAGTCATCTCTAGTGCTTTAGGAGTCACTTGGACTACACTGACAAACCCTTTGAAAGGAGGTGTCTTGTGTCTGGTCCTGGAGTTTTTGTTAGTCTATGGTTCTTGTGGGGAGCATTGTCAGCCTAAGTGCTGAACTTCCTTTAAGATATGTATATGTACATGCCATATGCAAATATACATATAGCATATAATATTAGGTAAATATAAAATACTGTAATTCCTTGAAGGTTTATCAAATAGCATTATCATTTATCTCTCTTCTTTCTGCCCTAGTACTGGAAACGTAGCCAGCTTTTTGGCCCAGAGACATCACAGACCATACAAAACCCCCACTTCCATGAACATTGATATATCAACATAATTCCTTACTACATTGTAAATCTTATCCTTATTCCCGTAGATAGGTATAGCTATTACATCCTCATCAAAGAAGAGAGAACCACAGAAAATCACAACTGGGCATACTGTAAGGATCAATAGAACTCCAAGTTCCAATAGAACACCATAGATCCTGCATCCAGGACTCAGGGAATATTTCAGAAGAGGGACAGAAAGAATGTAAGAGCCAGAATACCAGGGATTTTGCTGTGAAACAGTGTCTCCCGGGAATGACTGCACACAGACATTTGGAGCAATAGAAGTATCAGAAGACATGTTAACATAAAAGGGAAAAAATTTTACAGGATTCTACCTCTAACCATAAAACAAAAACAAAAACAAAAAAGGCAAAAAAAAAAAACAAAAAAAAAAACCCTAAACAAAACAAAAGGAGGCAACTACTGACCACTTGGAGATGGAGATCTGGTCTCACCCAAGGATAAGCTCCCTTGCTGGTTGTTCAATGCAGAGCAGTCATCCTTAAAACTATATACACACAAACAACAAAAATGGACTCCACAGGTCATATATATATATATATATATATATATATATATACACACACATACATATGTACATACATACAAACATTCATACATACATATGAAACAAATATAATTAAAGAAAAACAGGCTATTAACTTGAGAGTAGGGGGCATGGGAGGAATTTGGTGGAGGGCAAGTAGGAAGAGATGGAGGGAGGAAGAGCATGATCATATTTAAACAACAATAACAACAATAATAAATCTGGCTTAGGAAGGAAAGTGATGTGTAAAGAACCTTTCAGTTTGTAATGTTTCCCTCATCCTTAACGGGGGTTCTTTGACATTGATTATGTATGTTTCTGGGCCTCAGATTCTCCATTATGTGGAGATTAACATCAAAAGAAAGATGTACATAACTTGGATACTTTCTGTGTGATTTTGAAACACTTTCCTAGGTTGGTTTTAGAAGTGCTTCTTGCTGCATGGCACAGATTGGTATATATGGAGTTTTCTTTATGGAACTCTGTTCTCTCGGAATCCTCAGATATCCTCTTGTAGGACTACCTTTCAAAAATTCCAGATCCTGTTGCATTGTGACACATGATGCCTATGTCCCTCCTCTATGTCCCTTGAAATGGGAACTGCATGATTTCTTGTTAGCTGTCAAGCTTGCACACAGGGGAAATGTGGCAGAGTCGACTCTCCCATTTTTGACATTCTTTGAGGGGATGTGGATGAGACAAGAACATGTCAGATATTCCTTAGAAGAAGGAAACAAACACAGTGTGTTATGAAATCAGTTTTGACACATTTTAAACAAGTCTCTATAACTGGGCAAATGAAACGGCAATACCAGGAGGCTGGACAGAAGTACAGCAGTCCTACTTTCTCTGATTCCTTCTTTCCCCTGCTGAGTTGAAGTACTCCTCCCTCAGAGTCTGTGATGCTTGCCTAGTGGAAGCACCAAGACACTCCAAAACACACACCCTCCACCAGCCTCCTGCTTCTAAATAAGAAGCAATTACAACTGCATTTTTCTGGGTACTGTCAGTCATAAAGGCAAAGGCGCCTTTGGAGATGGATTGGAGTATGTCAGTCAGTCAAAGAGTATATTCTAACATTGAAAAGTGGTGTGTTCCTGCGTGCAATGCCAGCAGGAAGCTCCTGGCTATAGACTCTTTTGCAGGGATGAAAGGCTTCCTAGCAGAGAGCTAGCAGTACTAAATATTGCATGCATGTGCTTCAACAAAAGTAGGCACAGGAGGCTGGCTTGAGGATGTGTTATCAGTTTGCTAGTTTACAAGTTAAAGTTTTTCATTAGCTTGCTCTTCTTTGCCCCATTTCCACTCACATCAGAATCTCAAGTTTGCAAACATATGTTAGAAGTTTTATTTCTTGTGTATCTTTTGTATTGAAAATCTGTGGGCTCAGCCTTATGAGTTCTGTGAAAGATTTCTCTCTACTAGGGGAGGAAATAAAGGTTGCTTTAATTTTAGGATTGTAGCTTTGGTGAAAACCAAGTTGGATTAATGATTTGTGCTATGCATCCCAGAAATAAATACCTGAAAAAATAATGACTATCATCTCACAGTAATTGTGGGTACAGGTTCAAACATGCTGTTGGGATATCTCTTGCTCTATGGCATCTGTTCTGTGATAGAATATTGAAGGCTGAGCATTGGAGTATCTAGAGATTTATTTCTTTACATGCCTGGTAGTTGAGGTTGCTTTGGCTATAAGCCTAGATGGGCTGAACATGTGGCTTTGATTCCTCACAACAGTGAGAGTAGATTCCAAAGACAAATGTACCAATAGAGATACTGACTTTTATAAACTATGAATATGTACAGAATCACTTCCCTATACTTTATTGGTTAGTGTAGTAATAACCAATCAAGCTTGGTTAGAGTTACACCAAGATATTTTATATTATTTGTGACTATTGTAAAGGCTATTCTTTCCTTATTTTTTTTTCTTGGCCCATTTATCATTTGTACAAAGGAGGGTTACTGATTTCTTTGAGTTAATTTTATATCCAGTCACTTTGTTGAAGTTGTTTATGAGCTGCATGAGTTTTCTGGTGGAATTTTGGGATATATATATATATATACATATATATATATGATAATATATGTATATTATCATACCATCCATGAATAGTGATACTTTCACTGTAGCCGGCCAACAGCCACAAATACGAATGGGTTTTCTGGAATGGGGTCAGGGACCTGGACAGCCATTTTTAGGTACTGGAACCGCGTGTAAGGTTTGTAAAAAGCTAGCCAAACGCAGATGTGTATCAATCGGCCATCTTTCATTTAATACTCTTTTGTTACAAGCAAAACCAGGTAGAATAGGTAAGGCAAAACCCCTCCCCCAGGTTTATCACCATCTTGGCCCAATCAGCAACTTCTCCTTCAGTTTCTGGAGGTGGGACTTCCGGTGTAACTGGAACTTGGAAAGAGACAATTAGCAATTAGCAGGACTCGGGCAGAGAGGCATAGTTATCTGTGGCAAGGCAAGGTCTGAAGAATCAGACTCAGCTGAAGGAGGGTCACATTTCACTTCTTTCTTTCCAATTTGTATCCCCTTTACCTCCTTTCTTTGTCTTTTTTTTTTTTTTTTT
>NW_022196900.1:53420164-53421535 GCF_008632895.1 Mastomys coucha | reverse complement strand
CTCAGAAATCCGCCTGCCTCTGCCTCCCAAGTGCTGGGATTAAAGGTGTGCGCCACCACCGCCCTGCCCTTTCTTTGTCTTATGTAGAGACAGTAGGCAGCCCTGTCTTGCCCTTGATTTTAGTGAAATAATTCCTTTAAAGGCCTCTCAATTTAATTTGATGTTGGCTGTCAGGAACCATAATGGGATAAGCTAATAACTAGCTGGTGATGATCCTAACGTGGCCTGCTTTGGATTATTATATAATCTGCAACGAGCACATCCTTATTAAGCAAGGCTGTAGGAAACTCATTTTAGGAAAGATTCCTGATATTTGTATGCTTTCCTATTATTATTAAACATATATAACAATCACTAAGTAGTAGCACACTCTTTTGGAGCAGATCTCTGCAGATCCACAAAAATGTAATATCTTGTAGTGATGCTATATAGACAAATAAATGACTTAAGTTTTAATGATGATCCTATAAGAATTCCTGAAATTGTATTGTGATTATTAAGCTCTTTTATAACGGGACTGCTATTAGGTCCTTTTCTGATAATTAAAGCTGCAGTGAGAACTCTACCAGTCTCCCAAGTGTCACCAGTTAATTGCTCTTAGATGGTAACCAGACTTTCTCCTACTCAGAGCACATTCCAAGAGATTTTAAAACAATTAACCAAAGGTCAAAAAAAGTGAACTAATGATTTATTATAGATGCTAGGACAGAAGATAAAATATTGGCTGGGTTTATCTATACAAAACTTTACTAATAACAGTTATCATTTTAAACCTTCAATGAAACTGTAGAACTGAGACAGGTGATGGATGTTTAGCCAGATAATTACTCCTAATGGATATGCATGTAAACATTCTCTGTTGTAAACTTCTATTTCAATTTATGATTTGATTTTCTGTGTGAACTTTCGATGAACTTTTTAACATGTGACCGTGTATTCTAAAAGATGTTTAAGGGATGAAGACAAAGAGAAGAGTCAGAACTGGGGGACTGAGGTGACAGGAACAGAGGGTAGAAGAACTGAGCTGAGAGAGGAGTTGAGGTAAGAGAGGAACTGGGCTGAGAGAGGAACTGTGCTGAGAGAGGAGCTGAGCTGAGAGAGGAACTGAGCTGAGAGAGAACTGAGCTGAAAGAGGAACTGAGCTGAGAAGATTTTAGACAGAACATCTTTTAGATTAGAAGGAGTATGCAGAGTGAAATAACTTAGAAACTATAGGTAACATAAATTACTAAGAGCAATGTGCAGAATGCAGAGAGAAAGAGGAAAAAAGAAGATGCTTCAGAGAGCAGAAGGAGCAGGCAGGCTTCTCCTTACCATGGGACAGAACAGGTCTCATAGTAAGGACAAGGCAGGCTTAGTCTTATTTAAAAA
>NW_022196900.1:53416495-53419825 GCF_008632895.1 Mastomys coucha | reverse complement strand
TTCCTCCCCAACTTGCTTCTTGGTCATGATGTTTGTGCAGGAATAGAAACCCTGACTAAGACAATGGGTTTAATTTATTTAGCATTAAAAAGGTAGAAGCCTTTTCTTTCTCTGTGTAATAAAGATTGGAGCACATTTTTCATCCAGAATAAGTGAGTTCTTTCTGCATCTGTGCTTGGTCTTTTGCTCCAATGCAAATATAATTGTGGATGTGTGTGTAAGTACATAATTGTGAGAATGAATTCATGTGTGTGTGTGTGTGTGTGTGTATGTAAGTATGTAACTGTGAGAATGCATGCAAGTTGGGCCCAACTAGGTTTGAATGGAAATGTATAAATAAATAAATAAGCATGCATGAATCTGTATATGAACTTATGTGAGATTATGCATATTTGTTTATGTAAAAGTTTTTCCTTCTGTGAGTGTTATTTTCTTCTCTTGGCTCAATAGAAGTTTATTGCTCCAAACTTTCCCCTAGCCTGACAAGCAAGAGGCATCTGTACAATAGGGAAAAGACTCTAGCAATTAATCCTTTACTTAATCTCTTGCTGTTTTGGATGAGGTGCTAAGTGCCTGAGACTGTAGTCTCTAGACTCAAAGGATCACAGAAGGCAGGTCAGCTAAAATAACATAGTAACTTAGACTTGGATAAGTAAACTTCTTACTATACAGCAACCCTAAATTTCTCATAAGATAAAGTCTTACTCCTGGCCAATGCACTTCCCCCTCTGCTGCCTCAAGATCCCCATGCCAGGCCTGGCACCAGTTAGTTGGCTTGCTATATATTGATTTTATTATGTTTAGGTATACACTTTGTATCCCTGATCTCTCTAAACTTTTAACAGAAGTTTCAGATTTTGTCAAAGGATTTTTCAGCATCTACTGAGATGATCATGAGATTTTTTTCTTTCAGTTTCTTTATATGGTGAATTATGTTGATGGATTTTTGTATATCGAACCACCCCTACATCCCTGGGATGAAGCTTTCTTGTTCATGATAGATGATGTCTTTGATGTGTTCATGGATTCAGTTGTGAAGCTCAGTCTCCATGTGGGCTCCCAACAACTGCAGCAGAAATTCCCCTAAAGGTGTAGTTGACAGGACTGCCTTGTCTGGCCTCAGTGAGAAATGATGCACCTATCCTGGCAGACACTTGATGTGCCCAGGTTGGGGAGCCCTTGTGGGTACACCTTCTCAGAGGACAAGGGGATGAGGACAGGGTCTCTATGAGGCAAGGACCAGAAGGAGGGTAGCGTTTGATGTAAATTAAAAAAAAAAGTTAAGAGCAGCAAATGAATGAGGAACTATGTTCCCTGCAGATCGGAATGTTTGTAATAATGAGTGTTAAGATACTACCTCTTTCAACTTTAAATCCAATCAGTCAAAGTTTTATCTTCAAAGTGAAATTCTTTTTTTTTTTTAAGATGTTTTCTTTATTTTCAGTATCTCCTTTCCCAGGTTCCCCTCCAAAAAAAAAAAATAAATAAAACAAGTCCTTATCCCCCCCCTCACCACCCCACCCCCTCCTGCTTACTGGTCCTGGTATTCCCCTACACTGGGGCATAGAACCTTCACAGGACCAAGGGCCTCTCCTCCCATTGATGACCGACTTGGCCATCCTCTACTATACACATGCTACTAGAGCCATGAGTCCCACCATGTGTACTCTTTGGTTGGTGTTTTAGTCCTTGGGAACTCTGAAGGTACTAGTTAGTTCATATTATTGTTCGTCCTAAGGGACTGAAAACCCTTCAGCTCCTTGGGACCCAAAGCAAAATTCTTAAGATAAAAAATAAATAAACAAGTTTTTTTTTTTAAAAATAGTCAGCAGAGGTGGATGGAGAGAAGGAAGTGGGTAGGAGAGGAGGGATCAGGGATGACGATCAGTTACAGGGAGTGGAGTCGTAGACGGCTGGAAGTGAGAATAGAAATCTATGTCTGAGCATCTCTGTTGACTGGTTGAAGGTTTGGAACAGGAGGATACCACAAGTCTATGGGGTGACCTTTGCTGAGATTCCTACCAGAAGGGGATATAGTGGCTGAAGTGGCCACCTCCTGGAGCCAGGCAGGACTTCCAGAGGAGAGAGGAAGGACATCATTCCATCCACAAAACCTAACATCCAAACTTGTCCTACCTACAAGATGCAAAAGAATAAAGATGAAGCAGAGACTGAGGGAACAGTCAACTTGAGACCCATCCCTTGTGGAAGAGCCAGCCCCTGTCATGATGAATGATAGTCTGCTATGCTTGCAGACACAAACCTAACATGACTGTCACATTAGAGGCCTCATCAAGTAGCCGATGGAAATGAATGCAAAGACTCAAAGCCAAATATCGGGCAAAGCTCCAGGAATCTTGTGGAAGAGTGGGGCATAGAAGTAAGCAAGTTGGAGGGGTCAAAGACACCACAAGATGACCTACATAATCAATTAACCTGGCACCATGAGGGTTCACAGAACCTGGGCCACCAACCAGGGAGCATGTAAAGGCTGGACCTAGACTCACTACACATCTGTAGCAAATGTGCAGCTTGGTCTTCAAGTAGGTCCCCTAACAAGTGGAGTGGGGACCATCTCAGTCTCAGTTCCCCGCCACTAGATCCTCCTCCCCTACTTGTACTGCCTGATTAGGCCTCAGAGGCAAAAGATGTGACTAGTCCTGTTCATATTAGATGCCTCCAAATGAGGTAGTACCCAAGAGGAGGGGCCAATGAGGAGAGGGATTTGTAAGCATGGAACTAGGAAGAGAGGAGGGAGAAGGGCTGCGATGTCTTTGACAAGAACTTCAAGTCTCTGAAGAAAGAAATTGAAGAAGATCTCAGAAGATGCAAAGATCTCCCATGCTCATGGATTGGCAGGATTAATATAGTAAAAATGGCCATCTTACCGAAGGCAATCTACAGATTCAATGCAATCCCCATCAAAATTCCAACTCAATTCTTCACAGACTTAGAAAGAGCAATTTGCAGATTCATCTGGAACAACAAAAGACCCAGGATAGCCAAAACTATTCTCAACAATAAAGGAATCTCTGGTGGAATCACAATACCAGACCTTAAGCTGTACTACAGAGCAATTGTGATAAAAACTGCAGGGTATTTGCATAGTGACAGGCAGGTATATCAATGGAACCAAATTGAAGACCCAGAATTGAACCCACGCACCTATGGTCACTTAATCTTTGACAAAGGAGCTAAAACCATCCAGTGTGAAAAAAGACAGCATTTTCATCAGATGGTGTTGGCTCAACTGGAGGTTAACAGTAGAAAAATGCAAATCGATCCATTCCTTTCTCCTTGTACAAAGCTCAAGTCCAAGTGGATCAGGGA
>NW_022196900.1:53400906-53415964 GCF_008632895.1 Mastomys coucha | reverse complement strand
TACAGGGTCCCCAGTGAAGGAGTTAGAGAAAGGACCAATGGAGCTGAGGGGTATGCAGCACCTTAGGACGAACAACAATATGAACTAACTAGTACCCTCAGAGCTCCCAGGGTCTCAGCCACCAAAGAAGGACCGCAGATAGAGGGGTCTGATTGTTCTGGCAGCATGTGTATAGTAGAGGATTGCAATTTGATCATCAATAGGAGGAGAGGAGCTCGGCCCTGTGAAAGTTCTGTTCCCCAGTGTAGGGGAATGCCAGGGCCAATAAGTGGGAGAGGGTGGGGTGGCAGGCATGGGGAGGGGTTAGGCAACAGGGGTTTGTTTTTGTTGTTTTTGTTTGTTTCTTTGTTTTTTGGAGAAGAAACTGGGAATGGAGAAATTTACATGTAAATAAAGAAAATATCTAATAATAATAATAAAAAAATGTTAACAAAAAAAAGAAAAAAATGACTTAAAAAAAAGAAAGAAAAAGCTCAGAGTTCCTCCCATAAAGGCATGCCAGCTGTGCCTATATGAATAGGGTAGGGCAGGCAAGTCTGCATTGCTATAGTGTTCCTGAAGAATGTAATCTGTCAAGTGCGGTTGTGAAAAGTGCATGAGTATTTTTGTCACATGTTTATTCTTTCTAGGTACAACTTGAAAATGGATGGAAATTGTTCAATTGTTACAATCAACCACATCTATGTAATGCTTTGAGATATTTCGAGTTCTTTTATATTTAACAATTGTTTTGTAACTCTTAAACTTATCTAAGTCAGAAATTCTAACATCTGCATGATAAAAATGAAGATGCTGACATTTGGAGAAATGTGATATCCTTAAATCCTTTAGTGTTTAATGACTTACTTTAACTGTTGGGTAGGGTTCTATACTTGTCAACAGAATGGAATGTATAATTCTGTTCTTACAATATTTTATCTTCTAATTTTGACTGTTTAACATACTGAGTATGCTGAAATCTATATACAATTTTTGATTTATTAAATTTTCTTGTAATTTTGACATTTATCAATAAAGAAATTTGGAGGCTATATTATTATATACATTTTTATTAATGTGATAATTTTTCTTGTTTTAATTTACTGTTCCTCATGTCACTTAATATCAATTTTGTCTGTATGCTAGATCTGAATATAACCCCACAGCTCTGGCTATAAACATCTATTCCCTTACAACACATCCTACTGTCCCTATGTTTGATGTTGTGATTCTGACCAACAATAAACAACAATAAATTTCTATACACAAACACTTGTATATGAGCACATACATTATAAACATATATACATACATACACATATATGTATGTATCCATACACATACACATGTGTATATATATACACATATATATATGTACACACACACACACACACACATATGTGTGTGTGTGTGTGTGTGTGTGTATGTGCGTACAATGGGCCTTTCTGCTCTACTCTGGTCTATTCATTCACCTCTGTTTCCACTGGCTGAATCTCTGGCCTCTGATTCTTCTCCCAGTGTTCCTCTCTCTTCCTGGATGCACTGTTCTGCCTTCCTCTTCCTTCACAACTATTGTCCATCAGCTCTTTATTACTGTCAATATGATACAATTCTAGATTGCCTTAGGCAGGTGGGAAAGAACAAATATTTATAAACTATGAGACTGATGAAGAGCCATAGAAATAACAACATCAAGATCCTGCCTGCATTTAGCTCTCTGTCAGTGCAGAATTAACTGAATATACAGAGACACACCTTCACACAATGTAGCCCAACACATAGGAGAGTTATAAATAAGTTTCATCAACAAATACAGATAACATTAAAAAGATCAGCATTAAAATGGTTGACTTGCAAAACAATGCTTCTATTTGACTTGTGAAGCTCTCCACAATTAGTTCTAGGTAACAAGAAAACAAAAAGTCTTACCCTCCTAGGAGGAAGGGGAAAATCTTGCTTAACTACCTTCAACTGAGATAACTGGTTTTTTTCTTCTTCCTGACTTTAAAGTTGAACTGCAATATCATTTCTCCAGTTATTAAGTCTTTGTACTTGGGATAGAACTAGATCATTGGCTCCTCTGAACTTCCAGCTTCCTGATTTAATATTCTGAGATTTTTCTGTTTTTGAAAATCTATTGAGATATTTGCTTAATGTTCATTCATTCATTCATTCATTCATTCATTCATTCAATCATTCACACACACACATACACACACACACACACACACACATCTTTAAATCAGGTGACATTTATGATCCATTAAACTTTTATTTTTGGTGAAAAAAAACTGTTGGGAGGTTCTACAGATTTTTTTTTCATTTTTTATCAGTTACTTTATTTTTTAACATTTCAAATGTTATTCCCCAGTTTCCCCTCCATAACCACCCTCTTCCTTCCCTTACCTTCTGCCTCCATGAGGGTGCTCCCCCACCTGCCCACCCACTCCTGCCTCAACACCCTAGCATTTCTCTACTCTGGGGCATCAAGCCTCCACCGGACCAAGGGGCTCCCTCCTATTGATGCCAGATAAGGCAATCCTCTGCTACATAACCAGCTGGAGCCATGGGTGCCCCCATGTGTACTTTGTGGTTGGTGGTTTAGTTCCTGGGAGCTTTGAGGGGGGGGTGTGGTTGGTTGATATTGCTGTTCTTCCTTTGGGATTGTAAACTCCTTCAGTTCCTTCAGTCCTTGCCCTAACTCCTCCATGGGGATCTGCATGCTCAGTCTGATGTTTGGCAGTGTGCATTCCACATCTGAATTGGTTAGGCTCTGGCAGAACCTCTCAGAGGACAACTATACCAGGCTCCTGTCAGCAAGGTCTTCTTGGCATCAGCAATAGTGATGGGTTTGGTGTCTGCAGATGGAAAGGATCCCTAAGTGGAGCAGTCTCTGGATGGCCTTTTCTTCAGACTCTGCTCCACTCTTTGTCCCTGTACAGTTTTTAGGCTAATGTTCATTAATGGCAGTTGTTTGCTACCTGCTTCCACAATCATTCCCATACACTATAGCCTTTGTCTTTCTGTATAATTCTGATGGATGTATCCCATGATTGCAGTTTACAATACTATGTTTTAAAACATTTCAACTCATATCTGTCTATCAAATGATGTTACAGGAGGGGCAAAGATCTAGATTTGCTCAGAGAACAGACAGTTAGCTGATTGTCTTTAGGCAAATACACAAGGATAAATTACAGTTGGACTGAAATCCAAAATAGAAATGTAAACTTAGAAACTTAGAAACTTAGAGTTAGAAATAAAATATAATTACTAAATAATTCCTCTTGATTAGCACCCTGTTCTTATGGTAAGCAAAAATTCTGTGATGATGCTGGGGGAATAACACTTAGTCCAAAGTTCAAGTGATATGACACAGAATAAGCCATGCAATGTGGATCTCAATTAAATACATTTAGAAGCAGGTGGGAGGTTTGTTTTTCCACATAGACACAGAATAAAGCCTTTTCTAATGATGAAAATGGTTGTGTTCTTTTTTTTGAAGATGGTTGCAAACTACCATGTGATTGCTGGAATTTGAACTCAGGACCTTCGGAAGAGCAGTCAGTGCTCTTAACCCGAGTCATCTCTCCAGCCCAATGGTTGTGTTCTTAACAGCCTATCCAGAATAGAAAATTTCTTTATAATGTTTAATGTCTAACATTTTATTTTTCTGTATACCATATTCAGGTAGTTATTGATAAAACCTTTTTTTCCCCAATAATACTGTTGGGTTGTTATATATTAAACCAAGGAATTTTTGCTTTTGCTTACCAACATTAAATCCTTCTAAAGAAAATTATAATGGCTAGGCTGACATGGTGTGCGTTTTTTTCTGCTAGAAGTGATTGTGACTTGGATTAACACTGACATTATATTCTTAGCATAGATAGATCCGGCCTTGATGGATAATCTATTGATTAGTACCCTGAGGATATGGCTGGAATTTTCTTCAAATACTTGTTCAGCCCCAAGCTTATTGTGTCATGTTATAGACAGAATGTGGAGACTTAGGAGACTGTTTTGAAGGTCAAGGCTCATCTGATTTCACCACATGCTTATCTTTGACAGGCAACAGACTTTAATAAAGGAGAACACACTCTTACTATGCTCTTGCATGGGAATATATACTTTAGAAAATTCTCTTTTGTAAAATAGGCATCTTTCAACTAATTAGTTCCTTTCTGAGAGAATGCTCACTACTTTCTTCAGGTTTTTCAAGACTTAAATAGATTTCAATTTGTCTTCTCTCTTTTTGTGGGACCCTTGCACATATCAAGTAATGTACATGCTATTATTTGTAAATGACTTGTTAGGTATGCCTTAATCATAAACCTAAATGTCAAAATAAAACCTTTAGTCCAACAGATACTAGTAGATTTGCTAGTATGTGGCTACTTGGCAGGAAATATCTGCTCTGAGAATACCAAGTAGAAGGACATCTTATGCCACCAAGAAAAATATCCATTCATAAATGGGTTATATCTTATTGGTTCATTGGACAAACAGACCTCATAAAACGCTTCAAAATACAGACTATTGCCAATGCTATTGCTTATTTTTTTTGCAACCTTATGGCAAGATTTTGTTACTTAAGGGAACTCCTTGGCATGTCATCAGACTGAGGGAAACTGAGCTGGTCTCTAAGAAGAAGCTTCATCCACACTAACATATTCATGATACTGGGTGATACTCTGCATGCTACTGATTAAACAAAAATATTTTGGTTGGAATAATTGCCTTCAGACAGGAATGATAAAGTCAGAAATCTATGTAACCATATGCATGTGTATACTTATGTCATTTATATTTGTCAAACACATCACAGGCATAAGATAATGACAAAGGTAGGCAAATGCAAATTAAGAAAGACAAAGAAAGATTCATTTTGATGATTTTTTTGTTGATATCATGTCCAAATCTCCCTGAGATTCTGAAATCAAAAAGCCTCCATCTTGCTGATTTGAGATATTAGAGAATAACTCAGGCTGGAATAGTAGCTATAAGATTAGAAGAAAGATACTATAATCAGGTCAACTCTGAAATCTGAAGGTTAACACCACTGAAATACTTAATGCTGTGTTAAACTAGCTAACAGTGCTGGTAGCAACATAAATACACAGGAAAAATAAGCCCAAGACCTGGAACCTGAAAGATTTATGTGTGTGATGACCTCTATGTAGAAGCAGGGTTTGAAGTTTGAATTTAGTCAAATGATCTAGTCCTAGAAAGAAAACAAAATCACTCACCATAGTAGCACAGCAAAAGTTAGTTCCTACAACTTAGTATTCATAATTTTTCATATATAAACATAGAACTGAAGCAACAGCCTGATCATAAATTGGACATAAATTGACTTTATAATTATTGAGATATAAGTAGAACTACGAGGAAGAAGTTATGTGTATTTCAGGATGTTACTGAAGATAAATACATACTGAATAAGATGATAAAGTATTTATTTTGGCAGAAAATAAAAGTATAATGGACTGTCTGCATTCTGGCGTGCTCATTGTACAGTCTGTAGGACTCACATGTGTCTCAGGGTAAATGTGGCCAACACATTTGTAGATACTACCATATATGATGTCAAAGGACTGGACACCTCTGGTGCAACTTAAATATGTAACAAATACAATGAAAAACACATGTCACATTATATGTAGGAGAATAAAGACTATAATTATCTAAAATTTACTTAAAATGAAATATTAATATGAAGAACAGAGGAAGAAAAGGCAAACAAATAGTGAATTGTTAGTTTGGCACACATGAAACTTGGTTAAAGGTAAACTTAAGAAAGAACTAGGCAGAAAAATGGAATTTAAGTTATACAGCAGACAGTCCATTTGTCTGGCTGTACCCACGTGTTTCCTATGATGGTGTAAATATTGTACAAACATGCACTTGGTTAATTATTAACCTTTTTAGAACAGGGTGATAAACATATCACATCCTTAGATTTGTTGTGGTTTTACAATTCCTGGGCATATACCCAGAAGATGCTCCACCAAGTAATAAGGACATATGCTCCACTATGTTCATAGCAGTCTTATTTATAATAGCCAGAATCTGGATAGAATCCAGATGTCCCTTGATAGAGAAATGTATACAGAAAATATGGTACTTTTACACAATGGAATACTATTCAGCTACTAAAACAATAAATTCATGAAATTCTTAAGGAAATGGATGGATCTGGAGGATATCATCCTGAGTGAAGTAACTCAATCACAAAAGAACACTCATGGTATGTACTCACTGATAAGTGGATATTAGCCCAGAAGATCAGAATACCTAAGACACAATTCACAGACCACATGAAGCTCAAGAAGAAGGAAGGCCAAAGTATGGATACTTTGGTCCTTCTTAGAAGGGAGAACAAAATACCTATGGAAGGAGTTATAGAGATAAAATATGGAGCAGAGACTGAAGGAAGAACAATCCAGAGACTGCTGTACCTGGGAATTCTTCCCATATTCAAACACCAAACCCAAACACTATTGTGGATGCCAGCAAGTTCTGGCTGACAGGAGCCTGATATAGCTGTCTCCTGAAAGGCTCTGCCAATGCCCAACTAATACAGAAGTAGAGGTTCACAGCCATCCATTGGACTGAGCACAGGGTCCCCAATGAAGGAGCCCCACAGGAGGAACAATATCAACCAACCAGTACCCCCCGGAGATCTCAGGGACTAAACCACAAACCAAAGAGTACACATGGATCCAGATACATATGTAGCAGATGATGGCCTTGCTGGACATCAGTGGGAGAGGAGGCCCTTGGTTCTGAGAAGGTTCTATGTCCCAGTGTAGGGGAATGCCAGGATAGAGAAGTGGGGGTGGGTGGGTAGTTGAGCAGGGGGAGGGAGGATGAGATAGAGGGTTTTTGGAGGGGATTTTAAAATTATAAAAAATTTAAAACAGAATAAAAAATTAAAAAAGAGAAAACCCTCTAGCTGACATATTTGAACACTTGGTTTCCCCAGCAAGTGGAGCTGTTTTGGAATCTGCTGTGAGACTCTTGGGAGGGAAAACCTCTCTGAAATAAGTGACATATTGTGCATGGACCTTGACATTGACTGTCTCCTTCTTGTCCACTCTCAGTTTCCTTACTGCAGAATCAATGCGACCCACTCACATTCCTGCTGCCATATTTTCCCTGCTATAATGGACTGTATTTTCTTAAACTCTTAGCCAAAATATACCCTTCCTCCCTTACGTTGTTTCTGGGATATATGTGGTCATGGCAATGGAAATGGCAACTAATATAGGATCTATCCAAATGCAAATCTGTATGTAACTCCTAAGTTTATAAAAATGCAGAACGATTGGGTGAGTGCTAGATATTGGGGTGGCTATAATGAGATGCTTACTGAAGTGGTCGGTGGAGCCCAATAACACATAACTCTTTAGGAAATACAAGACGAAAATGTACATTTTCCCCTAATAATGTTGATCCATGGATAGTTAATCCATAAATATGGCAGCTATATTTGTATGATTTACAGTAATATGATTATTTTGTACTTGGTACATTTCAAAGTAGGGGCATGTGAGCCCTGAGCTGGTGGGGAGTAGAAATCTTTTGAACAAAATCAGGTTATATATCAGGAAGTTTTGTGCCTTAAGTAGTGCTTGGATGAATATAGGTCAAATACATATTCTGATGGAAAGATGTATATGCCTTCTTCCCTCATTTTCTCTGTCCCTCTAAACAAATAAACAAAGTAGCAATGAAAATTTTATAAAATTAAGTGAATTTTATACTGAAATCATATTTGTGGTCTAGTAATTTTCCTAGGACTTCAGATATCCATTTGGTAATTAGTTAAAAGCTCAAATTTGTGTGTGTGTGTGTGTGTGTGTGTGTGTGTGTGTGTCTTTAGGATATAGGTAAGGCAATTTTTGCTTATAGTGGATTATTTTCAGTCACAATACTTGGTTTAGAGTCACATGACCTGAATCACATATCTATTTTCTCCTAACCACTTGTGTGTTAGTGGATAATGTCATATCTTCTTGAACTAAATTATTTACACATATCATAAGGCTCTCTTTAGCCCTTTTCCAGCTTATGAGAAAATAAAAACATTGTCACATCTTACAATTATTTCCCCAAGTGAGTAAAATCATGCAATTATTCTAAGAATTCTCTCAACTGTTGTACTCTCCTACTACCAACATTACTATGCTTGAACAAAAGCATCCTTGGTGGTACCATAGACTTCCTTGCATAATCTTGTGGTTTTATGACAAATTAAATATTTGAAGGAAGAAGGATAAACAAGTATAGCGTCAGGAAGCCTGGGGAAGTTAAGTCGATACTGGGGGGTACCCCACACTGCTACACAGGAACTTTGTTGCTGCACTATTTCTTTGGAGCTATGAGACCTTATTTATTTATGCAAAAATAACTCTTTGTGCACTACTTATTTATTTATGCAAAAATTACTCCTTGTGCACTACTTTATGTTAATCAGTAGTGGTTCTTAACCTTCTAATGCTGTGACCTTTTAATGCAGTTCCTCATGCTGTGGTGACCCCTAAACACAAAATTATTGCATTACTACTTCATAATTGTAATTTTGCCACTATTTTGAATTGTAACATAAATATCTGATATGCAATCCCAAAGTGACCACATCCCACAGGTTCAGAACTGCTGTGTTAGATGCTGAGAATAGAGAAGAAAAACCTACCCTCGTAGTACTTTTAATTTGGAGTTATACTCTTTTGTTTAATATTGTTAATTGAAACACATTACTAAAATGGAAATAAATGCCAGTGCTAACACAAACTGGAAACAAACATTCACTATTGAATGTAGAAATATTCTTCTTTGGAAAGAAAATGGCAGCCGACAAATCTGTTTGGAAGGAGCCTGAACGATAGGATTCTATGAGCTTGAATCTCATTTTATGCCTCTAGGTAAAAGGAGCCAACATATTAAAAGCCAAATCCATCCAAAGTCACCCATTTTTATATAAAGTCATCTCACACAGACACAACCGTCATATGCTGCAATGTTCTCTGCCAAAAAATTAATTGGCTCAGAATGACTTTGAATTCATCCCAGATTTTCACAAAACTTGCTGAAAGGTTTGTCTACCTCAAGAAAACTCACATCAACCCAGTTCCAAGTTTCAAACTTTTGCACTGAAATTGAGCAAGGTTTTCTTCATTTCTAGTTTGGTGAGGAAGTACTGAAAGCTCTAATTATGTAGCCTCAGGGGAACACAGAGAAGACAGACTCAAAAAGAAGATTCACTGGAACTGATAATTAAAGAGGAAAAATAACAGAAAATCAAATAAGAATCCGGGACTTAATCTGAAGCTGCATTTTCATGGAAAGCATTGGTATGATATAATGTCATCTAATAGTTGTACCCTTTCTGGATTCAGTTTACTGCTACAATTTAGTAATATTCAGATTATATGTCAAAAACTATATAGAGGGTGAACCATAAGTAGAAAGTCTGAATCAGGTCTCTCATCCACTACTTTCAACCCTGCAAGGTCTCCCATCTTTGCCTCACATTTACTGAAATTATTGATGAATAAGCAAAAATTGAAAAACAATTCAATTGAAAACAATATCCCACATCCGAGTGATGCAGAGAGCATGTCATACAGCTGAGATGGCAGTGACCACATTAATTTACCTTTGAGAGACTCAATTGGAAGCATTGAGTCCTGGTATTTGATTTCAGTCTTTTTATTCAAAATAGTGCCAGGTAATCTAATTGTATACTGCATTTCCTTCACTTAACCTCAGCTTTAGGTCGCAGTATTTCAGAAGTGTCTAGTCAGATTGCTTTTGCTCTTGACTCTGACTTTCAAGATGTTTTATATCTGAAGACAATTGAAATGCTTTAAGATGAGCTTTCTTCTATTTGAGAGGAGCTTATTTTCTAAAAGTGTGCTTTTGAAACCGAAGTCCCTTTGGGTTTGTCATTGAAACAGAATCCTCTGTGAATATGCTGTTACTCCATTACTGAAGTAGCTCTTGAACACTCACTATATGTGACAATTCTTAAGAGATATATAAACTGAATGAAGGCTTGATTCACCACACTCTGAGACACATATTACAGCTAGAAGCCAGAATGTACTGGACTGTGCAAAACACAGAGCTGTGGCTCAAGCAAAGATTAGCAGGAGAAAGAAAGGTTAGTGTAGCAAGATGGCCACACAGACACATGTCTGGATTCTTAAGAATTTACAGGGATTAGAGGGAGGGATTAAGACACCAAGCCACAAAGTATGGTGAAAGAGAACAAGTGAGGAGGACAATAGGCTCTGTAAAGAAACAGTCACTAAAAGTATTTTTGTTTGTTTCACAAATGCCTGCCTTTTCTGACAAAGCATCTTGGTTCGTTTGCTAAGTTGCTGATGTAAGAGCAAGAGCAAAGTGGCAAGAATTACTACTTGGTTGATTTTTCTTGGTTTCCTTTATCTTTTAAGAATCACTTATGATTCTTGATAGTATGTGCCCATGAAAAAAGCAGTCAAAAGGAATATGGATAAAGAAAACTTGAAGGAGAAATTTACCTGACAGTAAAGAATCCTGGTTTCTGAACTCCAGACCATTTTTCAATTTTGGTTCCTTCTGACCATTTTGAAGTCTTAATTGTAATAGATAATTTATAATCACTGGCTGGATAAAACTGGAATGGGTAAAATATAGTTTATATTTATGGTACATATTACAAATATTATGGTAGAATAATTTCATTCTTTTGATTACAACAAAAATCACAAAATAATGAAGATTGGTGTCTAAGAAATCTCTTGCAACGTACTGAAGCCTTCTGAATAGGACCTTTAGATAATGGGGAGGGCTTTGCACTATTTAAAAAACTATTCAGTCCAGACCACCATTGTGTCTCAGGAGATAGGTTCTCTGAAAACCAGGGCCTCAGCTGAAATATTATTAGATCATTAGTATTTTATAGTTATAATAATAGATATTGTAGTATTTTATAGTTATAATCATAGATATTATAATCAAGCATAATAATTTTCATAATTTTAAGGTGACATCTTTTTCTACAGATAATTGGAGGCACATGGATAATCAAAAGAAGTCAGAAATATCTATCCAGTCATTCTAGATACTTTTCTTTCTGTTTTAAAATTATAACATACCTTTGTAACATCTAGAACATTAATATATTAATAGAAGCAAGTTTTATTTTGGTAAATGAAAAAATGGGAAGTCTTTTCTCTCCTAGTCAGAAGTCATAACTGCAAATAACTGCTGCCAACCTTGGAACTGCTGTTATTGCTTTATTTTCACTTTATTACCAATATCTGTAGAATCATTGTCATTGTCGTCGTCGTCATCATCATCATCGTCATCATCATCATCACTGTACCCATACTGCCTCTACATGATTCAATTGCCAATGTTTACTCATTTATGCTTCTTAGCCACCTCATTATATAGAGACTTCTTACTACCTCACTTGGTATTATGTAGAGACCCCTCATATTCCCTTTTGAAAGTGAGGGACCTGGCTGAGATGAGAAACCAGGCAGGCCTGCTTTAAGTATGTGCTTCTCCTCATAATAGAAAACAGAAGTTGAAGAATCCCAATCCAAGACTCAGGAGCTGGCATGCATCCACTATTTATAAATGTAAAGTAACATATTTGCATCAGTACCATGTCCCAAAGTTAATATTTTAGAGTTACTGTAACTAGGGGGCTTTTTCTTCCCTCAAGGCCAACTCTTCAATTTTTAATTAGTTTTTTTTTAATTTTCACAATTTTATACTTGTATATAATGTCATGTGATTACACACTACCTCCATTTCTTTCTCTTATTCTCCAACTCCTGATGTCCTCTTACTTCCTAAATGGTTTCTCAGTTCTCTTACTTTCACACACCTATAGAAGGTGTGTGAAGAAAGTGTGTGGGTATGTATGCAAATGCGTGTGCATGCATGCCTTATTCAGGTGATCATAATTTCTGTATGCTCATAATTACAATGCCTATTTCACATCCAGGAGACAGTATTTTATAGTACTCCTCCCCATCCTCAGACTGTACTGTCCTCCCACCTCTTCTTCCATTCTCTGACCCTCAGAGTGGTTGAGATCCTGGACCCATTCAGGACTGAGGATATAGCAGTTGTTCATTCTCATCACTGGGACAAGGTACAAATCTCAAAGTCAAGGCTTAATCCCAAGTCTGACCATACTGTGTACTCCCAGATGCAGCAGAGAGGAAGGATCTGAGGCAGATCCTTACATCCTGGGTTTACAAAAGTTGCTTTACCTTCCCTACCTTTCATACTACTGATTTTTCAGAAATGCGGTTATTTATTTCTGATGAAAGAGAGTCTCGTGAAAATTTGAAAGACAGGCAAGACCATAGTACCGTGATGCTGGGAAACAGGTATATTTGAGGTCTAAGTTACTCTCAGTGGAGGGACTAAATAGTTCAATGAACTGCTTTTTCATCTAATACTCATGTCTACCAGTCTACTCAACACAGGCAAGAAATAATTCACAATTACATATTTTTGTGTTTAAAATCTAAATTTGATACAGCAAAGATTACAGCCAAAAGTCTTTTATTATTATCAAGACATCTGAATAAAATACTCAGAGACTTGAAAATATCTCTAATGCTTCATGTATTTTTTTTTCTATTCCCTAAAAATAACTCTTGTCCTCAATATAGTCACTAAAGTCTATTGAATGATTGTAGCCTCTGTCATGATTTGGTAGCATGAGGATTGTCTGCAGAGCAAAGAGATGGAGATCAATTTAAGCAGAATGCAAGTAAAGGAGCAAAAGAAGTGAAATTTGTTCTCTAAACTGATTGGGCTTCAATAGAGAGTGCTAGGTTGTTCAGCTAGAGATAGTGGGAAGATGTTGTACAAGTTTTCCTGGCTGTGTGTCTGTCTGAAGTAGCATGTTTTATCTTCTTTTCAGTTAATTTCTACTCATCCTTTACATTTTTGCCTTGGGTAATAGCTTGCGGGAGCTTTTTATGACTTTATGTAAAGTTTGGCGATTATGCTGTTTATTTAGCACATAATTTTGAAGGCTGGAAAGTCTAAGGTAAGTTTGCATGCATGTTGGGTACTGGTTAGGGTCTTTTTTTTTTTTTTTGCTAGACTTCAGACAGTCATTGTCTCATAAGATCTCTACATGATAAAGAGAGAGTGTGTATAAGCTCCCCTGCTCTCCCTAGGGCAATAATATCATCGCAAAGGGTTTATCCTCATGTCCAAAGCACCTCTCAAGGGTCCTATTTCCAAATACTATCATACTGGAGATTAGGGCTTCAATCTGTGAATTTAAGAATGTGTTCATAAATACACAAAGAATTTATTTTCTGAGATCATTATATAGCTGAAGCTAGACTTAATCTCATAGTCCTTTTACCTCTGCCTCTTAAATGCTCAGATTATAGAATGCAACATCCAGTGTCTTCATGCCCAGCATGCACTTGTTATTCATCAGATTTTTAAGGACATAATGTAACTTGTTTATCTTGCAACCCTGGTGTGACATTCAGAGTTTATAGACATTAGATTTATTAGCAAATGTAAACTTACTTGCACAAGTTTATGTAACAAGTGACAAATTGTCTTAGATTATAAAAGTGAAAAATACTAAATCTGCTTATTTGTTTTCAACCTACCTAGAGATTTAGTAGAATCTTTGAAGATTAAAGATAGATAAAAATCATGCCTTTAGTACTTGAAATATATGGCTGTATAAGTAATGCATACAAATAAATATTTATAAAATGCATGCATATGTAATTTTAAGATAAAGAATTGAAGTCATTAACTAAAAATAGGCATGAATTTGAATTTTGAGTTGTATGTGTAACTTATCAGTTTGTGATTTTGGACAAATTGTTAAACTAGTTCAATATATAATATCTCTCTCTGATGACATGGGACCAACAGTATATATCTTGCAAAAATTCTAATTAGAATGGAATGGTATATTAAAGTGCTTATCCTAATTCTCCCACATCTAATAGATGGCCAATATATTAGTGTTAATCTTACTTTTTGTTGTCATAACAGAAGAACTTACAATTGAATGATTTTTATCATCCTCAGTGATTTCAATTTCTTTGTCAAATGCCACTTGTACTCATTTTTGCTTATGAAGGTCAAATAGGATAATGTCTCAGAAATCACATAAAAAATGTGAAGTGTCATTACTCAAAATAAAGAAAGAGCTAAATTAGGTTTCCTTTCATTTTCCAGACACACAGTACTAGCTAGAGTATTTGTGTTCCTTCCAAATACAGTGGAACTGGAGTTCTGTAAGTGGCAAAACAATGTCCCCAAATATCCCTTCTCTTTGTATTTTTATTTTATAATACTCTGTAATGGGGAATTTTTGGCTTCCTTCTTTTGGGAGACTCAACCAGCCTGGAAGCACCCTCTGCTAATTAATCACAGGAGCACCTCTCTCTCTCTCTCTCTCTCTCTCTCTCTCTCTCTCTCTCTCTCTGTCTCTCTCTCTCTCTCTCTCTCTGTCTCTCTCTCTCTGTCTCTCTGTCTCTATGTCTCTCTGTCTCTCTCTGTCTCTCTCTGTCTCTGTCTCTGTCTCTCTCTGTCTCTGTCTCTCTGTCTCTCTGTCTGTCTCTCTCTCTCTGTCTCTCTCTGTCTCTTTCTCTCTGTCTCTCTGTCTCTGTCTCTCTGTCTCTCTCTGTCTCTCTCTGTCTCTCTCTCTTTCGATTGTGTACAAAACATTAAGCCATGTTTTACCAGTTTAAACATGTTTGCTGTATGACTACACCTTCAAAAATGTCAGTAAAGTGCATTTAGACTACACACACACACACACACACACACACACACACACAACCTGAGAAAATCTTTTCTGTTAACCCTTCTTTCTGAGTGATTCATGCAACATTCCTCCTGTATTTCTAATGGTTCAGTCAAGCTTAGTTTGATCCTCTAAACCTGACTAAAATTCATTCTTCTTTCTGGTATTGGTATTTATGAAATCATATTAATATTGAGGATTTTTTTATTAGATATTTTCTTTATTTACATGTAAATTTCTCCCTTCCCAGTTTCCCCTCTAAAA
>NW_022196900.1:53366463-53399672 GCF_008632895.1 Mastomys coucha | reverse complement strand
GGGTACAGAGCTAAACAAAGAATTCTCAATTGACGAACACCAAATGGCTGAGAAGCACCTAAAGAAATATTGAGGATTTTAATGTGACAAAATTCTGACCTTAAAGAATATATCCGTATTTGTTTTCAAGGGCTGTTGCTGTCCTCTCCCTGAGTTCAATAGCACAATTTAGTGTCCTTTAAAGTATTGAAAAGACATCGTACGGCAAAAATCCACAAATGTTATACTCATTTCCATGAGAGAAAGTTCTAAAAAACTGGAAAGTATCTTTAAGATGGTTTTGAGTAGTATTTCTTTGCAATGTCCTGGCAGGAGTTGTAAGACACCATAACAACACAGACCTTTAAAAGGTCTTAATTGTCACACAGTAAATGTACTCTTGAAAGATAAAGTGTGATGTTTGATACATATAAACAATGTACTATTTAAATCACCTTATTTCATACATTTAGCATTTTTTATGATGAAAATATGTAGCTTTTTCTATCTTTTCTGAAATGTATAATTATCTATCTATCTATCTATCTATCTATCTATCTATCTATCTATCAGTCTATCTCTCTATCTTGCTGTCCAATGGAACACTAGAACTTACATTTCCTGTCTAGCTATAACATATTGTCCACAGATCAGCCTTGCTTCATCTCTTTTTTGTCTATAGAGTTTCTTTTTTTTTTCTTTTTTTTATTAGATGTTTTCTTTACTTAAAATATCTTCTTTCCCAGGTTCCCCTCCAAAAGAAAAGAAAAGAAAAAAAAACTAAAACAAACCCCCGTTCCCTTCCCACTCCCCCTGCTTACCACCCTACCTCCTCCTGCTTACTGGCCCTGGCATTTCCCTACACTGGGGCATAGAACCTTCATAGGACCAAGGGCCTCTCCTCCCACTGATGACCGGCTAGGCCATCCTATGCTACACATGCTGCTAGAGCCATGAGTCCCACCATGTGTATTCTTTGGTTGGTGTTTTAGTCCCTATGAGTGCTGAGGGTACTGGTTAGTTCATATTGTTGAGTTTCTATTGACCAGTTTTCAAATATATTCATTCTGCATATTGGTTAATGGATTGAAAATCAAGAAGACCTTGATTTATTTCCTTGACTATTGTAAACTATTCTGCTCTGGGTCACCAGAGCATGTTTTGTACTCTCAATTTCAGTATTGCTACTCTTGAAGAAAGGTACCACATAGACTCCCAAATATGAATTCTGAGTTACCTAGCAAAAATGAGTTGACATTTTTCTTACTCTTGTGAGTAAGAAACTGTAGTTTTAGATTAAAACATTAATTTTTATGCTTAGACTCAAGAAGTTGGAAATGTGCAAGTCATTTAATGTCCATGAGTTTCAGCTTTACTATAAATCTAGGTGGTGCTTGCTTTATAATTGGCTGTGATTATTTTGATTGTTGTTTCCTCAGATAAAAATATAGACAAATATTAGATTAGTATATGTTTGTGGACAGTTATAAACTCTAGGATTTTCTAAGTGACATTTGAGTAAGTTAGATATAATGCTATCACTACATGACAGAACCCAAGTGTTTTAGTTTGTATGAACGGGAGTTTACCTATTCATTGTTTGATTTTTTTTTTTTGAGACAGACTTTTACCTTTTTGATCAGGATATCTTGACCTCAAGGCAGTCTTCCTGACTCAGCCTCCCAAATGTTGGGATTTCAGGTGAAAACTAATCTTTTTGTACTCTATTATTTTTTTATGAAAGTTTCCATAAGTAGATGGTTGTTGTCTAGAAATTTAATAACAGTTGCCACTGCATAAAAATCTCTTTAACATTTTTTCATGGTTGTAAGAAAGTTATGATAGATTTGACATAGAACCAAACACTGTCAAAATAATATAAGAACTATTAATTGAATACTATGTAAGAATACTAAAGCACAATTGTGATTTTGCATATTTTATATGCTATATATACATGTTTCTCCCTTGATAATATATATAATAAAATTAAAAACATTAAAATATATTTATTCATCTTAGTAGAAATGGTAAAATCAAAAGTTTAGTAGGCCATGATCTAAAAGACTAGCATCTCAGTCAAATAAAAGACATGCACATGTACCATTATCATGTTAATGGTAAAATGTTGACTACCTCTCTACCATTAAGAATAAGCAAGTATTACCTTTAGCATAATCTCTATGAATATTGAAATGGATACGATAGTAAATAAAATGATGGAAGAAAAACAAGGCATGGAGATTATGAAAGCAGGAATAAATGTTCTCCTTTCGTGGACAACAAACTCATTTATGGACAAAGTACTAACTAAAACTCTACTATAGCTAACTTGCAAATTTACCAAGATCACAAGGTATAAACATACAATATTAAGTAAATTGTACTTTATATACTAGGAAATGAAAGCCTGAAAGAATAACAATAGTTACAACATTACCTAGACATCAATTCAAATTAAATAAGTTCAATAAAATGCATTTATTTAAATGATATTAAAAAAGACTGGCATGTGGACATTTATAAGTGTTTTATTCACAATAATCTCAAACTAGAAGCAACCAAGACACTTAATGGAAAGTGGATAGGCAAGCAAATTATGGCATATGCAAGCAATGTAATGCTATCAGCCAGCTGGAAGAATGAGCTCTGAACGCACCAGGCAACATGGATAGGTTTCACAGATACTCTCCTCCATAAAAGAAGTCATGCACTACAAAGGCATTATTGCCTGTACCAATAGGTCCAAGTAACACATCAGTTACTGTGATGAGGACTCATGAAACAACTCATAAACCATATGAAGCTTAACAAGAAGGAAGGCCAAAGGGTGGATGCTTCAATCCCAATTAGAAAGGGAAACAAAATAATCATGGGAGGCAGATGGAAGTGGAGAGACCTGGATATGAGAGAGAAGGGGGAGAGAAAAAGAGGGGCAGAGGCAGATATGGGAAGAGACAGGAGAGAAGTTCAGAGGGCCAGGAGAATGAATGGGGATATGTAGTAGTGGTAGGGTCAATAACAGGGGGACAACCATTAGAAAGTACCAGATGCAGGGATGTGAGATGGTCCACAGGATCCAATGAAGATGACATTGGCTGAAATGCTGAACAGCAGGGAGATATAACCTGAAGAGATCACCTTCAGTAGATACACATGGTCCCCAGTTGAGGATGGGGCCACTCACCCATGTCAAATTTTTAACACAGAAATGTTTCTGTCTAAAGGAAACACAGGGACAAAAATAGAGCAGAGACTGAAGGAAAGGCCACCCAGAGACTGCCCCACACCAAATCCCGACACTATTGATGATGCCAAGATGTGCTTGCAGACAGGAGCCTGGTATGGTTGTCCTCTGAGATCCTCTGCCACCACCTAACTAAGGCAGATGCAGATACTCACAGCCAACCATTGAAGTGAACCTTGGGACCCCAATGGAAGACTCAGGGGAAGGACTGAAGGAGCTGAAGGGGATTTCAACCCCACAGTAGTTACAATATCAACTAACTGGACCCCTGAGAGTTCTGAGGGACTAAACCACCAACCAAAGAGTATCCACAGATGGGTCCATGGCTTCAGCTACATATGTAGCAGAGGATTACTTTATCTGGCATCAATGGAAGGAGAGGTCCTTGGTCCTATGGAACCATGACCTGGACCAGGAAAGGGAACAACATTTGAAATGTAAACAAATAAAATAAATAATAATAATAAAAGAGGATTCATGATATATGCAAGTAGAGAACACTGTCAGCATAGAGATGCTCTGTAGTCTAATTACAGTGATATTTGACTGAATTGAAAATGGGTGCATTTGCTTATGTGGTTCAGTGAGATTGATGTATTGAAAAAGAATTGTTAACCTTCCTAGTAGGAATTATTCATAGAAAATCTCAGGGTAAATTGCAGAGACACTCGTACCTCACTGGAAATGATATAGTTGCTACCAGAAGTCAGGAAGTGAATACCAGTCCCCACATGCTATTCAGAACCTGTGGAGTCTCTTAAGGGAACAATACATGGTGAGGCAAAATTCTAAAGTGAATGAAAGTATGTTTATAATTTATAATTTATAATCAAATAGAAATGCTGTGAGCTTAAAGTCAGAGAATATTCTTAGATTGGGCTTTGTTTAGAAATCTAAATTTAACCTGCTGGAATTATTTGAGTATGTCCTTGTTAAATCTTTAGAAGTATTTGGTTTTCATTTTTTTAAAAAGGTGTACTTACTCTGGCATTCATAAGAAAATACAATTTTCTTTGTAATAAGGGATATGGGGTTTATTATGGGTTTCATAAAAAGCAAGTACAAATTACAAGTTGTCCCTTCCTACTTTGGGGCAGATTTGTGGCAATCTGATAAAAGGATAATTTAAGTTGACTGTACTTATGGAATGATACTGCTAGTGATCTTGTGAATAGACACATGCAGCTCATTGATACCTTGATTGTTGACCGCAAAGAGATACATGCACATGGACATTTTCCAATACTGTAATGTTCTACCACCAACCTTATTGAATTTCAATACACCAGGGTTTATTTTATACCTTTTATTTATATTTGAAAAATGAATCTTTTTCTTCCAAATAAAATGCATGTTTGAAAAACATGAACTCCACTGTTTACAGACTTAATGCTCATGCTGTGTTTATTAGTTCATAGATCATTCATGATAAAGATCCTTTCCTTGCTAGCACTTGGCATGACAGTGGTAATAGTACATTGAACTGGTTTTGACAAATTTGGGGCAACAATCCATTTCTTTTATCAAGAGAAGTTGTTTCTTTTACAGAACTGACAATCATGTCCAAGATATTAATTTCTCCATAAAAATATTTACTGGGATTCTTTTCTCCCATAGAACCAATATTCCTGTTAATTCATCCAAAGAGAGTGACTCCTCATTTTGAGCCAGAAGATGCAACAGAGTATGATGCCATGAATTTTAAAAAGAAACCATTCGCCAGATGCTTGAGGCTCCAGTGATCATATTTGATGTATCAGAATTAGCCTGGCTGGATACATGATTGATAAATAGTCCTTCTACTAAGCAAATATCTCCATGCTGAAACATTTTTTCCTCTTTAAAATATTGAGAGACAATATTAAATGGATTTCTTATTATTTTAAGTCTAAAATTTTCTTGAAAATCTCTTAAATATGCCTCAAAGGAGGGCTGAAAAATAAAAGACGAGATGAAAGCTAGACATTATTGAAGACTTGCTTGCTTCATGTGTACTTAAAGACTTGTGCTAATATGGATCTTGGGTTTGGTGGGAAGCTCTGATCAATTCAGCCAGACTAGTTATTGATCTGGAGTGTAAGAGCCTCTTCTCAAAGCATCACATCTCATTGAAAGAAGCAGAGGAGGAAATTGTGCATCTAAATAAGAGGCATAGCAATTAAAGAACAACAACAAAAAACAAAAAACCCTAAAACCTGATGGCAAGATTTCCACATTTTATATAGTAAATATCTCTTACACCCGCCATTCTTAGACACCATTGAAATAGGAAGTTGTCTAAGTTAAAATCAGGACTCTGGGGTCACTTAGAGTGACATGCTATTCATGCAAAACTACAGTGCATGTTCCCTAACATTAAGTTGAGAGAAGTAAAATAATTGACTCCCAAAATGAGTTAACAGTATTAATACAGAGCTTAAGAAATTTTGTATCCTCTATTTTAATTTTTTGTATATAATGCTTTTTTAAAAAATAATTTTAATATATTGTGATCAGAAGGGGATGTTTCCCCTTCCCTAACTACCAGATCCTCCTCTACTCCTACCCAACCAACTCCATAACTATTCTTTCTCTCTCTTTAGAGAGCACACAAGCAAACAAATCAAACAAACCAGAATAAACAGGAAAAATGAAACAAGAAAAAGCACAAGAATCCGACACATACACGCCCTTAAGCAAGGCCTATTAAAACCCCCAAACAGACCATACAGTATACAAGCAAAAAGGCTAGTAAGACAAAAAATTGTCTAAACCCAGTCAAATGAGATGAAAAGTCTAAAAAAAATAACTTTGAATTCATTTTGGATTGGTTATGAACAGATGGCCATGGAGGTCTAAATTAGGTGAGGCTAATATTTCTCCATTGGAAAAAAACTGTTTTCCTTTGTAAGCAGATGTCAATTAGCAATAACTTCTTGGTTAGGCAGTGGCATCAGGGGCACCCCATGTCTACTTCCTCCTTTCAGCACAGGACCCTGTGTGTTTGAACCTATGTAGGTTCTGCTGCCTTAGTCTTTGTGTGTTCATAGGTGTGTTAGTCCTGTGTGTCTAAAAGACACTTTCCTTGCTGTCATCCATTCACTCTGGCTCTCACACTATTTCTGAGTCCTCTTCCACATAGCTCCCTAAATCATGGGAAGGAGACTGTGATGATGACATTCCTCAGGACCCAGTGCTACAAAATCTCCCACTCTCTGCCCATTTTCCAATTGTGAATCTCTATGCTAGTCAGTTAGTAAGGGGAAGTTTCTTTGATGATGGCTGAGAGAGGTTGATATATAGGGATAGCAGAGCTTCCTTGGGAGTCATTATGTTTCCAAGAAGAATAACAATATTTGATTTTCAGCTAGGCCTATATGGCTTATTTATTCTTATGTTCTTGGCCACATGAGCAGTGCCAGACATGGGGTCGATTTAGTGCAGTAAGTCTTAATTCTAATAAGAGAGCAGTTGGTTACTCCCATGATGTTTGTGATATTATTGCACCAAGATTTTATGCAAGCAGGTAACAGCTGTGGATTGCAGGGTTTGTAGCTGCATTGATGGCCTACCTGTTCTGGTAGTATGTAACATACCTTTCAGTATATGGACACTAGTTAGTAGGGGTATGGGATCTAGTCAGGCATGTCTCAACTTCTCCATAGTCAGTGAACGATTATTATTAGCAATAAGACCTTTCCATTAGTTTGTGGAAAACAACCAATAGCCTTTTCAACAGAGTGAGATGTTTGGGGGTTTCCTTGGCACCCCGTTAGCCAGTGACTCAACCAAATTTGATCAGTTCCATTCCTGGAACTGATGGTTTCATTTGGTGGTAAGGTATATAGTGGGGGCATTTTCTCCTCCATGAAAGAAGCTTCTACAATAGTAAGTCTCCACCTGATCCCTCTCTTAGTATTACTTGTTCCTCTCTATATTCCCGCTCTTAGCATCTACTTCTCTCCCCTTAATTTTTAATCTTCCCACTGCAGTCTTCTCTCTCTCCATAATTGTATATTTTATTTCCCCTTCCTTGAGAGATCCTCTACTCCCACCTAGTCCCTTTATTACTAATGTCTGTGGTTATATGAATTGTAGCATTCCTTTTGATGGATCAAGTGTCAATACATAAATCTTAAGAGAATACATAAATTATTTTTCTTTGAGTTTGGGTTAACTCAGGATTTGTTTTCCAGCTAGGAAATGTTTTAATAAGTTATGCTACAAGACAAATACATAATGATCTCATTCATGAATACTTAGACATACCAAATACCATATATAGGACTAGAATATATCAACATGAGAAAAGCATATTGATGCTATTGGTCATTCTCTAAATATATTTTATAGGAAAATTAGCATAGTTTTATTGATTCTTTTGGGAATTTCACATCATGTACACTGATGTGTGCACAGTCTTGTGACATCCCCCACCAAAAAATAATGAACAAACAAACAAACAAGTCCAATTTGTGTTATCTATAAACTCACTGGAACATGGTCTAATTCTTAGTAGCCTGACTGTTAAATAGAGTTGTTCCCCTCTGGCACAACTGATAGAATCCATCAATTGTGGATATCTAACTTCAGCATCCTTACCACACTTTTAAAGATTCAGTGTCTTCCTGTTTAGGCTGATACTTGAGGGGGTGGGGGGTAGAGGTTGTCACAGAAGTCTTCCATGTCTCTGTTTCTCAACTATCCACTTGCAATCATTGATATTTACTACAAACATAGCTTTCTTGTTCTTTACAGTCAGTGGGAGCACAGATTGTGGCTTTGTCATGGTTTCTAGTGTCAACACAGACTACTAACATAGCACTAAGCTTCAATAAGACTGCAGACTCAGGAAAGATCATCAGAGGCGTCTCTTAAGCCTGTGCTTAGGCCCAGATATCACCATGGCCTCAGGTGGCAGTTCAGAACAGTCAGATCAATATGGCCCTCATCAGCATGCTTCAAAATTTTATGACTTTATTGATATGCTAAAGGTGGCATGTATTTGTATGTTTGTATTTATGTGTTTTGAAGCTACTGATAGAGCAAAGACAGTGAGAACAGATATTAACAATCTCAAATCATTTTAGACTACATGAACATATATGACATATGACATTCTACTCTTTAATAAAATGAAACATTAAATAGAAAAATATTTGAGTCAGTCTAGCTGAGTACTCAAGTCTTGAACAATGCACAGTGGTTGAAGTATGACTTGTAAGTTAGGCTAGTTTAAAAGCTCCCCAGGCTGGTTCCTGGCAATCTTTGCTGCAGGCTGACTTCTTCTATTCATTTGTTTTCATCTTTGCTTTTTTTTTTTAAAGAACTGACTGTAACGTAATGTGAGCCAGTCTTCTTAGGATTGGCAGATTCTTGTATATTTTATATTAATTTTATATCATATATTATAAAAGGTTGTTTTAGGCAAACTAACTATGTTACTAAGTTTTTATTTTCTGGGTAGACTTTTATTTCTGATTAGTTTTTATTTCCTGTAGACTACATATAGGAGGTAGGAGGAAGCCTATAATCTGATCAGTTACCAGCTCTATTATTTCAGAGTTTGCTTAGGAGCAGGTCTGCCAAGAGAACTCTGGGGCTATCCAAGTTTTTTGTGCTTTGCACAATCTCCATGTAAGACTCCTAAGTAAGGCCAGATAAAATTACTTCCTTGAGAGCAAAAATAATTTTCTGGAGAAAAGACATAAATATATCATAATGTAAAATGTCCCCCACAGATGCAGCACATGGAGATCAGAAACCCAAAGTGGAAGACATCACAGTGGTGAAAACAGCATCTGGCTCAGCTTGGCTGGGCTGCATCACACAGCTGTGCTGGCATCACAGCTCTTGCCCTCTTCATGGCTGTGCCAAGAGATGACAGGAAATATCCTTTAAATGAAATATTTAAACCAAATTTATTACTGTGGTGGAGCAGGTATTTAATGAGGATGTTATACTTAGAATATAATACCAGTATCTATTCATTAAGTATGACAGGTTGGCAAATGAAAGAAGGCGCTTTGTGTCAACTGCATATTTTGGGGAACGAAATTTAAATTCAGAAAGATCTAAATGTGGAGTCTTTTGCCTTGGAGAGCAAGTCTAAGGCTCCAACACTAATTATCATCATTTTGTGGGTTTTGAAATTATTTAGACTCTTGATATTTAAAGTCATGGTAAAAATGGCTGTCACCATGAAAGAACATTGATAGAATTCGAAAGAAAAAAAAAAAAACCCAGTCAGTCTATGTAATTAAATTATAACTGAGTGAATTAAGTACATCTTTCATTTCAGCTGTTTAGTAGCATCATCATCACCAGCAGCGTGTGTGTGTGTGTGTGTGTGTGTGTGTGTATGTGTGCCTATGGAAGGATTTTTTAAAATAGTGTTAAAGAATGTCATTTTCTTAAGTAATTTACACAAACATTTAGAGGACCTCTCCCCATTTAAAAACAGATTTAATCAATAAAATAATATTCACATACAAGAATCATAGTATTTGACTTCCTCCTATCACTTTGAAAACAAAAATTTGAATGTAAAGAAACAGGTAAGTACAAAGGCTTTTGAATAAGAGTCTAGAAATTTACAAAGTTTACTAAAAGGCTGGAGACTCCTAGAATCTATTTGCTGTTAAGAACAGACTAAATTATGTTTAAATTATGCAAAGTACTGTTTAGAATTTGCTACCTGTTATGGAAATGTGAATTATTTTCTCATAGAGAGAATTCTGTTTCTCTGCAGGTAATATGAATGGATTGTCCTAAGGAAGGATGTCCACACTGTTAATTCTCAGTTTTGTTGTGATAATAGTAGCCCCATAATTTCTAAGTCTTAAGTGTAAATATGTAAATTGGTGCTTCATGATTCTGTGGATTCTATGTATCATTTGTTCTCCTAATGTCTTGTTATTCTAGAATCCTGGGTGGTAGATCAGCCCATTCCTCTTTTACAAAGACTACACCGTTCTCTTGGTGCAAGAAAGAAATAAGACCAAAAATGACATCACTTTATAAAAATAAAATCTATTTACAAGTGATATGAATCATGCTTGACCATATCTACCTGAAGAAAGTTTCAGAAACAAGCCTAAAAATGATGTTGAGAAGTATATTCTAAATTCTAAGCATGGCTCCTCACATGGCAAAGAAACTCACATGGAGGTTAACTGGAACAATGGAGTTTGATTACATTTTGCCACAGATTCACATGCTGCATATATAATTCCAGTAATGTGGAACTGAAGTTATAGTTTATTGTAATTGATTCTATTACACAGCTTTCTGGAGAAATAGTAGATATTAATTTAATATATTTAGATTATACTGTACCTATATGTTGAAATATTTGCCAAAGTCAAACTAGCCTGCCTATGTATCAACTCATTTTAGTTACATGGATATTTTGTTGTTCTTGTTTGGTTATGTTTTAGTGTGAACATGTGAGATACATATACTCCCTTAGAAAGTTTTAAGCATTAGGACATAAGCATTAACTGTATTCGTTATAGTGTGTTTTAAAACTCTAGAATCTATGGGCTGGAGGAATAGTTTAGAGCATTTCTTGCTCTTCCAGAGTTTTTAAATATAGTTCTTAGCACTCACATTGGACAGCTCATAACTGAAGGGACTCTAGCCAGCCCAATCCTGTCAAACATGGCTCTTGCAAGCCTCACCCTTCCTTCCCATTCCCTCTGCCTTGCTAAAAATTGATAGATTGCATTCCCGAAGTTAGCCCCCAAGGTCTATCCCCTTATTTGGTCACTTCTTCCTCTTTAGGCTAACTATCAAGGTGCAACAAATTAACATGTCCAATTAAAATTCACCAACTGCCATTTTCTTATGTGCTTCAAAGGCAATCCTGTGTCCCACTCCCAGACAAGTACCCTTCATTCCTCTCCCATGTTTCCTCCCCTTCCTCCTCATCCTCCACCTCTGTCTTTGCCTCTTTTTTTCTGCCCTCTGGGGCACATAAATCTAATTTTTGCTTAGAACTTGGTCTTGGGAATTCTGAGACAATACTTTACATTGTACAGTAATCTCAGCTAAATTTTTGATAACTATTTGTGATATTGAAACTTTTCCACATGCCTAGTGGTCATTTGTTTGTTCTCTTTGGAAGAATGAGTACTTGGTTTTTCTCCTATTTTTGTTTTAATTTATTTATTTATTTTTTGTTTTTGGACAGATTCATACACAAATAAAATGAATTTTAGTCTTTTTCTAGGCCTACTCTACCATCTTTCCTCTCTTTCTTTCCTTCAAAACTATTCTTTTCCCAAGAAGTCGCTTTTCTACTTTCATGCCATTGTTATGTGTGACATAACTGAGTTTCCTGTAGAAATATGGGTGGGAGGATAATTATTGGAGCATGGACAACTTACCAGTGACTACACTTCTGAAGAAAGTGACATTCTTCCCTCCGCCATTAGCTCTTACTACTTCCTGGAACAGGGGTAGAGACCCATGATCCCTTGCCCTTTCTATGACAAAACTTAAGTGAACTCAATTTTGTGTCCCCTAGCTCAGGGAAACACAGGTTCAATGAGAATTCAGCTGTTAGGAGTCCCACAATAATGCCAATCTTCACAACCATAACATGTATGCAGAGGGCCTAGGTCAGACTCACGCAGGCGCCCTAATTGTTGCTTCAATCTTTGTGAGCCCCTACAAAACCTGGTTAGTTGATTTCGGGGCGTGCTTGACCCCTCTGGTTCCTATAATCCTACAATCTTTTTTCTCCCTCTTCTGAGAGATTCACTGAACTCTACCTAATGTTTAACTGTGGCTTCCTATATCTGCTCCTATAAGTTGTTTGATGAAGTCTCTGATGAGGCTCAGGTCTATGAATATAATAGAATATTAGGAATTATGTCATCGACTTCCAGTCTTGTTTGGTTCTAGGTCTCTGGACTGTCCAGCCTCTGGATTCTGGAGATCCAAGCAGTGTCAGGTATAGGATACCTTTAGTGGTGTGGGTCTCAAGTTGGAGTGGTCATTAATTGACCATTCCTCCAAGATCGACACCACCTTTACCACAACACATATTACAGGCAGGATAGATTGTTAATCCAAATTGAGACTCACACCAAGAGAGGTAGTAAATGCCTGATACTGCCTGGATAGCCAGTGGATATCTATCATTAATAGATGGATAAATATTGGATAGCAATTATATGATAGATAGTAGATAGATGGGCCATTAAAATTAATTACATGTTTATTCATTTGAAAATACCCTGTGTGTGTAGACTTCTTTGAGAAGAAAATTTTCGCCTGTACATATTTAGTCTGTTTCTGCTCTATGATTTTGATGTTTCATTGTCTTTTGGCCTCAATTGTTTGATATGTGCTATCAATTATCATTCCTTACAGCTACCCTGAAATCTGTGTGCCATTTTCTTTAAGTTTTCATATCTGATTTTGAGTAGCATTTTGGCTAAGATGAATCACAGTATTCATAATAATAAACCTTATTTAACTGGTTCTCACAAGCTTAGATTTTTTTTTTAAATTAAAACTAGGCATGCATGATTCAGTCTTAAATTCTGTCTCTGAGGATTCTGAAGCATAGGATCATGAGCTTAAAGTCCAACCTGTAATAAGTAGCAAGACTGTATCTTTAAAGGAATTCTTTTTCTTTATTATTTTGGAGAAGTCTTCTTTTCTAATTTCATTAGCTCTACCCTAACTCTCCCCCCCCCATTTTTAACAAAGTAAAACCAAGATAAATAGGAGCCATTACATCAACATTGGCTAAGCCAAGCTCATAGAAAAATAAAAGAGCCCCAAGAACAGGCACAAGAATCAGAGACTCACTCATTCTACCTCTTGGAATCCCATGAAAATACTAAACAGAAAGCTGTAGTGTGTATGCAGGGAACCTGGTGCAGACCTGGATAGGCTCTGTGGGAACCTGGTGCAGACCTGGATAGGCTCTGTGGCTGTTGCTTCAGTCTCAGTAAGTACAAAGGAGCTTTTCTCAGTTCTTTTCAAAAGCTTTTTTGTTTGCCTTTTGTTTGCCTTCTGTACTCTCTCCCCTACTCTTTCTGTCTTTTCTCCTGTGAGGTTCCCTGAGCTCTGAGGAAAGGATTGATGGATTCCTCATTTAAAGCTGTGTGTTCCAACATCTCCCTTGCTGCATAATGCCTGGCTGTGCCTTTGTGTTCATTCTCCTCTGTTGCGGGAAGCCTCTCTGATGACGGCTGAATAAAGCACTTTCTATCTATGTGTCTATCTATCTATGTATCTATGTATCTATGTATCTATGTATCTATGTATCTATGTATCTATGTATCTATGTATCTATGTATGTATCTATCTATCTATCTATCTATCTATCTATCTATCTATCTATCTATCTATCTATCTATAGCAGAATATCCTTAGGAGTCATTTTATTGTTCCTTTCCACTGTACTAGGTCTTTCTCCTCTTCTTTAGAGACTAAGTTTATATATATTTTCATACATTTAGATGTTATTTTTCTTCTTTCATAAGGGATAAGAGTTTTTGTGATCACCTTTATCAACTTTTTCAATTTATATATTTTCAAAAATTCTATTTATTAACTGATAAGAAATCTGAGTCTCTGGAGACTCAGAGTCCTATTTCTGATAAAAAAAAACGTCAAGAAGAATAGAAAATATCTAACCATGTGTATTTAAAAATGTTAAGATTTATGAATGGTTTAGGTACCAAGAAAATAGTAATACGCACATAATAATGTTAATAAGAAAGACATCAACGAGTTGAAATATATCTATTGTAATGCTTTAGATATATTATTAAACATTAAAATACAAATTTTAAAGTGTTTGACAAGAAAAATATTCATATTTTTTACTTTGAAAATGTCTACTAAGAACAAGTGATTGTGCAGTAGCTATGACTTACTTTTCATTGCATTTGATTACTACACAAAACTGTTTTTATTTATTAATTTATTTTCATGTGCATGTGTGTGTGCATGTGTTTGTGTGTGTTTATGTGTATGTCTGTGGTGTTGTGGGTGTTTGTGTATATGTGTGTTTGTATGTATGTGTGTATATTTGTATGTGTGTTTGTGTATGTGTTTTTGTGTGTTTGTGGCTTTGTGTGTATGAGTGCGTGTGTGTGTGTGTGTGTGTGTGTGTGTGTGTGTGTGTGTGTGTATGTGTGTGTGTGTGTGAGCTCTGGGAGCAGAGGATAACTCATGGAGTCAGTTCTTTCCTACCATCTGAATTCCAAGGACAGAAATTAGGTAGTCAATATTTCTGGCAAGTGCCTTTACCTACTGAGCCATCTTGCTGACACATAACATATATTCCTTTTCATGAAATGCTTTGAACACATTGACTGTTACTTCTACAAATTTCAAGGGTTCTCTGAAGCATAAAGAAGATAATTAATTACCCATGGTTTTTTTTTTTTTTTTTTTTTTTTTTTTTTTTTTTTTTTTTTTTTTTTTTTTTTTTTTTTTTTTGGACTAGCCATCTAGGCTAGCCATCTAGGCTCTCAGTTTTTCCATCTGTAAAATGAGATTGAAATCTGTTACTGTTTTTTTGTTCTTTTCACCTCTGAGTACACATTGTCATTTAAAGTCAACTCTTCATCTAGGAGTTTTGTGAGAGAAGACAATGAGCAGCATGTTGGCTCACTACCTCCTCCCTGAAACATGCCACATCAAACTTTGCTGGTTGCTAATTACAATATGGATAACTGAAGATGCTTCAGTGAGTAAGCTGACAGCTGGAACAGGCTCTGAATTTAAAACACTTACTTTTCAACTTATGTTTACAATGCAAATTGAGGCAGGATTAGTTAGTGGAGGACAAATAGAAGCCCTGAGAAAGTTGAAGAAGGGCATCAGGTTGATGAGTTTCCCTGTGAGTACTCTCTGAAATGGATAAACAAGCCTTAGAAAGTAGCCTCTAAATACACAGCTGCACTCCAAGGAGTGGAGAAAAAAATCGTATATGAGTTTTCACAATTTTAATGGCTTAACACATAATAAGTATGTACAGATATAACAAATTAATTATATATCCCAAATCTGGTAAAAATCATGGCCAGAACCTTATAGCCATATTTCTTTTTATCTTTATCCACTCCTGCGCTGAATTGAGTGGAAATCCCTCTGTATCTTTAGGTGATAAATAGAGTTTATATCAGGAGACCTCTAAGTTGGTCCCACGTGAATGCTTTTCCCTGGTATACACCCTTGGGTAAACTCTTACTTTTGAGCTTAGTCTTAATTTAATTACTTATTTTTAACAAGTAGAATCCCTCAAGTGATAAGATGTCACAGCTGGCATTAGGTGATAAAAAGATGGAACTTTTCTTTGATACTGAAATGGCAGTTTTTCTTCAGGGAGGCAACCATGTGTGTCCTTGTGAGTGGACTGGGAAGCACATCACGTGGTGCCTGCCAGCTGCCGTGGAAGGGAGCTTAGCAGTGGATTTTCTAGCCTCTGCTTCTAGACTAGAGCACAGAGTCTTTGTGGGGAGGCTGCCAGGGTCGTCCATCCAGACCACTTTCAGAATTGTGACTTCTAGAAAATGTAAGATAATTTTTTTCGGCCTACTAAATTTTAGAAGAATTTATTATATTACAATACACAATCAATACAATTTTTAAGAATAACATTTTTCTGTTTTATAGTTTTATAGCTTATATGTGCCTGGCTTAAGTATTTTTGCACGATGACCCAATGTTTGGTTTTACAGGAAAACAAAATGAGATCAGGAGCTTTTTTTTGAAGATTTCAAAGCACTAATAAATTGAGTTATGATGCAAATTTATTTCTTCTGACTGTAAATACAATTCCTTCTCCACTGTGGTTCCATTTCCCATTACTAAATGTAGCATTAAGATGATAGCATTTAAGCTATTTAATATTGCTACTAATAATGGATTGCAATTTTCTACCCTAAGCATCCAGGGATTATTATATCAAATTATGACATATATAATATTAAACATTTGTGTTCTAAGTTAAGATTTTTTCATCTATGGTAATGAAATAGAATATTGAATCCCTAAATTCCTTAGAAAATATTTTAATTCTCTCGATTTTGTTAAATTAACTCCTTTCCATTTTCAAACATTATGGTTCTGAGTTCAGTTTTTCAGATCAGTATTAAAATAGCCATCTGTATGAAGGTGACATTTTGTGCTATCTCTATGGCTTCCCGTGGTCGTTGATTTTGCTGTAATATCCCCAGTACTTTTCAACTCTTCATTCTAATTGCTATACTTTTGGATGCTGGCACTGATTGGCACAGGCAGTTGAAATGGCTTATACTAGGAGATTGGCACTAGCTGTATAAATACCTATCTTTTAAGCCCACACGATGTCACAGGCTGTCAGAGCTAGTCTAATGCCAGGGCCTTCTCATAATCGTAGTCACAATTAAGGTAGGATCCTTACCAGTCAATGATAGATTAATAAGTTAGGCTTTATGTTTAAAAAGGTACAGTAAGGGCTTTACATTTCAGTTAAATATTCCCTTTTTCCATTTTTTGAAGAGAATATTTGAGTTCATATTTTTTAGATAAAATTAGCATTCAAATTAATTATATATGAGTAGCAGCTGTAAAGCCTATTGCAATGCCAAATATTCTCTATCCTCAGTAAGACTGTTGATGGACAAGAAGCCATTTAATAGACAGAAGGCTTTTGTTACTTCTACACGAAGATGATGAGCAGGAGTCCGAAGTGTCACATCCTTTTGTGAAAAAAATTCTGAATTAGATTACTGATTCCAAGAACCTGATAGTAAAAGATAGTGCGAACTGCTTATCTACAAACTGTGTTAATTGGAAGAGAGCTTATTTTGTGTGATCCCTAAAGAGAAATTTCTAGAAAGCCATGTGGTTGCAATTTTCCTTATTTTCTTCTCCACTCATTCTTTTCACTCTGTAGTTTTAACTTGTCTGTCATTTTTATTTTTGCTGATACTGAGTGTCTCACTGTCCTAGCATTGTAACAATTAAAAGAGTTGTATATATAATTCCCATACAATAGAGACAATAAACATCCCCATAAGTAAAGCCTTGCTGGGTACTTTTGAGAATCTAGTCTCATGTCAGAGCATCCATCTTGTTAGAGATCTTAACTTGCATACTATGATGTTCTGACTGATAATCTTTGTTGTTCACTTACTGGATTGACAATCACCAAGCAGACAAAACTGTGGCCCCTGAGGCTACCTCTGACCTGTTTAACTGACAAAGGAAGATTCACCCTGAATGTTGGGAGAAATTATTCTCTAGGCTATCATTACTGTAGTTATTACGTTTGAAGAAAAATGCTTAAATCACAGCTTACAATGTGTATGTACTGAGGGGAGCTAGGGAACTGGACGGGGACATTGACACAAGGTGGGGCACTTCACAGTTCCTTCTCACTCATTACCTGCTCTGTCATGGATAGATTCCCATGGATACAAACAGACAGGGCTCAATTTCTGTGCATGCCACTCTCTTGTCTTTACCAGACTTCCCTTTTCCTTCCCATGGTGTCTTTTGCAGCTGCGTGCCGGTGATTTCAAGCACATGTTGGCTATAGTGTCAAGGAGTTTGTAATTTTCATCAGGTGAGCTCTGATCTTATTTTAAGAGATCTTCTCTGTTTTCTAATGGGTATGAGGAACAAGATATGGTTGAGGCACAGTTTTCCTGATCGACTCGGGAGTCTTTTTCTGGTCTCACTCACATTTACACCAGAAGAAAACTGTTAGGAATATTCTAGAAAGTATCATTTCCCAAAGTGTGCTGTGGTGAGGCCTTCCTTAGGTTTCCTAGGAAAATATTTCAATAGCACTATTTGATCCATCAAACGCATTATAATGAACTATTTTAAACTCATTATCTGATCCAGTAGGATGAAGCGTATTCAGCCTTGATGATCTTTTTACCTTGAAGCTCTAATTCACCCTTGATGAGACACATACATTCTTTAGGAAATTACCTCCACATAATCTGGCCAACAGTAAGGGCACAGGAAGCTAACAATGAGAAGTATCTCTCTCATATCCTATTTGTTATTTTCTCTTGCTCTTGCCAGCCCTCTTAGTGTACCTTGGCCTTGTAGTCTCTTCATCTCTGTACTTTAGAATTCAAAAGACAATATGGGAAAAATTATGGCCTTTCCAGAAACACATTGTGGTATTGTTTTGAGGTCAAATAAGAGGCCATGTATTTTTCTGTATCTGAGGCTGCACCCGTATACCTTCCTTTCTTTTTCATAAAACAAATATCTTAAGTTCTAAAAGGGGCAGAGGAAAGGATCAAAATGCCATAGTTTACAAAAACCTTTTCCTGTAGGTACCTAAACATTTAAACAGCATTTGTGTGCATGTGTATTTGCGTGTGCCTATGTTGTGCCACAAAACACTATTAGAGACAAAGTGATATATTTACACATTTGAACATCAAAATCTATTAAATGAAAGCTGTGATGGAGAAATACCCAAAAACATTCAATAAAGCTTTCCAACCTGAATATGGGGTTACCATGACAACAAAACTTAAAAAAAAAAAAAAAAAAAAAAACCTCTTCTTCATATAAAGTTGCTGAAAAAATGCCCACGGTGGAAGCATGAAATACTCAAATTTATAACTATAGACTAGGAGTACAGAAAGAACTCTCTAAAGCATCGATGAAGCTTTAGGCTGAACCCTTTAATATCGTCTTTTACAAAGAAGAAATGACTCAAGCCGTCTCTCCCCACCCCTCACACACACACACACACACACACACACACACACACACACACAAACACACCTTTTTATCTATCTTCTAAATCATTTTGAAGTTTTCATGATGTTTTTTCAAATCATGTTGGTTTTTTTTTTCCCAAAGAGAGACAGTGCTGATTGCAGTGGTCTAATGAGGAATGTTAACAACACTGATCTTAAAATAGGGTGGAAGTTCCCACACATGGTGTGGAAAGAGTTCCTGTGCAAACACAGTTGTAGCGTCAGATGGGTGCTGACTCAGTTCCTTGGGTGTTGCTGGGAAGCCCAGAAATATGCACAAACATGTTCTGTTGGAGAAAACAGAAGAAGGAAGGGCCTTGAATATCTCACATTTAAAAACCAGGCTTTCCTTTCTTCGAAGGACAGTTAAGTGCATGCACAGAACGTTTATACCTGTCGTTTCATAATGCACATAAATGTGAATGCATGGAGACTATATCTATGTATGTGTGTGAATATATTCTATTTTACAAGTCACATGAAGTAATTTTTCTGGGAACAATGAACTTATTGGTTCTTAAAATATCTTCTCAATGATACATGCTGGGAAGAATACAGGTTTTCAAACAGCTAAAAATTTATGCCCTCCCCTTTCTTACATAAAGGCAAAATTTAAAATGAAAGTTGAACACATAAGGATCTTAATGTGAAGATTTTAGGGTCAGATAACATGTGTCTAAATAATGTGTACAATACACATTAAGGAGGAGTTGGCCTTCTTTTGGATCCCATCCCTTGCTTTCTGAAGGTAATGTATGATGGCATCACTTGACAAGGCCTTACTTTTAAAAGTTAGAATATAGCTGTTGGATTGATTTTGCCTATACAGTGATTTGTTCAGTTACTTATGCTGTCCACTGCTTTGCAATGAGTAGTTCATCAAAGTGAGAAAAAGGTTGGTTCTTGCAGCCTGCTTTTTGTTTAGAAGGTAAGTAACAACCCTATTATCTCCTTGTTACTGCTACCAAACTGAATTCACATAATAGCAAAGGAGCTGAAGGGGACTGAAACCCTATAGGAAGAACAACAGTGTCAACTAACCAGACCACCCAGAGCTCCCGGGGACCAAACTACCAACCAAAGAGTACATGTGGAGGGACCCATGGCTCCAGCTGCATATGTAGCTGAGGATGGCCTTGTCATCAATGGGAGGAGAGGCCCTTGGTCCTGTGGAGGCTTGATGCCTGAGCATAGGGGGATTTTAGAGCCACGGTGAGGAGGGGAGTGAGTGGGTGGGTGGAGGAGCACCCTCTTAGAGATCAAAGGGGAGGGGGGATAGGATGGGGAGCTTGTGTAGGGGAGACCCTGAAAGAGGACAACACTTGAAATGTAAATAAGTAAAATAACCAATAAAAATAAAAAAAAAGTAAAAGAAGAAAAAATAGCAAACAAGAAAATTATTTTCAAAGTAGATTTATCTGTGAGGTGGGTTAGGTGGAATTTTCTGGAAATGTGCTTGTAAAGCTGCATGGTATCTATCAGGCAACATACTTTCTGTGCAAATATCTATTGTTTCTGCAGTTAAGTACCCATTCTTCCTCCCACAAACCTAATTACTTTTAACCGCAAAGTATTCTAATGTTGCTTGTGTAAATGCTTTAAGTAATACTTTCCCTCATGTAAACTAGAACATTATCATCATCTCCATCAGCTGGAAACATGTTAGAAATCTAAATTTCCTAGCTCTACCCCATGACTACTACACCACCAAGTCTGAGGATAAGTCTCTGAATCTTTTTTTTTAATTAGATATTTTCTTTATTTTATATTTCAAATGTTCTCCTCCCTCCTGGTTTCCCCTCCGGAATACCTTCTATCTCCTCCCTCCTCCCCCTGCTCACCAACCCATCCTCTCCCACTTCCTGGCCCTGGCATTCCTCTACACTGGGGTATAGAACCTTCACAGGACCAAGGGCCTCTCCTCCCACTAATGACTGACTAGGCCATCCTCTGCTACATATGCAGCTGGAGCCATGAGTGCCACCATGTGTATTCTTTAATGGCTTAGTCCCTGGGAGCTCTGAGGGTACTAGTTAGTACATATTGTTATTCCTCAAGGCTCTGAATCTTTTAGTAGGTCTTATTATTTTGATATACCCAAGGTTTTGATAACTACTGATTCACAGGAAAACACTGGACATAAAGACTGTCTTAACCCTTCTATTGCTGTTGATTAAACTCTTTGACCAGAAGCTACTCAGCTAAACAAACAAACAAACAAACAAACCCACAGATTTATTCGACTTGCCCTTTGAAATCATGGTACAGTATCCAAGATAGTCAGGACAAGAACACAAAACAGTAGCGGTAAGAACTAAACAGAGACCAGAAAGCAATGCTGCCTCCTGGATTGCTCCTTATTGTTTGCTCAGGCTACTTTGTTATATCATCATATACCATCTGCCCAGGGGTGGCATCACCCACAATGGGCTGGACCACCCCCCCACACACACCAATCATTAGGGAAGACAATGTCCCACAGGCTTGCCCACAGACCTGTCTGATGGGAACACTTTCTTTTGAATTGAGGTTTTCCTCTTTCCAGATGACTCTAGCTTTTGACAAGTAGACAAAAAACTAAACAGGACAGTGATACTGATATTTTTAATGCTAGTGATACATAGGAGGAGGAAGATGAAAGAAAGGAGAACTACTTAGAATTTTGCAACTAGGAGAGATTATGGGGAACAGTCAATGCTATCTCTTTGTTTCATACATGGGCCCTAGAAAGATTAAGCTCAACACTAAATTATAGCAAGAAAAGAAATGCCACTTGCCTTCTGAGTATCTGAATAACTGATTTTATCTAAATATCAGTTGAGAATTCTAAATGATATCTCTGTATTTGTGATGCACAGGAGCTTTGGCAATATGAGCCTTTCACAGGTAGTCCTGGCCTCAGTTCCTGGTGAACATGTGAACTCCCTGCTGTATCATGGACATTTACTCAATGAAACCATATTGTACGGGAGAGTTGAGTGTGACTATGTTATATGTAGCTTTTGTTACCCTACCTAAGCTCCAGGAATGGCCTGCGCTACCAGCCCCCATCCAGCTTTCCTTGAATTCCTGGATAAAACACACACACACACACACACACACACACACACACACACACACACACACACACACACAATCTCTGGCCTGGAAAAGAATGCCCTTATCAATGTTCTTGAAGCCTCCCACTATTATTATGTGAGGTGTAATGTGTCCTTTGAGCTTTAACAAAGTTTCTTTTATGCCTGTGGGTGCCCTTGCATTTGGAGTATAGATGTTCAGAATTGAGAGTTCATCTTGGCAGATTTTACCTTTGGTGAGTATGAAGTGTCCCCCCTTATCTTTTTTGATAACTTTACGTTGAAAGTTGATTTTATTTGATACTAGAATGGCTACTCCAGCTTGGTTGGTTCTTGGGACCATTTGCTTGGAGAATTGTTCTCCAGCCTTTTACTCTGAGGTAGTGTCTGTCTTTGTCACTGAGGTGGATTTCCTCTATGCAGCAAAATGTTGAGTCCTGTTTATTACCCAGTCTGATAATCTATGTCTTTTTTATTGGGGAATTGAGTCCATCGATACTAAGGGATATTAAGGAAAAGTGATTATTGCTTCCTGGTATTTTTGTTGTTAGAGGTGGAATTATGTTTATGTGGCTATCTTCTTTTTGGTGTGTTAAAAGAAGATTATTTTCTTGTTATTTCTAGGATGTAGTTTCCCTGTTTGTGTTGGAGTTTCCCATTTATTATCCTTTGAAGGGTTGAACTTGTGGAGAGATATTGTGTAAATTTATTTTTTTCATGTAATACCTTGATTTCTCTATCTATGGTAATTGAGAGTTTTTCTGGGTATAGTAGCTGGCATTTGTGTTCACTTAGGGTCTGTATGACATCTGCCCAGGATCTTCTAGCTTTCATAGTCTCTGGTGAGAAGTCTGGTGTAATTCTGATAGGCCTGCCTTTATATGTTACTTGACCTTTTTCCCTTAATGCTTTTAATATTCTTTCTTTGTTTTGTGCATTTTGTGTTTTGATTATTATGTAACTAGAGAAATTCTTTTTCGGTCCAATCTACTGGAGTTCTGATGGCTTCTTGTTTGTTCATGAACATCTCTTTCTTTAGGTTAGGGAAGTTTTCTTCTACAATTTTGTTGAAGAAATTGACTGGCCCTTTAAGTTGGAAGTCTTCACTCTCTTCTATACCTATTATCCTTAGGTTTGATCTTTTCATTGTGTCCTGGATTTCCTGGATGTTTTGGGTTAGGAGCTTTTTGCATTTTGCATTTCCTTTGACTATTGTGTCAATGTTTTCTATGGTATCTCCTTATCAATATTCTCATCTCTGCACCTCCCACCTGCCCTAAATTTAGTTGTTCAGTTACATCCCAGACCACCTACCTGTAGGAGCAGCCACAGGTCACATTGATCTGCTGAGATCTTCCATGTCTGGTCAACTTTTCTCCATCAGAAGGGTAGTGAACTCTCCTCTCCTCCCTTGTGTCTGTCTCCAGAACTCCAGGGACCTGGAAGTCCTGCCAATTCGTTCTGCTCAGGAATTGACCACTGGTTTCTTTACTCACCGATCAAGAACCAACTGGGGAATATGACATCATCAGAACCACCTCTATATGACTATGCTTTTGTTCTTCTGGTGGAATTAAAGAGGAAACCACCATTGTAACAGCAATCATATTCTCAAGACTAACTTATACTTCAAAGGCTAGTGTTGTGCTCATTCAGTACCCACAACTTAACAGTTGTAAGAACCATTTGCAATAAAATAAATTCAAGACTTGGAACATCACTGTATTGCAGTATCTTTCAAAAATTAGATGCACATTAATACTATCTGAGAAGTTTAAAAATTTCTAACATCCAGACAAGTTTAACTGGAATCTGTGGAATAAGAAACAAAGATGGCATTGGTTAAGCCTTTTCAAATGATGCTGAGGCCTAGTCACATTAGACAGCCACATAGACAGAGGTCTATGGCTTTGGTCATCAAAGTGACTCCCTGAAGTCACTTGGGAGCTTTATACAAGTGCTAGGATCAGATCCTACCACTAGTAAACTAGAATTTGCATCTAACAAGATTATTGATTTCTATGTAAATTAAATTTTGAGAATCACCAGTCTCCTGTTTTAAATTTTAAAAAATTAGCACCATTTATGACATAGGTTCTTAAAATACTGAGAATAAAAGTTGGAAATTAAATTTCTATGTATAACATATATTATTTTAGCTCATACTCAGGTTTTTTTCTATACATATTGGTTAAATGATACTTTGTGCAGTCAGTTCTTGCCTTTTAAATTCAATATCAAGTATATTGGGGACATGTTTTCCATGGCAGAGTACACAACTATTGGTAGGTGTACTCATTATACACAGGCAACATGAACATATCAGAGTCCAGCATTTTATCTTTAATAGACTATTTAAAATGCCCAATATTAAATTATAGTATTTTAAAGTTTCATTTATTTCTGATCCTAGTATGAACCAAAAATACCCTAATTAGAGGATGATTCTGTATGCAAAAACTTGCTCCTCAAATATTAGATATGGAGAAATAGTTATAAGAAGTGATTCTAAGGGAATTTTATATTTCTAAAAAAATTTTTAAAACAAACCGATTTATTAAACATGGCTTAAAATCAGTTGAACATTCCAGTGACATGAAACTAGTGTTGATATTGAGAAGTTGGGATGAAAGGGAGTTTCATACAATCGAGCTATTTATTTCTATGCACTATTGAATTTTATGGACTTATGCATCTAAGGTGTTATGGAGTGAAAGGAAATTGTTTGAGCTGAGTTATCTTTGGACTGGCTCTTACAGCTTCACTGTGGCTGAACAGAATATGGCCTCTTGTACAATGTAGTATAATGAAAGGGCTTGTCAGAAAGAACAGGGACTGGAGGTCGCAGGACCTAGGCCTTTGTGAGGACAAAAAGCCCTGGTTTGCCAAGGAAGTCCAGGTTTCCTGTAGTCATTCAATAATTTTAACAGTGTTTGCTTTCTTTCTCTTAATTATGTTCTTCTTGGAGATATATATTTCTACACATGCATCACCAATATTAGCATGGGCTAGAACATGACAGTCTGAAGTAGTCAGCTGGTGTGATAGTTAATCTAGATTCTCAGCTTGACACACCTGGAAAGATGAAAACATAAAGGCATTTCCTACATCTCACTGGCCTGTAAGCATACCTATGGGGCAGTTTATTTTATTTATTTACTTTACATACTGCTCACTGCCCCTCCTCCTAGCCACCCCCTCTAACTATTCTCCCCACCTTGTCCTCTTAGCAGGTGGAAGATTCCCCTGGGTATCCCCACATCCTGGCACATCAAGTCTATGCAGGGCTAGGTACAGCCTCTCCCACTGAAGTCAGAGAAGGCAGCCCAGCTAGAAGAACTTATCCCAAGGGCTGGCGAGATGGCTCAGTGGGTAAGAGCACTGACTGCTTTACAAAAGGTCCTGAGTTCAAATCCCAGCAACCACATGGTGGCTCACAACCATCTGTAATGAGATCTGATGCCCTCTTCTGGTGCATCTGAAGACAGCTACAGTGTACTTATGTATAACATTAAATAAATAAATCTTAAAAAAAGAAAAGAAAAGAAAAGAAAAAAGAACTTATCCCACAGACAGGCAACAGCTTATCGGATACTGCTGCTCCAGTTGTTCAGGACCATCATGAAGACCAAGCTGTACATCTGCTACATCCATTCAGGAAAAGTGGGGTGGCTAGGCCCAGACCCACCCCATAGATGGTCCATGATTGAGAGTTGCAAAGGTCCAAGTTGGGTGACTTTGTCTTCCTGGGGAGATCCTATGTCCTTTGGGCCCACATTTCTTCCTCTAACTCTTCCATAAGAATTCCCCAGCTGAGGATAGAATCCAGGGCCCTGGCAAGCACTTTATCAATGAACTAAATCTCGGGCACTTTCTTAATTTCTTTTTGGTGTAACCTACAGAAGGCACAACCTACTGTGGGTGACATCCCTAGGTAGTTATGCAGTATAAGAGAACAAGCTGAGCAAGCCTGAGACAGCAAACAAGTAAACAATGTTCCTCCTTGGACTGTGCTTGAGTTCCTGCCTTGGGTTCTCTCAATGACGGACTATAATCTTTAAATCAAACAAATTGTTTCATCTTCAGATTGCCTTTGGTCAGAGCAATTCATCAATGCAATAGAAATCAAACCAGAACTTCTGGGTTATATACAACCTTTACAACAACAAGTACTTTAATGGTTTTCTTTTATGCTTTAGCTCAAGTCTAAAGTGCTATGGTCCCTGCTTCATTTCACACTCTTCTTTCCTCTGGCTTCTTTTTCCTCCTCATTTTTTGTTCATGTTGACTTTGTATACTCCTTGCTTCTGTCCACTTCTGCTTCTTCTGTCTTGTCATATATTGACACATATAAACTGAAACAGCACTCAGTTCTATTTCCCAAGGATTTCCACTACTCTCCTTTTTGGCACATGATAAAATTGTGCCCAAGGCTTCTAGGTGATGACAGTTGCTCACACCGAGTAGCAACTAAGTGTCAGAACCTCAAAAATCATGTCATCGTGGCAGACTTACCTTTGAATAGTATCTTTTCTGTAGAGACTGCCTGTTTTCTTATTCTCACTTTTCTCCAGTCCTGGGTATCTCTGTGGGTTAGTTTTGGCTTTAACATTGTCATAAAATGTGACATGTTAATAGATCCATGTGTGGCAAACACATTGCTTAGTGCTGAAGTTTGCTAAGAAGTGTCCTAGGCAGAGGCATCTTATGGTCCAGGGAGTTATTTCAAGCAATGCTTTTCCATGCTGGGTTGAGTGTTAAAGGGATACATATATTTCCCTACTTTGGTTTTTTGTGACAATGCAATTTTCCCTAAATAGAGTCTCTTCCTTCCTTTTCTTGGTCATTCTGCCTCTGGAGAGAGGCAATAGCTTAGGTGATTGATACACTTGTTAAGAAACACTTGGTTTTACTTGGTGTCAGGGAAAATCTTCACTCTTGTAAACATATGGATGCATCCTTTTTGGTTCTGAGGTCCTGTGGTAGGAACAGTGATAGACACCTGTGCTACGTTACAGTCTCCAGGTTGGATTCTATCAATCATAAAGCAGTAGTTATTTTGGACACCTGTTTTTCACTCATCAATTTTATTTCTCCATTTTTTCAGGTCCTGGAACTGAGAAGATATATGCTATTTACTGGGGACTATGTAGAGACTCCAGCATTTGGTGTTCTGATCATAACAATGAATATTAAATATAAAGCCTTCAAAATAAAGGGTGGAAGTATGATCTAGAAAAGCATTTGGATTCTGAAGGCCACTCTGACCTTGGCAGTATGCAGATGCTTGTGTCAGGTCTGGAGGACTTTTATAGTTATTGTGTTGCTCACTTTTGACAGTCATGTTTTAAACCATCCTCATGTTTGTTTGACATTGACAATTGACTGTAGGAAGAAGCTCATAAATGCAAGAGGCTATGCAGGTGTTCATGGGGCCCACATGAGTACTGTGTAAATGGATTAGGCCAGTGCTTGACTGTCATGTTTGGGAAGGTGGCCCATAGAGGTCTTTCTGGGTACATACATTGGCTCCAGGAAGCACACTGGAAAAATATGTGACATTACCTCTTGTGCTGTTTCCCTGTGTAAGGAAGAAAGCAATAGGAAAGACTACATGTCATCATCTAGACAGGGCTTCATAGTGGAAGTATAGCTTAGGTGGATGCAAAAATGCTATTTGGAAATGTGTTTCTTCAAGTCCTTTAGGTCTATGTAACAGGGCAACACTTGTTTTGAAAGTAAGGTTCCTGGTTTCTGTAGTGTCAACTGATTACCAAGAAATTCTAGGATTTAAATCATCAACACAGGGCCTTGGGATGCTGGGTGTTTTAGGAGCTGCTCCAAATTCCATTCTGTACTCAAGGATAAGGAAGAAATGGAGGGACTTTCTTTAGACATATGCGTCTTATATGTGCCTTTTACTTCTCAACAGGCACCTCTTGTAAGTGGATTTAAATTGGGTCTGGCTGTCTAGTCATCTAGGTTAAAGGAATCCTCCTCAGAAGACCGATTTGGAAGGGAAGAAATTCATACTGCTAAGAGGCTCAGAGCATATGTCCTCACATGGATTCCTTGTGATGCTTTACTAGAAAGATCTCATATTAAGCTTAGAACTAAAGAAGGTGAAAAGTCAAGAGTTTTAAATACTCCTACCCAAAGACATTAAGATCTAGTAAGATGGGGTACTGAAACCTCACATTTCTAAATTTTCTAATATGGAGCATCTTTCTAGAGTTGATAAGTTGTGAAGGCACCCCCCTCCTCTCCCTGATGTTAAAAGTGAAATGATACCAAAATTAATTGCTACAAGAAGAGTCTCTGACATCAAGTTCACAAATTAAGTGTGATAAACAAACAGAATTAACTGCAAAAACAAACAAATGAACAAACAAGCCAACTTGTTATTGACTGTCAAGCAACCAGATGTAGGTAGAGTCAGGGCAACCAGATGTAGGTAGAGTCAGGCAGAATTTCTCTATCTTGCTTCTAGACATCATAAGGTTTACACTGCAGCCTTTGGTTTCATCCTCAGAGCTTGATAATAGATGATATGTGATTTGAATTTTAGTTGGTACTATAGCTTTTAAAGAATCTGTTCTTTTTAAATTATCTGGATGTGTGTATGTCTTGTACTCATGTGCACAAGAGTTCAAGTGCCCAAGGAAACCAGAGGCTCCAGACCTCCAAGAGCTTGAGTCACAGATGGTTGTTCTGGTAACTGAACATATGTCCTCTGCAAAAGCAACGTGCACTCTTAACCACTGAGACAGCCTCACAGTCCCTTACACTGTATCTTAATATTGCTATTTGAAATAATTGCAGGTCATCTGATGTACCTGTAGGATATTAAAGCTAGACAATCTAGAAATAGATAATCCAGCATGGTCTGATTTTTCAAACCTGTATATAAATTAGGTTGGATGTAATTTGGTAAATTATATGAGCCAGAATATGAACTGTTCAGTGGAGAATGTGAGCAAATACTGCAAAATCCAGGAGCTGCTCTTGGTAGAACAGCCTTGTGACAGTGATAAGACTTTAACTATTTTCCTTTTAGAGATAAACTCTCTTTGGAGATAAACTAGTCTGTTGTATGTAGGGTTGAATATTAAGTCACAATCAGACAATTGGACAAAGGGGATGTGGGTTTGTGGGAAAATACTTTCTAATTCAGTGTTTTCTACAGGCTCTTTTTCTTAAAATTATATATATGAGCAGTCATGTGTTAGCAGGAACTGAACCTCAGTCCTTTGCAAGTATAGTGGGTTCCCTTAATAGCCGAGCCTTCTCTCCATACCCCTGTGGAAGATGCCAAGGTATAGTCTTTCCCTGTCTGTGAACTTGACATCTGCTTTTATATTTGTGAAGGTGGTGATAGTTACTTCATTAGTTAATTTGGGAAGCCTAAAGTGAGCTTGTTTAGTGAGCCTAGCTCTTTCTCCTCTAAGGAGTATACTGGCCACCATCGGGCATTTCCCTCTGCTCTTGTGGAGCAGGCTTTCCAAGGGCAGGCATGGCTGGTTGATTTGTTTCAAAGCCTTCCTGGGAACATAGAGATATTTATTAGAATGCCCTGGTTATCTATAGAGTAAGCGGTGCTATTACAGATCTGCTTAAAAGATGGATTATCAGATTACACCCTTTTTATGTAAATGTAGCCTCAATTCTAGTTGTTAGTTAAGACTTTCCAGTGGATTTATTTTGTTTGGAATTACTAAAAGGTATTATAACTCAGTGGCTACAGATGCAATACATTGTTGAAGACTGTTCTCTAATTTGGGAGTCTGGCATGCTCTTGCTGGAGTCGAAGCAATTGAACAAACCGAGGAGACAATCCATAGTATCATTACAAACACAGGATAATAAAAAGCATGCTGTGAGTTTATTTTAAAATTGAGTGTATAGCTGCAGTTAGATTGCTCTCTACAGATATTAACATAGCTGAAAATCTGTCCTCTAGAGATTTGTTTTTTTATTCCTCTTGAAGTTTCCATGAGGATCTTTGACTATCTGAGTCTTCCTCTTACACATTCTTTTTCAGTTCTATGTTGTCTTAGCTTATCAAGTGCCATCATTCATTAACCTGTACAATAATTCCACTATATTACTCTGTGGTGAAAGCCTTTTAGCTCATTTTCTTTGTACTTGAAAATATGCATTTTACCTTTTCATTAGAGGTGGTAAAGAACCTGCATTTGGAACGTAATACTGGGGTTTGTTTGTTTTTTTCACAGTAATTAAATACTTTCTGCAAAACAGTTAAAAATGTAACATATAAGATACCAGGGTGACACTATTAGATGATATTATAACATGTTTAAGTCTCATGGTTTTTTTGCTTTTTTACTTTGGTTGTTGCTACAGTCAGTAAGTGAGCCGTGGAATCCCTAGCAAGCTAGATTCCCCCACCTGACTTCAGTAGGATGCTTAAGAGGCAAATAACAGTGAATACCAGAGATTTACTCAATGGGACCACATTAAAAGAGAAACAGAGAGGTGTAGTGACACCTCTTCATCTCCCCTCCATCTGCACAGTCCTGACACGAGGTTTAGTTTTGAGTAGAGTGTAAAAGATACGCACTTTTAAGCAGTCTTATCTGTCCGTCATGGTCTGGACTTCATCCTCTTCTGAGAAGTTGCCAGAATTGTGTGACATTCCTTTCCTAGTGATAAGTTCCTTCTCTGGCTGGGACCAACCCACAGCCTTTTCCTTCTCTCTACATAAGACTACTGGAGACATTCTAATTTCTTGGGAGTCCATTGATTAGTGGTTTGAGAAACAAAGGGAGCTACACAGTGTCCCTCCTTAGACTACCTTCAGTACTGCCATGGCACTTATACACTGAGAAGCCTTTGAGTTTTTCAAAGCTAAAAAGCAGAGCTTCCTTCCCGGTTTTGTTTGTGGGCAAACGTTACCTTAAAACCTTCCCACTCTTGCAGTCTGTGAGCTGCCTTGACCATTCTTAACAGTGAGAATGAGGGTGAAAATTAAAAGTTTTAAAACAAAATGTTATAAGCTAAATAATCTTTTAATAGGAAGTATATATTTTTCCTTTAAAAAACGTCTAGAAAGACTGTATGTTGAGTCTGTATTATTTGATTTTGTGGTGGGGGTCTCCTGTTACTTACTTTTCTTTTTCTATTCTGACTGGTTGGGACAGGCCCTGGAATGTTTAGCCAGGATAGTTACAGCTTCCCAGATGTTTTAATGCCTCTACACTAATACTGCTGGCCCTGCTCTTTTAACAAAGAAGTGCACCACTTTTCCAACAGAGGGCAGTGTTACCTAAAACAATAAGGCCTCGCCAAGTCCAAGATTTGGAAATGTCCTCTGCGAGGAGTTGAAAGGACACGGGAAACAATTTCTTTCTTTCATTCCTGGTTTTGTAGCTTTGACCACAGTTGCCATTTTTAAAAAATGAAAACTATATAAAAAACTCTCCTAAGTGTCCCTGACCTCCAAGGAAGAAACTGAGAAAATAAAGGCAACATGCATAGAGGGAAGGTTCTAGTTATGCTGACTGGAGAATTACAAAGCCCTGCCCTCAGCTGCCTCGGCCACCTTCAGCCTGTCCTATGGACATTTGGCTTTGGGATGAAGGAAGGGTCCACAAGGCTGTTCCATAGGCAATGTCAGGTGGGATTCCTTTGGCGTGTTTTCTGAACATGCTTGGTGCTTCTGGTTTCCTGATGGAAAAGGAGCTTGGTCCCATTTGTAAATTAGGATATACAGTGTGGCATACATGCCTTTAAACATTAAAAGATGCTCGATTTTCAGAACTGAGTTCCAATATTATCTTCTTAGCCAGGAACACTGGGTTAATGTGGGGAAACACACGTTCCTTGAATGTTTACTTCATTTCTGGAATTACAATCATATGCAACTTATCCCATGTCAATGCTATGACATGTTTAAGAGGTTGAGAAAATTCACCTTTTCTTACAGAAGAAGAGGAGTGCAAGAAAAGTTGAGCAGCATCAAATCAGCTGCTGGCAGAAGTAAGCAGTGAACTCAAGTCTCTCATGTGAGACTCATTCTGTCACTGCCTAACCGACTGGCCCTAGGAAACCTTGGATAGCTGAGTTATTGTGTTTCAGAATAATAGAAAATGGTATCTCAAAATACTGAGTCAGACATAAGTACATAGATGGTCAATGGTTTTCTACCTTACCTGATTTGTGTTTGTGTGCATGGGTGCATATGAGTGTTGTGTATGTGTGCACAAAGGTGTGGAGGCCAGAGAATAATATGGTGTTTGATTTTAGGTGTCATCATCAGCCACATGTAAATCAACAACAGTAACAACAGTGATAAAAAAAGAAAAGAAAAGACAAAACAAACAAGCAAGCCCATTCTTTTATACTAGTTTACAACTCACCAAATAGGCTGGACTGGATGGAGTGAGGCCCAGGTATCCCCCTGCCTCTATACCCCAGCACTGGGATTATAATGCAACTCACTACATCTGGCTTTTCATAGGAGTTCTAAGGATCGAACTCAGGTCTTCCTGGTTGTAAGGCAAGCGCTTTCTAACTGAACTATCATTGTAGTTTCTCCTTTCCCTAATCTTTACATTTCTTTCTGTCTTTAAAGCTGGATATTTTAGAACATCTTTTCAGCCTTACCTGAAAAGGCTATTAGCAACCTCCTCCCCAGGACCTCTCTCAATTTTAAAACGAAGAAATTGAAGCTGTAAATTAGACTGAAGATCCTGTTTAGATAGTTGGCTCTGTTATTGGAATTATTATATATAACTTTAGCCCTTGTGTTGTTCAAAGCTCAAAATTTCCTGCTTATCATTTGGATTTTCTTGATAGATAAAACAGTAACGAAAAGCCTGAAGAAACGGAAGTTGACCTGAAGGGCAACTTCTGAAAGAACATCATCTAGATCACCAAAGAAGTAACCAACCAAAGAGTCAAGAGGGCGTTCCTAGAAGTCTGGCTGTTTTGGGGAAAGTCCTAGTGAGTAACAGAGGCCAGGCCAGGGGTCCTGGGCTTCTAGAGGAAACAGACATGATCTCACTAAGAACCTTCGTCACACACCGGCCCACTAGACAGAGCAAGGCTGACTGCAGTAGCCTCTCGACTGCCTCAGTCTGATTTCCACAAACAGAACAACCTGCCCCGTGAAGACTATTATTAGCAGCACAGAGAGACTCTTGTTTTTTTTTTTTT
>NW_022196900.1:53363724-53366340 GCF_008632895.1 Mastomys coucha | reverse complement strand
TTTCTTTCCATTTTTTTCTCATAATGAGTAAACACAGAGGTCCAGGCAGTCAAAGGTGCCAGCAAACACAAGTGTTTTCAAAGCCATCTCTGAAGTGAACACTGGGGTGCTGTGTCTCATAACCCTACACAAAACTGACGGTAGCCAGCTGTTTTCTGAGCTAAACACTTTCCTGAAGAGCCAAAAGCCAGGAGGCAAAAAGGGAGAATGTGAAAATAACTCCTCTCCTCCCAAACCACAGATGACAGATCAGCCAGAAAGGACCCTGGAGGAAACAGAAGTCAATGAGGCAAAAGTCCTTGCAAATGACCCTGGCTGCTCCTCTCTCCTGCTGCAGAGACGATTCACCCAAATGGCCTTTTAGCAGTGAAGCATCGGAACGCCCGCCGTCTCTTCGGTTAGCATACTATACACTTGCTCTCGATTGTGAAGTGATTAGATCTTAGAGCATCGATCTCAGCGTGTAGGTATTTTCTTACAGCATTTGTTCTCCTCTGTTCGCTGTGTCTGTCTCTTTCCTGAAATATGGGAAGTCAGGAAGACTTAAAACAGTCTAATCCTCACTTTCATGGATTCTGTGGACTTTCTAGACTAACCCTGGAGACTAGTCTTCTCAGGGCTAGATAATTATTATCATTATTTAAAGTTTGACCCTTATTGGGTGTGGAGAGAATCTTTGGATAAGAAGTTAACAAAATTGAAATGAAAGGACCACTAATTTCAAGGCTCTGTCTGATTCTGGTTGACTTGTGAGGGGGGAGGAAGATATATTGTGGGCAGCCATTTTAGTTGTGATCCGACATGGGCAGGCATTTTATTTAGTAATGCATCATAAGGTGTGTTTTTTACCTGTATTTAAAAGTTGATCTGGAAGCTATTGTGAAGACGGGTTTGAAAGCTAAAAGATGTTTTAGAAAGCATGATTTTGAATCACTCTTGTGAGGTTATCGGGCTTTGAGACGTGGCAAAGACGTATGCTTTCAAAGTACAGGTCTAGGAAATCATTTGAGACTGGACGGAGTTAAAATCACACTGTCAGGCATGACTCCTGTGCTCACTCTGGTGAAGAGGCATGTGAGGATCCTTATGTGGTACTGACCTTGGTGCTGCTAGCTCTTCAGTCTCTAGACTAGCTGGCCTTTGATGCCCTTAGGTCTTCACACTCACATATGTGTGGCCATGTAGCAGCAGTGCCTTTGCATTCATCAAGATAGTATGACGGTAACTAAGTCTAAGTGACAATGAATATAGATAGAAAACCAGGCACAGAAGCAGGAATAATGAGAAGGTTCCAGGAAATCAGTAAGTGCAGAAAATTATGAAGAGAATTAATCAATCCCTTCCTTACCAGGCAGCCACAGATTCTCCAAGACAGTGTAGAGCATTGCACAGTACAAAGAATGGGAAATCAATTCATTTTATTTGGCTATTAAGGATAAAAATGGGACCTCTGAGGGTTGTGTGTACCTAATTATATTTGTTTGCCCTTTTGTGCTGAATTCAATTGGGTGTTGTATGATGCTTTCTTTGAAAGCTTGATGTGGCGTTCTTTTTCAAGCTCTGCATATTTGGTTAGTTGAAGGTGAAGTAAAGCTTATACACAGTACTTTAGCCCTTATGTTATATTGTTTTACTGAAAAATAGTAAAGTTTTTCTGGTCAAGAAGCTATGCATAAAATCAACTTCTCTATTCTTTCTGAAAGAAAATTTGCAATTTGACAATCATCCTGTGTTAAAGAGTAAATTAGCCAGACCTTTGGTTAGTGTGCCAAAAACTCAAAAGAAACAAATAAGGGAGGGGCAATTTGTTCCCATTCATAGCTTTAGAGGTTTCAGCCAGTGGTATCTCATGTTATTGCTTCTAGGCCTATAGCTGGGCAGCACCAAGTGGAAGGGTACAGTGGTGTTTGCTTCATGGTTGCCAGTAAGTAGAAAGAAAATATAGAAAAAGACTGTGGTTAAGATCTGACTTCCAACCTTACCCCAAAGAGACTACTTCCGGCAGCTAGACTCTATCAGCATATGATTCTGTCACCTCCTAAATTACAGCCCTTAGTGAGGACCAAGGCCTCAGTACTCAAACATATAGGTAGATTTTCATATTTAAATCAGAATGATGTAGTATGTATTTCATCCTGCCTTTCCCATCTATTCATGTTTTAGGGTATATGTGATTCTCAGAAAGTCATTTGCTGTTTCCATTATTGGCTTTAGCAAGATGAACAGAGACACTATGTTCCTCAATCTGGCTCTCAGATTATTAGAACCATGGATGGTGAGAAGTTGGAATTTCTTCAGTACTTCCATGCTGGTAGAAAAGAAAGTCTGGATCAGCCAGAACTGAAACTTTTCTCTCACAAAGAGATTTCCCACTATACTGACAAGTCAGACAAGCTTGTTGGAGAGACTAAAGCTATGTCAATAATAGTTGGACCACTTCTGGGCATGCTTATGTAATTTAAGTCATATGTTTACATTTAAATCTCACTTCAAAACCAGAGGAAGGACTTATGTAGGGTGGAACCATTAGATCTCTTTGTGCCTCTTCCCACTGTAGCCACATTGAATAATTCTCTCTCTCTCTCTCTCTCTCTCTCTCTCTCTCTCTCTCTCTCT
>NW_022196900.1:53329226-53363714 GCF_008632895.1 Mastomys coucha | reverse complement strand
CTCTCTCCTCCCTTACCCTCTCTCTCTCCTCCCTCCCTCTCTCTCCTTTTTACTACCAAATTGCCTGTTTTAATTGGCTTATGGAAGATGAGTGCTTGAACCTGGATTGCTGGAGCCTGAAATCTGCTAACATTATTATGAAAAACAAGTCGCGCTCTCTGGGTTGCATTGGCCTGGTTCTCTGAAGAGTCAAACTATGTTTGTGTGTATTATCTCTTTTCATATATTTTATGGCTTCAGGCTCTTTCCTCATATTCATACTCACCGTGTCCTCCTTTTTTTTTTATTAGATGTCTTCTTTATTTACAATATCTCCTTTCCCAGGTTCCCATCCAAAAGAAAAAAGAAAAAGAAAAGAAAATAAGAAAATAAAATAAAATAAAAAACCCAAAGCTAAAACCATCCCCCCCCCTGCTCACCATCCCACCCTCTCCCACTTCCTGGTCCTGTCATTCCCCTACACTGGGGCAAAGAACCTTCACAGGGCCAAGGTCCTCTCCTCCCATTGATGACCAACTTTGCCATCCTCTGCTATACACATGCTGATGGAGCCTTGAGTCCCACCATGTGTACTCTTTGGTTGGAATTTTAGTCCCTGGGAACTCTGAGGGTTAGTTCATATTGTTGTTCATGCTAAAGGGCTGCAGACCCTTCAGCTCCTTGGGTCCTTTCTCTAGCTACTTCATTGGGGACCCTGTACTCAGTCCAATGGATGGCTGTGTACCTGTGTCCTCCTTTTTATTCTTCAGTTTGGCCATAGAATAAGAGGTTTGCCTGATAGTTATATGGTTGTTCCCATCTGAACTTGTATACTACACTAGTAAAAGAGGTTATATTGATTTTTCATTGTTTGTTAGCTTCATTTATTTTATATCTGAACCTTTATTTGCCTTATTTTTAGTTATTAGATTATTTTTTACTTGGAGAAGTCCCTTTTTCTATGTGCATCTATTTGATGGTTCCTTTCCACCATTTGTTTGACTCCTTTACATGCTTTATATTTCCATGTCTGCTTCAGATTGGCAGAGAAATCAGTAAGATTGATTACTTCTCTACTTCTAGTTACCTAGAAAGCCTATCCCGGAAATCCCCAGTACTTCCCTATTTGACTCCACATGCTTTTCTTCTCGTGGCAGTGAGAAGATTGACCATTATCCAGTTCTTTGCTGCCTGTTCAGTGGTATTTCTCACTGGTATATTTCGTATGCCATTGACTGTGAGTCTAGCACGTAGCTATGCTACTACTAGACAATTATGACTTCCAAACTTGTTGATAGCTTCTTGTCTAGAAAAGAAAAGGCTCTGTGAAGCTTTGGCAGTCACCTCTCATATCATGGGAGGTTCAGTTTACATTTATTAGAAGAGTCAAGTTTGGATCTCCTCCCATTATCTTCCTCTCTCTCTCTCTCTCTCTCTCTCTCTCTCTCTCTCTCTCTCTGCAGTACAATTTTTATAACTGTTCTTTCAGGAAAAACAGAAGGCTGAATCCTCTTGCAGTAAATTGTGTCTGTTGTGTTAAATCAGGTCTCATATCTGTGACTTCATACTTGTTCGGAAAATGCTGCATTGCATAGCAGGAATGAATGAAAGAGATTCTGAGATGAAAATTTTGACCTCCTCCAAATTTTGCAGGGCCATTTTTATTGAGAGAATAATTTATTTGTGAGTGACCTTTTATTTTCACATACTCCTAATTAAAGTATATGTTTGTTAGGGTACACATGACCTAATAATTTAGAATCAGGCCTATGTATATAATGCAAATTATAGATTCTTATTTTGAAAAGCAACCTCATCCTTTTCTTTAAATTCTTCACTGTTCTCTTAAAGGCAATGATGAGATTTATGAACTATAAAAGTAAGATTTTCAGACCTTTATTCCCTGAAGCTGGCCTGGAGCAGCATGGTTCTGTCCTTGTTCTATCTATGTAGAGTGATACCATCTGAACTGAACACTTTGCTTTCTGGCAGAAGACTTAGCAAGGGATTCCGAGTTGTCGTGTGGTCTTATGAGATTCAACATGCACTAGTGAGACTCTGTGTTAATAGATAATTCTTGCTTGCCTGTGTGCCTTGATTCTAGAAGGAGTTCTTGAAAATTAAATGAAAAAGTGGCAGTGTGTGATCAAGCCTATACCCATGAATGCTATTTAAGGATAATATTGGCAGGTATGTGGATCATCTGATGTTCAACTGCTGTGTCCTGTGGAAAATGTAGCTCTCACAATGGTGGCCCATACATGTTATCAGCCACAAAAGTATATAGTTTAGAGTAAAGGGAGCAGGTGAAATGCGCAAGTGGACATATCTGCAAATTCACATAACTGAAAATAAAACAATCCTAAAAAAGATAAAAATTCTAAAAAATGAAAAGTGACATATCACCATCAAATAATCTTTCTAGTCAAATCTTTGCTTTCCAGCTATCATTTCATTCAGTAAGAAGGGGAGTCCTTCCTGGACTCTTGTCAGGCATCTCAATCTCACTACATATGGATATTTTCTAAACTATTTCATTCTGCCAGAGAAGAAACTCATTGTCTTCCACTGAGGACTCCAAATGCTTTATAAGCCCATTTTATGAATTGTCAGAATTGACCAAAATTCTTCTTAACAGACTTTTAGCAACCTTCCTTTTCCCTATTTCAGATAGATTACTCGTCTTCAGTACACACTGAATCACGATATCCCATCTTCTCTGATATTCTGACATTCATCATAGGTTAAAGGAACATCTTGGTTGTTATTGTTTTATTTGATTTGTGTGTGTGTGTGTGTGTGTGTGTGTGTGTGTGTGTGTGCGTTTATACTTTGTGTTTTTCTTTCAGCAAGGTTTTGACTGGAAGTGAGAGAAATTCTGGATGCTTTGTTCTACTGGAACTCTCAAGAGAGTAGATATACATTACAGTATAGCTAGAAAGGGTGTGCTTCATAGATTTATATGAACTCTGAAAGTGAGCCTATAATCCTTTAGCACAGGCTTTTGTGATAACTTTGCTTGCCTCTAGAATGCAACATAAATGTGATTTTCAAAATTGGCCTCAGATATAGGAGCAGCAAAATATTACAAACTTGGCTCACTCTGGGTTTGGGGGCGGGGATTGAGCTATCTAATAAGATAAGATAGCTCTTATAATTTCTTATTAGAAATAAAAAATATAGATTCTGTTGCCTCACTGGGCCAAAACATCCAGTGGAATAAACATTTTAAGCAATAAGATCAGAGAGCCCCCATTCTCCACTTCTACCCCTCAATTTCAATTTTCTTCTTTAGAGCACATTGTAGCATATAAAATAAGCAATTAGTATTTGACTTTTAGCAATTAGCAGCAAACAGAGGCCAGAGACTGAGGGTTCAAGCAGACAGGTTAAGAGCATTTGTGAGGAAATATCTCTAAATGGGCCATAGCCATAACATAGCTGGTCTTAGGACCTACTGGGAAACATTGCCTTAAGGCTTTATTTATTTATTCTGTTCTTTATTATCTTGTAACATACACTGCCATCAGCACAGCTAGCATACTCACAAGTCCTATTGACCCTCACATATGTAGCTACTAGCAGTTTGGCAAGTAGGCTGTTTATGACAGTCTTCTCCATTTTACTGTCAAGTCTTTGGGGCCATGGACTCTTACCACTTACTTTGTACTTCTAATGCCCAAGGAGGTGATTGCATACTTAATAAGAGTTTGGAAAATTGAAACAAAGCTATGTTTTGTTTAATTATGTGTATAGTTCTAATTGTTATAATCAAGTAACACACCCGTGTTATGAGAGGTGACTGTTAGCCATTATAATAATGGTAGAGAAGTGAAGTTCCATGTTAGGAGATCATGCTTATGGATTTCTTTCTCAGTGTCACAGTCGAATGTCAAATGCCAGATATGATAATTGACCAGGACAACTATAGTCTTTTTTATTGGTTATTTTATTTATTTACATTTCAAACCTTGTCACCCTTTCTAGTCTCCCCTCCACAAACCCCCATCCCATCCATCCTCCCATTTGCCTCTAAAAGGGTGCTCCCAGACCCACTCACTGACTCCCACCTCACCCCTCTAGCATCCCCCTACTCTGGGGCATAGAGTCTTTTATTACATGTTTTTATCAGGTCTGCTACTTGATCCAAAACACTATAGTTTTACAGAAAATGGATTTTACACACACACACACACACACACACACACACACACCTATGTGTATTAGGAATTATCAGACTGGTAATAAGATCATTCAAAATGTTAAAATTCTGAGAAATTGTGCATGTTTTATTTTAATTATGACTAATGAACCTAGGATTCTATCTGTTTCTAGAGGGAACTGTGGCAGACAAAAATTGCCTTGACATAATTTCTTAATGTACTGACAGAAGTTGTGATGGAAATGTTCTTAGCTGCTTATTCTAATAAGCTATGTCACACCCCCTCCTAATGTATCACATGTCCTGGTAGGTTAAGTTAAGGGAAAGAAGAACAGACTCTTAAATGCTTAATATTTGTGAATGAAAATAGGGAGTTCCACCCATCTGTAATCCACATTCACTGGTAACACTTTAGGGCAGGATTTAGCTAAGCAGATTAACATTGAAGTTGAATTTGGCAATAGTAGCCTTGTAATTTATTGTGAAGGAAATTTGTTTTAAAATCTTGGTAAATCTTTCCAAGGGTAATGCATAAGTATGTTCTTATAAAGTAAAAATTCAATTGTCTGTTACTCTTTAAGTTATAAGAACAACATTAACACATTATCCAAGTAAACATTTAAATAATATTAATACCTGCAAGAATAAAATGAGAACATCCTTGTTATCCTCACTCCCATTCTTATATAAAACCATTGGATTTTTTTTCCACATTATGATCTATTTTTCAATGGATTCATGCACCCAATATCGTCCTGCCTTATCTTTGAAGACACTGGCCTGTTTTAGTACAGGGAAGTTGCTTTAAGGTAGGCTTTGAAAAATTAGAAGTTGTCATGTCAAAGTATCATAAATGCAAACTGCTGGGTTTTGTTTTATTTGTGTGTGTGTGTGTGTGTGTATGTGTGTGTATGTGTGCATTTACCTAACCCTATGATGTCTATCACATGTTTTAAATATTTGAACTCCTTAAGTAAAAACACTACAAAGTTGTTATGGGAAATAAATTATGTGGAGTTCACAAATTGTTAAAATGCACAAAATAATTGAGTTTTCTTATGTCATGAAACTGCTAGAACAGTGGGATGAGCATATTAGTTGTGATCTGGTGCTCATTGTTCCTTTCTATCTTTTTCTTCATCAGTCTTCTCCTTTTTCTCCACTGTAATCATGTTGAGAACTGATTTGTTTCATTTCAGATAGTATCTGCTTCCTTTAAATAGTCTGTCTCCCAACTCTTTAAGAAGTTGTCATTGGCCAGATGTATATTGAAGGTCACCTTGTCCAATATTACTTTTTATTTTAAATTACATTTTATTATCTATCTTTCTATCACCTATCAATCTACTATTTAGTGTATGTGTGAGCATGTGGGTATTATGCTGTTCTATTCATGCCATAGTGTATATATGGAGGTCAGAGTCAGTTCTCTTCTACCAGGTGGGACCTGTGGATGGTCAAGTCTGGTGACACATACATGTCTTCATCTGATGAGCCATCAAGCCATCATACTGGTTCCCATCCTCCTTTTTCTGTGTCTGCTCTTCTATTTTTTCTTTTTCTTTAAAAAAGAGATTTATTTACTTTATTTATATGAGTACACTGTAGTTGTCTTTAGACACACCAGAATAGGGCATCAGATCCCATCACAGATGGTTGTGAGCTACCACGTGGTTGCTGGGAATTGAACTCAGAACCACTAGGAAGAGCAGTCAGTTCTCTTAACCTCTGAGCCATCTCTTCAGCCCCATTTTTAAAAGTATTATTTATTTATTTTTATTTATATGAGCATACTACACCAGAAGAGTGCATCAAATCCCATTACACAAGGTTGTGAACCACCATGTGGTTGCTGCAAATTGAACTCAGGACATCTGGAAGAGCGAGCTCTTAACCAGTGCTCTTAACCACTGAGCCATCTCTCTAGCCCTGTATTTCTTGATGACAGACGATTTGCTTAAATGCTAGCTTCTCTTTCTTGTTTTTGTTCATTTTTCAGTAATTAAGTATTTGCTTTGACAATTTCACATATGTGCATCATACCTGCTGACCACTCTCCATCCTACTTGTTCTTTCACCTCTCCACTCTCCCCTCTTCCCTGCAAACTCCTTCTCACATTCATGTCTGTTCATCTGGTTTTGTGACCTACTGCATTTATTTAGGGAAATTTGTGTGACCATGGGTTTGAACCTATCCCCTCATGTGTGGCTGGCTTAGCAGTAGGCATATACTCTAAAATGTTGAATCCCTCACCTACCCTAGAATGTATCAATAGTTCAGCAGTAAATGATAGAGCCCCATGAGCATCTCAGAAGCATTTCTTAAACAGTGTGTCTCAATCTCTTGTGGGATGGCATAACTCAATGTGGAGACCATGAGAGAATTGGCAATGGTGAAAGGTTTGTGAATGTATAACAACTATAATTAATAAGAAGACAAAGGTAGAATGAATGTAAGTTCTTACTGGAACAATTCTCTCAATCAGAATCATGTGCCGTACATGGTCTCCAGTAAATAGCATCTGTACTTTTCATTACACAAGCCATAATGAAATGCACCACCAGGAGTCCTGGTTTGCATGAGATGTGTGTGGAGATACCATAAAGTATAGGGCCTGTGGACAGAGTAGGGATCTAGCTACTCAGGCTCCTTATTTGGAGATGCTCCTAATCCCTACATTTGTCTGAAATTTCTTTCAAATCCTTATTAGCAGATTGATGATGCATGTCAGTGTCAGAGTATCCATTTCAGATTCACAGTGTCATCAAAAACATGGGATGTTGAACTGAATTGGAAACTGTCAACTTTTACATTTTTTTAAAGCATGTATGATTTGTACGAAATAATGGCTTGCATTATGGTGTTTTCATCCATTTACATATTTATCTCAAACACATCATGCCTTGAAAGGAACAGTAGCACTTGTTCGCTCTTCAGGTGTTTTGGTCACTGGGGCAGTAGTCCAGCTACTAGGGGAACTGAAATTAACCAGCAGTCTCTCCAGTGGCTTATCAAAGATGCTTCCATTTTATTCCGGCATTTAATCTGCCACAGAAGCTGTTTATTGCTTCATCTTTCTGAGTAACGCGGACACTGTCACTTAATTAACTCACCATTTGACTGTGTGCTTAAAACTGTCAGGTGGGAAATAAATTTAGTGCTGTCTTATGATTAATAAAATGCTAAAGTCTCCTTTTGTAGGGCTGTGTACCTGGCACATGAACAAAAGCTACCAGGTTTGTTGGACCTTATTTCACTTGTAAATATCCTGACTGTTGGGAAAATAACTGTGCCTTGTTTGTTTTTTTTATATATTTATTTTTAAAGCACACCAATCTGTGTATGTTTAGAGATGGTGTACTTGGTTAAGCAGACAAATATACTTCATATTTTAACAGATTGGTAAATTATCAGACCCTTCAGCAGGATTACTTTTTGAGTCATAGGATTAATAACTGGATATTTATTGAGTGATTATTCGTATTGGGAACTGACATAGGATTATTTACACCTGCCATTTCCATTCTGAGTAAACATTGCTCTTCCCATACTGCAGATGAGGAAATGTAGGTCCCATATGCTGGTTTTTTTTTTCTTTTTTTTTTTTCACAAAGTCACTTGTATTAATATTGAGATGTGAGTTTTGGATAAGGAGTTTCATAGGCAAGTCCAGTAATTCTATTTATTTTTAGTAGGAGAGATGCCCAGATAAATATAGAATTGTTTTCCTAGAAATTATACTTAAGGTCTTGATTACTTTTAAACATTTTATCCTGCTTCACTCACTCCTTCAAAAGGACTTGTGCTGGGGATTCTCAAGGTCACTTCTGTGTTGTTGATTTGTAAGGAAATCCTAAGAACACAACAAATGTTACAACTCTGGCTAGGATATATGACAACAGAGTACAGAAAATATGATGAGCGAAGGTAACAGCTTCTGGTTAGGTACTGGAATCTAGGTGAGCCCAGCAGGAGTCTTTTCCTGGTAGATGTTCTTAATTCCTCCAGCAGCATTTTATGAGGTATTGGAAGTGTCTCCTGGGAAACTTAATAAGATTTACTATTTGTAAGGATACTCTGACAAGTTCTCAGAAGTATTTCAAGATATCAGAATGGAAGTAGATACTCAGCATGAAACACAGTGTTTGTAATCAAAGTTTATGTACAAAAGTGTTCTTTTTATTTAAAGAAAGTTTGATGTCAAAGTGGAGAAGGCTTAGTTAGGTTTTTAGATGTCTTTCAAAGGCTACATTTATAAGCAAGGATTGCTAAAAATGACAACCCCGGGGCATGTTACTCCCCCAGATCCCTCAAGATTCAGATGATCTTATTGAAAGACCACTAGATTTTTAATTGCAATTCCTGCTTTATTATTTGCAATGTTGCTAACAAGTTTTAGGTGTCCTGTCTACTAAACACACTACCACTGAAGTATACCGGTAGTTCTCCTTCGCATTCTTATGAGTTGACTCACTGATGGAGTAAAGTTCATATCTTGAGTATTAAGTGGTGCATATTAGAAAACCATGGAAACATTCATTTCAGTTGTCTTTGTCCCTCCCTTCTTCCCTTCATTTTTTTCTCCCATGGGTTTCCCTAAATGTTTTTACTGACCATTTCTTGTGCAAAAAAATGGTGGATTGGGATGATTAAGATCATAGACACTAAATCAGGATATCTGGGTTTAAACCCTAATTCATCAGTTATCAGTTTCTCAGTTTTAGGCAAGTCCCTTGTTCCCTTCCTGTGTGTGGTCACCAAAGAACACACCATTCACTTCCTTTATTAAAGGATAGCAGGGTTCTTATCTCTTTGAATTTCCTTTCTGAATACAAAATAGGAAGAGATAATTTTGGACTAGGGCTGAAGAGATGATAGAGACTGCCAACAATCCTATTGGGCTGTCAGATGAGTCTTAATTTGATATACACTGTGCTTTTCTGAGCTTGAGAACATTGAAGGTACAGAAGGGGGACAGTTGGTTTTACTGTTATCTACAGCAGATGATCAAAGAAATCACCTGCAAATATACATATGCCAGGGTTCATTTCTCTGTTCCAAGACTAGACTGGAGTGATCCATCAACTGGCAGTGAGAGGCAGGCTTTCATTATGTTATTTGACCTCTGAACTTTCCAATTGATGGCCTGCTCCACTTTCTTTCCTTATTCTTCTTTTTTTTATTGATATTTCTTTACACTTCATGCCATTTACTTTTCAAATCATGTTTATACACAAATTCATATAGGAAATGATTTATATTGAGGGCACCTATCACAATAATGGATGTGCCATTATTTATGGGGTCGAAAGGAGAGAAAAACTACCATTTACATGATGTATTTAGGTTGGTAACATTGTTTCTTGTCCATAAAGTACATCCTTTTCCTATTTTCTTCTGAGTGAAAAATGTTTAAGCTAATTTTGTTCAACATGTAGCTATTAAAATAAAACTTTTATTTTATTTTTTGGTGTGGGGTCATTTTAGATGTACTTAGGCAAAAGGAAACATAACAGGATTCCACATTCTAGAAGGAACGTTTATGACTTCCTCTGCCTCTCTCTTGTCTGTTTTAAACAAACACACCTATAAGGCACATACATACATATACCACTACACTACTGAGAAGGTATTACCCCCATCACTTTGGGATTAATACTAATTCCAGGCATTTCGATCCATGTTGTGAACCATTCATAATCTAGCATAAAATTTCTTATGTCTTACATCATTGAAATAAATGGTGACTGATTCTGCATGTAGTGATGATTGTTAGTTGGGCTTTGGCCGATATTCCAGGTGGACTTTGCTTCAAATAGAAAGAAGGGTTTGAATAGTAAAAGTATATTTTTAATTATAAACCAAATCGATGTGATCCAACACTGTGTTAGCATAGACAAAAATCTTGTGTCATGACAAAACTTTTCCAGAAATAATATTCTTTTTGTTTGTTTAGTTTCTTGTTCCAATGTGTGATACTAAATGTTCTTATGAGTTAGTACAATGTTTGTGGTGTTGTGTATGGAGGCAAAACAGCATTCTTATGTATCTGGATCTTACCATCTGATACATGTGGACACTAATATTAATTTCAATCCAATACATGAAATATGACTTCCATGGTTGTAGTAGTGTAGTAGTCACATTGCAAGTACCCATGAAAGCACTGCATGTGGTTAGTAGATGCTATCCTGGATGGCACAGACATAGAGCATTTTCATAATTATAGTAAATTCTGTTGGAACATATCTGTCTCTGTGAAATGCACAATATTTCAGTTCTTTGTCACTTCTTCCCCTTTGCAACTTTATGGACACCAAGTACTGTAATTATAAGTATTTGTCATCAAGTCTTTAGCTGTAATTAATAACTCTTAACTGTGTAAGTGAGTATGCTTTATTGGCTTCTGTTTATACTTTTGCTCTAAGCTCTAAGAATGGCTGTTGAGATAAATGAGCCTCATTGTCCTTTCTCCATGGGAAATCTTTGTCATAAATATCAAGCTTTGTGGATCTTTTCCTTACTGATTAGTCTAAATTCTTTGGGTATATATGAATCAAATCCATGCTGGTAGACAAAAGCATTTAGTAGCTACTTGAAACACAATATGGTATCAGACATCTATGCCAACATGAAATATACATTGATAATTACTGTGACAAGAAGTCATAGTCTCTTAGGAAGATGGCATTTCTAGCAGCATCAGACAGTGATCATGAAATATTGTATTGGTTAGGATTATCTAGAGTCACAGTCTGTGTTATGTATATGTACATACATAGGAACATACATACATACATGCATACATACATATGTATGCATGTATGTATGTATATGCACATACACACACAAAAACACACACACATACACAGAGGGGGCATTTATTGGAATGACTTATGGTCTGCAGTCCAGCTAATTCAATAATAGCTAGCTGTGAGGAATCTAGTAGTTGCTTAGTACTACTGATGTCTCAGCTAGTCTTCAATATATGCTGGAATCATGAAGAAGTAGGTTCAAATGTTAGTGAAGGAATGAATATGCTCAATGCAAAAGCAGAGAGGCAAAGAGCAAAAGCTTCCTTCTTGTTCTTATATGGCTTCCAGCAGAAGGTGTGGCCAAGATTAAAGGCATATGTCTTCTTGCTTAAGGTTGGGATCAAAGATGTGTGTTTTCCCAACTCAACATCCAGATCATAGGTGTGTGTTTTCATATTTCAAAGGTCCTAACTAGAAGTGAATTTACCCACTTCAAACTAAGCAGAATACCTTTGATAGGTGTGCCTCTCATTTCTGGATTGTAGTTCATTCCAAATATAGTCAAGTTGACAACTAACTAAGTAGACCATCATGGACATAGGAAATTAATCTTTCTTCTTGACTGTAATCTTTGGCACAGTGTATACTTCAGGAAATCTATAAATAAAAATATTTCCTCTATGACTTGATTTGCTCTATTCCTCTGTACACACACATAGGCACACACACACACACACACACACACACACACACAGAATTATATCTTCTCTTATAATGGAAGAAAATAATGTGGCTTTAGGAACAGTAGGCAAATAATAGAGTAAGTGGTCACTTTTCTGTGTGTTGCATGGCATTTTGCTTGCCTTAAATGGTATTTATGGGATTTTTACCTAGAAAGAATCTTACTGTGTGAAAAGACTGAAAGTAGTAGCTTAGGGAAAAGTCATAGGAACATGAGCAAATGTAGATTCTTATATACACAATGAGCTTTGGTTCTACTGGACCTCAAGGACCTAGGAGACAGAACATTTTGTTTTTGTTTTTGTTTTCTACTATTTCCTCTCTGATAAGTTTAGGAAAACAAGGAAGAGTAAAGAGATATCTGTATAATAAGCTCAGTTCCTTCCATGGATCAGTGGGAGGAACTGGAAGCTGGCGAGGGTGGTCAATATCTTGGGGAGATTGCATTGCACTGTTTATATTTATAACTGAGACTTTAGGTCTTGTTTATGGAACATTTCTACACAGGGCTCATTGATTCTCAGATTGCTGAATCACAAAGCAGCTGCTTCCATTAGAAGCATAGTTATTTTACTCACTACTCATTACCTCATAAGTACATAATTTCTCAGTCGCGGTCTCCAGCCCACAGTTCTTGCCCTTGAGGTCATGTCTAACACAGCAGAACAGTGTGCTTCCTGTGACTTGCCCACCCATATGGCAGTGCTTTGATGTCATTAGTTCCTGTTCATCATATCCATGTCACTTATAAGAACAAATTTTTTACAAGGCAAGAAAAGGGGTTTGGTTTAAATCAGCTCTGGGTGTGCATTTTCCTAATATTCAAATGAGGACAAAGAGAAGCAGATTTTGTCACAAGATTGGTTGCGATGGGGACATGAGGGTAGAGAAGGAAATGCCTCCCACAGTTCTTATTATGTATCTTAGGATAAAAGTAATAGAGAAAATAGCAACATTGCAGACTCTATTTCACTTGACTGGGCAATGTTCTTAATGAAACTATGATTTACTGCCCTTTTCGTACATGATAGCTTGATGGCCAGATTTTGAGTTGTGTCCTCTGTGATATGGATTTTTCAGCATGTGGCGGCTGTCCATATCAGGTTTTCTGCCATTGTGCTTATTTGCATAAGTGAAAGCAGAACCTCCAGAGGTTTGGTCGGTTTCTCTGTGACCTTAAGATCATTGGTTGCCTCTGTGGAAAGGAAAGCTCTGGACAGTACTACACAGGCAGTCTGGGGTCCTAGAGTTCTTTCTGAGGAGAACTGGGAGGGTTTTTTTTGTTTTGTTTTGTTTTGTTTTTTTTATGTAAGAACTTGGCTCTGAATGTCAAAGGAGCCCAAGAAGATCAAATCTTTCTACTTTCAGGGGAAACTGGGAACTATGGAAACTATGGGAAATAGTTTGTAAATCAGAGGAATATTGCATCAGCTAACCATGACAATGGCATTGTAGAATATACACCGCAGTTTCAGCCTCTGTAGATAGAGATAGCTGTAGCCTTTAGGATTCATTTTGATGTAGCATTTAGAGCCTGGCATTATCTCTTAACTCACACAGTATTACTACTTTGTTATAGGGGTATAATAGTATACCCACTCAATAGTCTTACATTAAATGAGAATTTAGATCCCAAATTTTGTAGGCATGTACTAAGATTGCTACAGTGTTTTTGTCTTTGTTGTTGTTGTGAGGTTTTCCTTGTAGCCAGTAGATATCAGTGTTTATTTCCAAATCTCTTGACGCAGATATGCAAATGTCCACATGCCATTAAGTTCCAACACATGGAAACATCATGATGAGGATGTTCTTAATGACCTAGGTTTAAAAAATCCAGTGGACAATTCTGGAAAAGTCTTTTATATGCTTTTAGGGAATATAAAGCTGTACTGAAAAATATAAGAAGAAAAGAACTAAATGAGCTAACCTTCAAAATCCCTAGAAGATAATATTACATAAAGCAGAATGTGTCATTGTTATTAATTATTCATCACTTCATGAAAGTTATAATCATAAAGATTCTTGAAGCTGCTGTTTAATATGGGCTCAGGGCGAGGGCAATGGTAAGATAAAAACATGATAGATGTAATTGATACTCACTGATTCTATGTTACTAACAAAATAACCTGCATTAATGAGCATAAAGAATGCCTTTTAAAAGGGACTAAAATTATCTCCTTAGATTCTCAAAAGTGTGTTTCTCCCCATGGAAATTTTCTGTGAACCAAAATAGTGCATACTAATAGTTATCATTTACAGAGGGCCCACTATGTAATGATGCTTTTTATTTCTAGTCCCTATGGCAACCTTGCAAGGAAGATTTCATTATCCCTATGCTCCTGATGAGGAAATTGAGCTTGAGAAGGGTCAAATTATTGTCCCTAGAAAATTTCATACACCACAAGGGATAAGTGTTGTGTCTGGAATGCCTTAGCTGTAATCTGACCAGCTCCCTTGTTATTCTGTCTATAATGGCAACATAAGTATTTCCGCTTGGAAAACCTAGGATGAATTTTATACAAGTGCTGTGTGTTTCCCCTTAAAGTATCATAAAAGAATGAGTGTTGATTCTTATGTGTAGTTACTCATGATGATGAGTGATTCTTGATGATTTTGTTTTAAATAAGCATTTAGGGCACGAGCTGTACTAGTAATTGAGACTGAAACGTAACAAAGTTCCTCACCCTTGAACATTTATATCTTTTAGAAGGTTGGCACTCTTTCCCCTTCTAGTCCTAGGAGTAGATATTGCATGCATTCAACAATGCCTTCTCAATAATGATTCCAAACAATCTTGAAGTGTTATCGAAAATTGCATGTACAATAGAAGTAGATTCATTCACTACTACTACTACTTTCAAGTGGTGCTTCTTAAACTTCTTCCACTCAGTACCTCTTTTCACCTGAGAAAAGTTTTTGTCCTTAAGATAAAGTATGTAAATTAGATTTACAAATCAGACATTTACTGATAATAAATCGTGCATTTACTTCTAAATACTACTTTGGTATTTGTATAATTTACCATTTCATACAGATGAATATATATGCATGTTACATTGAAGGATATACTTATTTATTTTTACAAAAAGAAGTAAATCTAGGCTGAATATTTGCTATTGTAGTGATATTGAATGTTTTTCAAAGTTGATATTTTGATTTTCTAATCAACAATGCTGAGAGTACCTCATTGCATAAATATATAGCACATAATGGAAGAAATATTGGTACAGCTTTTCTTTTTTGCTTTTTTAAAGTCTTTTCAGAATTTATTGTCTATTTATTTTTTATTGGCTGTTTTATTTATTTACATTCCAAATGTTATCATATCCCCTTTCCCTGTTTCCCCTCTCCACCTCCCTACTCCATCCCCCCTTACCCCACTTTTTTGAGGGTGCTCCCTCACCCACCAATCCACACCCACTTCGGTGTCCTAGCATTCTTCTACACTGGGGCATCAAGCCTTCACAGGATCAAGGGTCTTCCCTCCCACTGATGCCAGATAAAGCCCCTTCAGCTCCTTCAGTCCTTCCCCTAATTCCTCCATTGGAGTTCCTGTGCTCAGTCCTATAGTTGGCTGTGAGGATCCACATCTATATTGGTCAGGATCTGGCAGAGCCTCTCAGGAGACTAATGTATCAGGCTCCTGTCAGCAAGCACTTCTTGACATCTGCAATAGGGTCGGGGTTTGGTGTCTCTGTGTGGGATGGATCCCCAGGTGGGGCAGTTTTTAAGTGGCCTTCCCTTCAGTATCTGCTCCACTCTTTGTCCCTGTATTTCCTTTAGACAGGAACAATTCTGGGTTAAAATTTTGGAGATGGATAGGTGGACCCATCCCTCAAACCAGGGGGCAATGCCTAACCTCTAGATATGGTTTCAACAGGTTCTCCCTCCCCTTTGTGAGGGCATTTCAGCTAATGTCATCCCATGGGGTCCTGCCAAGCTCTTGCTTTCCTGGCATCTGGGACTTTCTGGTTGCTACCCCAGCTCTCCATCCCCTGTTTCTACATACCTCTGTTCAATTTCCTGATCCTTTGTACATCTCCTCCATCTCCTCCCATACCTGATTCTTTCCTTCCCCTCCTTCTTCTCTTCTTCTCAAGACCCTCCCACCTTCTTCTTCCCTTAATTATTTTGTTCTCCTTTCTAAGTAGGACTGAAGCATCCACTCTTTGGTCTTCCTTTCTCTTGAGCTTCATGTGGTCTGTGAGTTATATCGTGAGTATTCCACGCTCTTCGCCTAAAATCCACTTACCAGTGAGTACATACCATGTATGTTCTTTTGTGACTGAGTTACCTCACTCGGGATGATATTTTCTAGATCCATCCATTTGCTTGTGAATTTCATGAAGTCTTTGTTTTTAATAGCTGAATAGTATTCCATTGTGTAGATGTACCACATTTTCTGTATTCATTCCTCTGTTGAGGGACATCTGGGTTGTTTCCAGCTTCTGGCTATTATAAATAAGGCTGTTATGACCATAGTAGAACATGTGTCTATATTACATATTGGAGCACCTTCTGCGTATATGCCCAGGAGTGGTATAGCTGGGTCCTCAGGTAGTGCTATGTCCATTTTTCTGAGGAACCACCAAACTGATTTCCAGAGTGGTTGTACCAGCTTGCAATCCCATCAGCAATGGAGGAGTGTTGCTTTTTTTCCACATCCTTACCAGCATCTGCTGTCACCTGAGTTTTTGATCTTAGCCATTCTGACTAGTGTGAGGTAGAATCTCAGGCTTGTTTTGATTTGCATTTCCCTGATGAGTAAGGATGTTGAACATTTCTTTAGGTGTTTCTAGGTCATTCAGGGTTCCTCCTTGTTACTGTAATACATATCATGACCAAAATTAATTTGAGGGAGAAAAAGAATCATTTTAGTTTGCAATTCCAGGTTACAGTCCACCTCTGAAAGAAGTCAAGGCAGGAACTCAAATAGGAACAGAAGTAGAATACATGGAAGGATTTCGTTTAGTGGCTTACATTCTTGTCTTGCTCAACTAATTTTCTTATACATTAAGGAATAGCTGCCTTGAGATGTTACTTCCCAGAGTGGGATAGACCTCTTGTGTCAATAATCCATCAAGATAAACTCTCATAGATGTGACCATAGGTCAATTTTATCTGGGAAATCGCCAAACTGGGATTCACACAGATGGTGCTAAGTTGAGTCAAGTCAACAGCTGAAGGTACTTTGGACAGGAGATAACTTAGTTAAGGTTTCCATCACTATGATGAAACACCATTAGCAAAAGCAATTCGAAGAGGAAAGGGTTTATTTTGTTTATACTTCCACATCACTCTTTACCATCTAAGGAAATCAGTGCAAGAACTTAAGTAGGGTTAAAAGCTGGAGACAGGAGCTGTTAGAGGTCTTGGAGAGAAGCTCTTACCGATTGCTACTTGTTTCATGGCTTTTTCACATGGCCTGCTCAGTTGCTTTCTTATAGAACCCAGGACTACCAGCCCTCTATGGTAGTATTCATGATGTTGCTTGGCACTCTTACACCAATCACTAAATAAGAAAATGCTCTATAGGCTTGCTTATAATCCAATGCAATAGGGGGAGGATTTCTCAATTGAGGTTCCTTCCTCTCATGATTTTTTTAGCTTGTGTTAGGTTGACGTAAAACTAGCCAGCATATAAGTAATTTCAGAAATTGTTGGAAATTCTGTCCTAACCATAAGCCAAAGTCATTTACTTATTTTATTTTTTAATGAAATAAATCAGCAACTAAATTGCCTATTTTTTAAATTAAGTATTATAGGACACAATAGTTCAAATACACAGCGATTTGATACATACTGGGGAACAATGATAAGAAAATGTAAACTATTTCTGCAATTAAATGATTATGTTTCTCTAAAAGCAGGAAATTCTTTAGTAAAATCTCTACAATTTGTAAGGTGCAGTAGCATCAAGTCTGAGCCAGTATATTTCAGGCAGTACTCATTAGCATTTGGTATTGCATAATGCAAAATGTGATCATTGTGTGTTCTGGACCAAGGCTGTAATGAAGCTGCACAAGTGGGCACTTCTAGAAACACCTCAGATTCAGTACAAGTTATAATTTGGGTTTATTTTTGGTCATTGCATGTTCTGAAATCTTCTGTTGTTACCAAATTTTGCAACTCCCTACCTTCACATGACCTCATGTGATGCCATGACCCATAGTTTAAAATTACACATACATATGTACATACATACACATATGCATGTGCACAAGAATGCATGAGATATTAATATGCTGCAGTAATCTTGACACAATAATGAGTAGCTATGGGCTAGATACTATGAATTTCTATTGATACTGCAATTTGAAAGGTTGCTGTCTCCAGTTCTCAATAATAGAACAGATCTCAAGGAAGTTATTACATTAAGATTTTTAAAAGTGTTATTCAATTTTATGTGTATAGATATTTTGCCTACATATATATAAGTGTGTGTGTAAGTCTTCAAATATACTTGGTACACACAGAGGTCAGAGGAGGGTTAGATGAGTAATAATTTTTCTGTGAAAGCTTGCACTGAGATGTAGAATTTCTAGCCTTATGTGTTTATCAACAATACATAGATAAGGCATAGTTATATACAGATATATATTTACTTTTTAATTAAACCTTCAGCACAATTATTTATTATATAACTAGTTTTAAAATACTTTTTTCTTTTTTAAATTGAAAATAGATTCTTTTATTATATAGTATATCCCAACTACAGTTTTTCATCCTCCACTGCTTCTAGCTCCGCCCCCAATGTCCCCTCTCTCCCAGATCCACTCCTTCTCTGTCTTATTTCAGAAAAGAGTAGGCCATAAGATATGAAATCAAATACAACAAAACAAGATTCAACAAGATGAGGCAAGACCTCTCTCTTCTAGGTTGGATAAGGTAAACCAACAGGAGGAGAATGTTCCCAAGACCAGGTAAAAGAGTCAAAACCACACTAGCTCCCAAAGTTAGGAGTCCCACAGAAACTCCATACTAACAGCTATAACATATACTCTGGGCATATGATGCAGATCCATGCGGGCCCTGGGTTTATCACTTCAGTCTCTGTGAGCCCATATGTGCCCTGCTTAGTTGATTTATTGGGCAGTTTCCCCCTGGTGTCCTCCATCCCCTCTGACTCCTACACTCTTTCCTCCCTTCTTCAGGACTCCCCAGCCTCCTAGGGAAGGGTCCCAGTTGAGACTTCCAATTTAGACTCTCTCCTCACAGCATCTGGCTGTGTGTCTCTGTATCTACTCTCATATACTGCCAGAGGAAGCTTATTTGATGATAACTAGATAAGACACCTATCCATCTATGACTATAAAAGATCATCAGTAGGAATTAATTCATTGATTTTTTCCTCCCAGTTGTGTTTTGTTCTACCCTGGACTCTGGGCTATCCAGAGTCTGGTTCCTGGTCATCCAAGTAGTGGTGGACATGGCTGAGCTCCCACTTGTGGAGTGGGCCTCAAGTTAAATTTGACATTTGCTGGCTACTCTCACAAGTTCTGAGTCACCATTGCCTAGCACATCTTGCAGGAAGGATTAAATAATATTCTCACCTGTTTAAATCTTATAAGTATTCTTTTTTACAGTCTAGCCCTAAATACTTTTTCAATATGACATAGTCTTAAATGTTAAGTAACACAGGAAATCTTGTATTTGGTTTTCCTTTATCTGTCTGTAGATATGGCAAACTTACTTATTTATTCAGTTTCATCTTTTGCATTGAGAAAGGGTAATCTGACCTAAGTAATTTTCAGCTCTTTGAAGTAAGACTCCTCACTACCTTAGTTTGCATCATTCCTTGGCCCTACTGAGTGTCATGAACACAAGACACACATATAATTTTAGAAAAAAGAAGATATTACTTTTGGTAGACTTACTTAGCTACTGTAGCTAGATAGTTTCAGGGACTTATAAAAATTCCATGTATTCGTATGTGACATTTAGAGGTCGAAACTAGAAGGAGTATTTTGAGTCCAGGGATTACATCCCTCTCTCCTGAGAGGAGTAATGGGAATAGTTGACTAACTGTAGGGCCATTTTAGGTTAAGGTTGCATCAAGGGTGAATCTGCTTTTCTATTGTGATGCTTCTTGATATCTCATTTGTTACAAATGGGGGGGGGGTGTCTGAGCCATAGTAAGTGAACTGTTAAGATTTTAGAAGGAACAAGAATAGAGTACAAAAATGGGATTTCAGGCAAAATTGGACAGTATCTGTAAGTAACACATACAGGAAGAAGAGATGAAACAGAAGGAGTAGAAAAGAGTAAAAATAAACCTATGAATATGATTTTACAAGTTAACATTTTTGGGCTATTACAGTGTAATGTTGATGTTTTCCAGCTAGGCTTGTTGTCTTATTACTATTATTTAAAATATTTTCAATAGTAACATTGGAAGAGTTTTTAATAACAGATCAAAAACTCATAACTTGTAACTTTGCGTCATTGTGTGTCACCCAAGTTAGTTATTTCTGTGTTTATCTCTAATCCACTTCCCTGGAGAAATAGTTCTAGCTACAGCTTTCCTCTTTGCCTGCCATGACAGTGGTTGAGAATGATTTTGGACTTTGATGTATGTCTACAAGACAGTTTTTTTTTCCTAATGTGCACAGAGTGTAGTTTTAAAAAAATGTCTACAATTTTGGATGTTTTCTCTGTTATTTGCTAGGCACTATCTAAGAAATACCGAGAGTATGCTGCTTTATTCTCTCAAGTTCTATCTTACTTTCACAGTTAGTAGACAAGACAGTATCGCTATGCCTTGAATAGAATTGTAATCACCATAGCTCTGCGATTTCACATAGCCCATTCACTTTGGGTTGTCAAAACACTTTCACTTCTGCTTGGGAGCTTTCCTACCTTGCTCACATCAGTATTGTTCCTATATGTGGAACAACTGATATGGTGCCAAATAGAATTCAGAGAAAGATTCTGTACGGAAGCTGTGAATTCGGACTGGATTAACAGGTTTCTTAGCTATTTTAACAGTCTGGACTAGATATAATGGAACTTTGATACACATTCTTCATTCAAAAATCTCCCATGAAACAATTGAAAAGCAACCACAAGATTGTAGACAATTATTTTTATTTTATAAAGGTAAATCAGTGTGGGCTTCTTAGCCCTCCTACTTGTGGGACTGAGAGACACTTTTTGGGACCAGGAATGAATCTACTGTGCCTAGTTTACTGTGCAAATTAGATGAGCATATCACCTTTGAATTCTAAGTTTTGTCACTTAAACACTGGTTCTATCTCCTAACTCAAAGAGTTGGAAACCACTTGCAAGGAAAGTGTCTGTTTCTCCAGGGTTTTAAAAAAAATTTTTTTTTAACTTAAATGATGAAGTGTGAATAGTGACATATACTGGTCATTCCAGCACCCTACCTCCTCCCACAGCAAGCGCAAGCAGGAGGATTTCAAGTTTGAAGTCTTCCTGGGCTACACAGCAAGACCTTGTCTTAAGAAGAATAAGTTGGGGCTGGGGAGGTATATCAGTGGTTAAGAGCACTTGCTAATTGTAGGCTTAGATTTTCAAAACCTACTTTAATAAGAGCTCTCAAATGTTTCTATCTGCCTCCCCAACCCCCCTGCCTGCTAGGTAGGGGAGAAAAGATGGTAAATAGCACAAGGAGATGTGGACCTGTTGAGAAGTAGTCCTTTGGGGTGATTCCAATCTCCGTTGTCAGGATACTAGCAGTTCTGTTCAGCAGTGTCAGGATATCAACAGTCTAGTTCACCAAACGCAAACCAGCAGTTGTGATACCATCCAACATAAACAGTCAGGCCTTCACCACATTGGCACAAGCCAATGGGGGTGGCCAGAACAAGCTAAAATTCCAAGGAGTTCTCTGCTGTGCCTCTCTCAACAAAGTGAAGATCAATGAAATTGTGAGACAAAGTGTTGCATGGCTAGCAATGCAAGTGCACTGTCACTGTTTCTTGGGTCTTAGTAATATCTCTCCAAACATCATGTGTCCTCTCACCAGTCTTGCTTTTACAAAACATCATATGAGTCTGTTTCAGAAAAATATCACATGAGATACAACCATAAATGTCTACTTTTAACTGCTCTTCAAAGGAGTCAAAAGTAATTCAGCTCCCAACATTCACAGGGAAGTTTATAACCATCTCTAATTCCAGTCCCAGGAGATCTGATGTCCTCTTCTGACTCCAGAGGGCATTGCATATACACAATACATAACCATATACTCAGGCAAAACATCCATAAGCATAAAATAAAAATAAATCTCTTTAAAAACAAATGCCTGGAGAAATAGCAGTGTTCCTAAATACTGAGAAGTAAAAAAGGGGAAAAGAGAAGAGAGATAGAGAGGGAAGCAGCAATCAATGGTGAAAATTTAGTACTTAATATTACCACTGTTTCAGTACCACAAGGCAGATCCTGCCTTATGATTTCCAGTCTATACTTTCCATTTTCCAGCACAGAATTTATGAGTGGCATTTCAGATCACCACATGCTATCTATTAACTGGGTAAAGGATTCCTAGTGACACTTAGCTTGCCTCAATGCTTATAGCATCCAGGGACTTGGCTAATATGGGGACAACACACATTCTTGTAGCATTAGTCAGGTAGATTTCCCCGACAGGTTTGTATTCATTTGTTTTTTTTTTTATTTTATTTTATTTTTGAATAATGCGTTCTAGAACCAAGGATGACTTTAGAGTCATGATCTTTATGTATTAGACATTCTACATGCTGTGAATATAGCCATGTGCCATTACAGCTGGATCTCATTGGGTTTAAATTTAAAAACAAAACACAAAGTGGATATGCACCAGTTTAGTCTGATTATCTGTTTCTCCATGCACCGTGTCATAGTCACATAAAGTCATGGACTCACATGAGCAGTGCTTCCATTTTGAGCTCACACTACTACCTTGTAGGCACTTCCACTAACCCTCTCTCTTGTTTAAAGCATTGCACAGTTTTCCAGCATCTGATCATACAGAATATGTCTTGTGCTTGTGGCACAGTATGTCACAGGGTAAAGTCCTGTAACAATATCTTTGAATCAGGTAATGGACCTTTTTATATAGCAAACATATTCAGCCATAAAGATCCCGTGAACTGAAAGAAAAGGATGCACTTATATTTGGGATCTGTAGTAGAAAGTATGCCTTGGCTCTGTGGCTGTATCTTTGAAGTAGATTTGCAGGAAGATGAAGATGAGGATGGGGAGCTGTAACCCTCCTGGTTTGAGGCCTGCCTCTGATAGCCACACTTCTCTGCCCACCTCCTGCTATTGGCCACGTCTCCAACCTGGTTCCAGTTACATTCGAAAGCTCCACCCCCACAGAGAAACAAGGAAGTCGCTGATTGGACTGACATGCTGACGTATTTGGGGGGAGTGGTTTTTGCCCCAGGTAATATACCTGTTGGGGGAACAAAGGAAGGCATTAAAATATCAAGATGGCTGAGCAGTCATGTCTCACGTCTAATTTTTACCCTTCCACGTGAACAGGTATATTTTTGGCCACTCCTATATTCTCCTCCTATCTCTTTTATTTCTTCCTATCTCTTTCTAACTCCATATTTCCAGGTAACCCACTCCTTAACGTTGCTACTGGACAGCAACAGGGAGCAAGATACATGACAGCCTACAAACTAAGAAACAACTCCAACTACTGTGGTACCTTTTCTTTCCTGGGAGGCATTGGGGTGGACTCAAAAGGCATGAGGTACTCTTGATAATGTTGATTGTTGCCTTAAGTGTTTTCTCTGATGCCAACCAGCTTATGTCACACTTTAAGAACACTGAGTTATGTTTTATTGAACTTCTTTCTGTGGAACAAAGCCATGTGCCTGTGGGCATTTGTTTTCAAAGCAGTCTTAGCAATTACTGTGTATTGTGAACATTGTGGTTTTAATTGGTGCTTTTAGAACTGTTGCCTGGGAAGCTAAACCATTGGCTAATAGGGAATGGTAGCTTGTTGGCTTTGTGCTATTTCTTTATTAGCATGATTGTTAAACTTTGTAAACCAGAAGTTTGCATTTTTAGGCAAACCACAAAGCACAGAATACTTCCAAGCCTTAGTTTCTACCAAAACAACACCAACATATACCAGACCTTTAAATTAACCAAGCTCTTGAGTCAAAGTCATTGAGTTTGCACTTAGGTTTCATTTTATGTATGCAAAATGAATGTGTGTGAATACAGGTGTGTGTGAATGAATGCTATGTTGAGCATGTGGAGGTCATAAGACAACTTCAGGTGCCAATCATTGCTTTTACCTTGTTTTGTAACAGGGTCTATGTTGGTTTTCTCTGCATGTTCCAGGCTAACTGGCCTATGACCTTCCAGGGAATCCTCTATTGCTACCTCTTTTCTCTCTGACGCACTGCTGGCGTGACAGATGCTCACATTAAACATCTTTGTTTTCAGTATGCTCTGGAGATTCAAACTTCAGTCCTCATACTTGTGTGACAAGTGCTTTCACTCACTGAACCATCTCCCCAACACTTCACTTACTTAGTCTTTTACATAGGAATTTAATCACATGACCTCACTATTAGTGATTAGCAGTGCTTTATGTCTCCTTCTTAAACATGTGACCACTCAGGAAGGTCATGGCCACACCAAGGGGTGATGACTTAATCGGAGAAAGTGTTTTGGAGGAGAACGTTCTTATTTTCCCCATAGAGCATGTTTGAAACAATTTGATCCCTTCCATTTTGTTTTCCCTGAAATATTATCTTTGTTGCACTTCATTGAGAAGCAGACTGTCACTTCTGTACCAGAGCCTTTTCTTAATCTGACAGAACATGCACATGTCCGATGGAGCTTGTGTAGCTTCTACCTTTTCATATGGTTCATCTTTTTAAAGTTTTGACCAGAGAGGCTGTGCTGATCTTTTAAGTATGGGAAGCCAGTTGATTGTCCAATTTTCTAATCTTTAACTGCAGATTATGTATCAATAGAAAAATGTTAATTATTATCATACTTTAACTGTGTTAAAGACTAGATACAGTGCTGCAGGCCGGCCAGTCTGGGCATCCCTCAACCCGTGGGGGAACAGGGTCCTAGTACAGGTCAACAACGCATCGGTGAAGAAATGACAGACAGAGACGACACAAGGAAGTGCAGGGTCTGAATGTATTTCTCATAAAAACGGCATCAGACTTTTACAGTCATTACAAAAGAGAAAGGAAAAATCTAGCAGCTCAGTGGTTGAGGTACATCTGAGGCAATCTAAAACACACTGGGTCTAAAACAGCAGCTATCTCCTCTGGACTGGTGCAGCACACCCGGGCTCTGAGCAGCCTGCATGGGCCTGGCTGGAGTCCCAGGGGGTGTGGGTGAGCCAGCCAGGAGGATAGAGGCTCAAATCTCGAATCTCAAATGCTGACGCAAACTGACTCACACACACATACACACACACACACACACACACACACACACACACACACACACACACACATTCGACTCAAGGTCCAGCCCATCCTTAGTAAAATGCCCACTATGCTAATAATCTACTGGGCTAGTAAAGGTATGTCCCAGGGGGTCCCATTCTTGCTAATTCCTAAGAGTGGCTCAGCTGCCAGGTATGACTGAAAATGAGGATTCTACTTGACCTTGCCCTGGGATAAGTCTCCCATTCTGTAAGCTTCAATGCCCTACCCCCTTCACTATCTCCCTAACAATGCCAGAGGCAATTAGTCTGGATGAGTAACATTCTTTACAAAATTCCAAGCCAGGGTTTGGCTAAGATTTTTGGAACATTGGTAAAGGCCAGAGAGCAATGTCCAATTTTGTCTAGCTATTAGTAAATCATATCTTGGTGGGCACCTAGCATGCGAGTTCACAAGGACATACCTAGGCTACCTCTGAGTTAGATGCCACGAATGAACTTCAAGAGACTGGCTTCCTTTGAAGCTTTTTCTGCCTTTGGTCTGTGGCCAAGCTTTGGGCTTGTCACAAGACTTCATTGGAGTAGGCATTGATGGGTTTGAGTCGCGGCAGGACGCGTCTACAGACACCAGGCTTAGACAGTTCCACATGCAAGAGGTTTAATTGAGAGGGAGTAAGGAGATAGCTGCACAGAAAGAGAGAGGGGAGAGAGAGAGAAATGGAGGAATTGTCTCATATATACAGGCTGTGACTTAGTAGTCCCAGGTAAAGGTGGGAGTTGAACCCAATGGATTCTGGGCATATGGTGGCCGTTGTCTTGGCGACAGGTCTGTGGACCTGCCCATATCTGCCGCAGGTTCTGGATGCTAACAGGCGTGGCAATACAGATTTTTCTTTTCTTTCATCTTTTTTTTTTTTAGAAGAATCAGATTTTCATATGTTTCTTGTATAGCTAAGAATATATGCTAGATGAAGGCCTGTTTGCACTGGAAGAACAGGTATCTGTCTCTGTATATTTTGTGTATTAAAAGTTAATACTGTAAATATTTCTAACATCCAAGAAAAAAAATCTCCTTTTTAAGATTTTAAAATATAGAGGGTAATTAACAATGCTCATATATCATATATCAAAGATAAATGGTCATGCTTGCATATTTGTTCTCAATATATTTTATTTTAAAATAAAAAATAATTCATTTTATACTTTTCAAAGTCATACTTTATATAAAATATAAATTTTTATAAAGTATATAAAATGCCATAATTTATATAAAATTATTTATTCATTAAATATTCCATCATATGTATAGCATACTTTAATCATTCTCTTTGTTATAATGTGGTTAAACTGTTTTAGTTCATGATTATAAGGTAATAAAAGTAATTTTTTATGTCTAATAAAACTGGCACTTAACTGAGAATGGACAAATCACTTGCATTTTTTCTTGATTGCAGTAATTTTATTATTCCTCCTGATGGTTCCACAAAGTCAGTAATATAATTGTCCTCATTTTAACAAAGAAATAATTGAATGTTGCTGATAGTTTACAGCTTGATAATGATAAGATAGCTAACAAGTATGGAACTTAACCATTGTGATATCTGAACTTGAAGTCCACACCCCATATACTACACCCTATTGCCCCATCCCATACAACAATGACTATATCTAAGGACGTGCAAAAATTCTGCTTTAAAGTATTCATATTCTGAACAGATTATAAGGTGTAATAAATTACCTTTCAAAAGCTCAGCATCAATGTATTATACCAATCTGTACCTTAAAACAAAACTTTCTTAATAGATTCTCTTGATAAAATTATTTTATTGTCATTTCTAAGTACACTGAGGAAAAATTGTTTTAAGAATTTGGTGATCTTCTTTTCTACACAAACATAGTTTTATAAGGGTCAATGAGATGGCTCAGCAGGTGAGGCATTTACTGCAAAGTCTGATAACCTGAGTTCCACTTCAGGGACCCACATGATAGAACCAACTACTGCATGTAGTCCTCTGATCTCTCTCTCTCTCTCTCTCTCTCTCTCTCTCTCTCTCTCTCTCAATCTCCTCTCTCTCTCCTCCCCCCTCTCTCTCCTCTCATATACACATGCTGAATAAGCTAACTAAATGTAAATAAAAACTGATATCCTGAAAGTTATTTCCCAAATACTAGTAATAATAACATCAGTAAAAGTGTGTTGGCCATGTCAATAGCATTATAATAAGCAGTACTACTAATATAGTTCACGGATGGTTTTTATGTGCTATTTCTATAATGAACTTTACTTATCTTAGTTTGTGTAATTGTTCAGTTTCTGATTGCTATGAAGAAAAGCCAGATAGGAATCAATTGTGGGAGGGAGGATGTATTTTGGTCCACAGTATGAAAGGAACAGATCATCATGGCAAAGAATGCATTGTAGCAGAAGTGGCCTGCTCTTTCACATTGTGTTTCTAGCCAGGTAGCTGGGAGCTTTGAGACTAATGTCAATGTAAAAAATGGAGTGGAGCATGGAAGCTATCAACAATCAACCTCAAAAACCCAGTCATATTCTTTGTTGAATTTACAACTTCAGTTGAGTAACTACTATGTGATTGGAGCCATTACTTAGAGCATAGCTGTCTGTTTGCTGAATACCTCTCAAAGGTGACATTCTTACCAATGATGATGATAACAGATGCTTAGAGTTCAGTATGGAGGTACCATGTTTTCTCCACTGTTTCCTGTGTTCAGGGTATGGGAAATGGCAGTCATAGTTTTAAAACCTGAATCTAGAGACTTTGACATTTTGAGTATCTCCTCTACATAGGGTCTTTCTCTCTGTGTGCTTTGCCATATATATGTATTTCCTACCTTAATAGAAGGTGCCTTTGTTCAGGGTTAAAAAATATCTGCATCTGTGCTCTTTGTTTCTGAAACTCCATAAATAACTATGCATTCAAGTTTTGGATAAGATTTTCTTTCTTCTCAGCCCAAGCCAGAGTAGTCTTTTATTTGTAATTGTGGAATGTTTTTCAGAGGTGAAATAGATCACTAACAGTTCTTATACTTTTAGTTGGAAAGTAACTTTTAGTTCAGATGCACAGAAGTTAAGTATGCATACAATGCTAATAAAAGTAATAATCCTTGGCCTTGATGAAAAGTTCATTATTAGACTATGAACTGCTTCAGCATTTACCATTCCTCTGTATTCTGGTGTAATCTAGTATTTATTCACTTGCTATGTCTTTGCTTGTGTTATTTTAATATTTTCATAGTTCACATGGAAAGATGAACTCAAACTGTTTGCTTCTCAGTGATTTTGGAAGAAATTTCATCTTGTTCCTTCTTTCATTTCTCAGAGCCCAGGAACAGAGGACACAGTGATCATTAATGCAGTAGAAAAAAAAGAAAGCCCAGATATTTTAATCTGGGTTCATGTATGCTAATTATAAATGTCATATTTATCCTCATAAATTCTGAAATCTTTGCATACCTTCTACCCTTTTCAACTATTCTAAGAAAATGTGTTTATTGCTTTGGTGTCAGAGCCTAGTAAGATTTTCTGCAGAGAAAATTGTTTTGATTGCCTGGAGTCTTGTCCCTTATCAACTTTAGTCAATAAGTTCCTTTGAATGATTTTCTCCCTATAGTCATTCAACCAGCTCATCATGCTCAATCTGTTTCCTTCCTTATAAGATTTGAAAAGGCCTAGCATGGTGTCGGTGCAGTCTTGATTAATCTTCTTATTTCTAAGATGGGAAAGTTGAATCAAGGCTAGTCTTCTTTATGATTCATACCCTTAAAACTTTTAAAACTCCCAATCCTTTAGGATGTCTGTTCATCTTCTTTTATGTCTTTAACAATATCCCCTCAGTTTGTGTGCTCAGGTTTAGCATGAGGTTATTGGTCTTAGGGATCTTAGACACGGATAATTATGTATAGATTTGCTTTTCTCAAAATTTATCCTGTATCTGGAATTTGGAAAGTTGGAATTTTAATACTAAAAGATTCATGGGACTTCTACAAATCAATACCTAGATTTGATCAGAGAGCTTCACAAGAACTATAGGAAGATGTATTTGCTTTGTGAGACAAAAATTTTACAAAATCAATCCCACTTTATTATTGGCTAAGTTGTCAGTTTTGCATGTGTCTTTTTAGCTCAGTGTGCTAGTTTGATTTCTGTTTGCTGTGATAAAACATTCTGACCATAAGCAACTTGGGGAAGAAAGGGTTTATTTGTCTATCATCAAGGGAAGCCAAGGCAGGAATCAAGGAAGGGGCTTGAGGCCATGAAGGAGTAGGGTTTACCAGCTTGCTCCAGGTAGTTTGTTTCACCTGGCTTGTTCAACCTGCTTTCTTTCTTTCTTTTTAGTCTTTTTAATTAATTATTTTTTATTTATTTACATTTCAAATGTTGTTCCACTTCCCAGTCTTCCCTCTGCAAGTCCCCTCTCCTTTGCCTCTGTGAGGATGTTCCCCCACCCACCCATCTATTCCCGCATCACTCCTCTAGCATTCTCCTTCACTAGGGCAATAAACCTCCACAGAACCAAGCACCTCCCCTCCCACTGATGTCAGTTAAGGCAGTCCTCTGCTTCCTATGTAGCAAAAGCCATGGACCCACTGATGTATACTGTTTGGGTGATGCTTTTAGTCCCTGAGAGCTCTGTGGAGTCTGCTTAGTTGATATTGCTTTTCTCTTATGGGATTGCAATCCCCTTCAGCTCCTTCAGCTCTTCTCCTAAGTCTTCCACAGGGGTCCCCGGTCTCAGTCCAATAGTTGGCTGTTGGTATCTGTATCATCTCAGTCAGGTGATACTTTTCTTTTGGAGGCCAGGTCCACCTGTGTACAAATGGTACTTACCATTCACAGTGTGATGTTCTACTATATCAGTAACATAATTAGTAATGAGAAAATTTAATATTGGCATGCCCACAGGCCCATCTGATGGAGGCAACTCTTCAACTGAGGTTTAATCCTTTCAGGTGTGTCAAGCAGGCTTTTATTTATTATTTTATTTATTTATTTTTTATTTGTTAGCCATTACACTCAAAACCCAACAATTATGAAACATGGTCTTCGTAACACCTATAAGGTGAACTGTATTCAATTTTATTTTAATTCAAAAGTATTGGATCCAGAATACATAACAATAATTGTAGAATAAATCCTTTTATACTTACCTCTATTCTGATAACCACATACAAAAGCTTATAACAAATCATTTTAATATTGAAGGCAAATTTTCAGATATAATATCTACCTTGAAAATTTTAGTTGAAGAGAGATAGTTTTTATTCTAAATCACGAAGTGACATCAATATAGAGAGCAGAGATTATTTTTAGGTAGGACATTCTATTGACCTTAGACTCTGTATGATAAAAGTAACAGGTACAAAGTCAGAATAGTCAACAGTCAATAGTCAAACAGAAATACCATGTACTACTCATAAGAAATGTAGGAAGTGGATTCTATTATCATGTCATATATGAGGAAATGTGGAGAGTCAAATATATTGCCTAAAGCCATGCAGACTGTTTTTGCTAGAACATGGGTTTAATACAAATTTATGACTTTAAAGTCCACACTCTTAGCCTCTCATGTTTATTTTTCTTTAAAGGAAACATTCTCAAAGTAGTGTTCAAGGTTCTATGTAGGGCTGCCAAGATTCTTTATAAGTCTACTATGGGATTATAGAGTTTCATTATTTCTTTGACATTTTATAGCATCAAAATGGTGGTTTTCATTCATGATTTTGTGTACTATTACGCTTCATAATTTATAAATTTGGTATTAACTGATACTTATCAACAAAATATTTTTATATAATGCCAGAGATTATTTACTTTTTATTTTTACAAATTAACAGATTTAGATCCAGTGCTTGACTTTTGAGCTCATTCAGGTCCACATTGTGACATGGCCTAATTGTTCTCTGGCACTGTCTACCTTTAGAGTCCCATTATTTGACTATATAAAGGGAATCTTTGCTCAGTAGAATCAAGGGGCTCCTGTCTAGAATTGCCATGCATCCACAGTTGCTTCAAGCAGGTTATTCTATGATAAGGCTTTCTTAGACCAGATTCATAAGAAATGAAAGCAAGAGAATGTTCTGATTAAAGGACCATACCTAGTTGGATACTTATTAACAAGTTTTATAATTCTAAAAGAAGATTTCAAAATACTTTTATCTTGGCTCTTATTTATCACTTATAAAGCTTAGGAAATAATTTTGGAATATAAAGTCTGAACTCAATTCCATTCCCAAGAGATAACTAATTAGTAATATAAAAGTGAATAGAGTGTTGGGTCAAAGTGATTGCATTATCTTGACTAATTTCAAAACAGTGAAGGAAAAGTACTGAGCACATCAATAGTTGTTGTCAATAGAGTCATCAAAAGTCAAAGCAGAACTAGAAACCAAACCAGATAGTGGAGGCAAGGGTAATGCAGTAATTCCAAAGGTATGTTTGCTTCAAAGAGGTCGGCAGGTGCTTAAGAAACAATTTCTATTAGAATAGCAATCCTAAGAAGAGGACAGGGTAATGAAATAAATCAATACTGTATAATTTCTTTACCAAAACATTACTGTGATCCAAGTTCCTAATGATTTTATAGGAGTTTATCAGATGGTGGAATAACTCATAATTTTAAAAATATTTATTTTTTGTGAGTGTTAATGCTTGCTTGCTTGCTTATGTGTACTACATGAATGCAGGAAGCTTATCAGATCCTCTAGAACTGAAATTAAAGACGGCTTGCATCTGAGCCCAGGTATTCAAGAGTAGTAGGTCCTCTTAACTGCTGAACCATCTTTCCCACTTCCCATAATTCGTATAAGTTTGAGTGAAAGTGTTTGCATAAGTTAACCTGGAACTTAAATTAAAACAGAATACATCAATAACCAATCCCCTCAAACACTTTGAAATTGTATATGGTGGCTCAGATAGCTCAGATCTATAATTACAACCCTTGAGACCTGAAGCAGTGGTTGTTGTGACCTTGAGGCCAACAGAACATCAGTAGAAAACTTGTTTGAAAATTGTAGTTTACTTTGGGAACAACTATGTCTATCTATCTTCTGATCACATAGGAATGAGTAACTACATGCTTCATTTCTATACATGTAGAGTGTCATAGATTTTGAACACTTACTCTTGATTGATAGATGATGGCTTGATATATCAAGTAGGTTAATTTCAAATACACTTTTTAAGATAAGTAATTGGCTAACATGATGGATAAAAGGAAACATGCCTTTAAACTCAGCTTTGGATGCAGAGGCAGGTGGTTCTCTGGGTTCAAGGCCAGACTGGTCTACATAGTAAGGTCCAGGTCAGCCAAGGTTACAACAGTGAGACTCTGTCTAAAAAATAAATAATTAGTTAAAATATAGGAACAAAACTCTCTTTACTCACTGAGTAACCAGGTATGCTGACTAAATTTTAGGCACTGTTTTAGGTACCAAGGATGCTTTAGGAAATAAAATAAATCAAGTCCTTCATTATATAGAATCATCATAGTAGAAGACATTAATTTCATTACTCGACATACATCAGAGTGATATGGCAGACAGTGTTCTCAGCATGTGCCTTGGAGCCCAGGCTCGGGAGTCCTTCAGAAGTACTAGTCAAGTAAAGCTAGCTGAGTAAAGATTTCGAAGCAGAGAATTTTAAGCCAAGAGGATGTGTAGTTTAATAAACTACTTGAAAATGTTCCAGGATCATAAAGAAAATCACTGTGTCTGAGGCAGTGAACAGGAGAGGCAGAGGGAGGGGTCAGGCTGAAGATATTCATGACTAGATCAGCAAGGCCAGAAAGGGACTCTGAATATAATTCTATAGATCAGCAAGGCCAGGAAGGGAGGCTGAATAAAATTCTAAGTGTTGGTTCAGAGCCATTGGAAAAATTTAATCAGGGAAAGGGCATGCTCTAATTTGTGCTCTAATAATATTAGTTTTGGGGGTTATATGGAAAAGGAACTTAAGGGGGTGGTGCAGGGTAGAAGCAATTACCATAGGCATTAAGTCAGACAGCAATAAAAATATTTATGCCTAGACAAGGCAGTCAGGTAGTTCACTATAATCCCTCTAAGTATTCAGGCTCTATAAAAGCGAAAGAAATTCAGGTATTTATTTGTTTAGAAGATGTTATTCAGTAGAAAAGGAGGCACAGACTTAAATTCAGGCAGTTGCAGTCATCTGGTTCTTGACAAAAATGCAAAAAATACACATTGGAGGAAAAACAAAAGACAGCATCTTCAACAAATACTTCTGGAAGACTACATTTCCACTTGTAGGGAAATGAAAGTCTATTCCTATATTTCATTCTGTGTAAAAAGGCCACTTCAAATGTATCAGCAGCCTCAATGTAAAACTTGAAACTTGGAAAGTATTGGAGGATAAAGTAGGAAAACTACTTCAAGATATGGGAATACTCAAGGACTTTCTGAATACGACTCTCTTGTCTCGTGGCTAATGATGCCAATTAATATATGGTATTATTAAATGTGAAGTAATATTGACTTTTGCAGTGAAACATGGGGTTTTGGAGGACACCATAAAACAAACAAACAAAGTATTTTTGCAACCAAAGAAACAGTTAACAGAGTGCAAAGACAGCATACAGAGGGGAAGAAGCTCTTGCCAGCTATGTATTTGACAACAGGTTAATATCTAGAAAATACAAAAGCAAGACAATTGATAAAAGGACTAAGGTAACAAAAAACAACTGAGAAAAAAAAAAAAAAGGTCAATAAACTTCACTAGCCAGAAGGGAAATGCAAATCAGAACTACACTGAGATTTTATCTCACACCAGTTACAGAGGCAGGCATCAAGATAACAAAACCAACAAGTGTTGGGAATGTGCACACAAAAGGAAGTCTTATATACTACTGGTAAAAACAAACTCCTCATTCCACTCTAGAAATCAACAAGGAGATTACTAACAAAATTAAACCTAGATTTATGATATGACCTAGCTTTACCACTCTGGGGTTTCTACTCAAAGACTCCCAACCAAGCACATCACTGAGATGCTTGCACAGTTAGTGTATGGCTATACACAACAGTTTCATTATAGAATCAACCTACATGTTCAGTAACAGAGGAATGGATGAAGAGAACACTGATTTATCTTTACAATGGTTTATTTTCAGACACAATGAAGTTGGAAAATAGGTGCCACTGTAGCTAATCAAGAGATTAAAGTCAGTTCAAAAAGAAAAACATTTTGTGTTTTCCTCTCATTTGTGGTCCTTAAATTTTGTATATTAATAGATAAAGATAACATGTGCATATTTAGCGTGGAAGTAAAAGCAAGACTATGAGCACAGTTGTAGCCAAGGTGAGGGAAGGTGGACGATAAAGGAAGACTGCAGGGAATTGTACTCAACCTGCAATGTACATTTAAATAAAAATGGCGGTTCATCCGGAAATTGGACATAGTACTACCAGAGGACCCAGCTATACCACTCCTGGGCATATA
>NW_022196900.1:53296862-53328262 GCF_008632895.1 Mastomys coucha | reverse complement strand
TTTGGAGGGAAAACTGGGAATGGAGAAATTCACATGTAAATAAAGAAAATATCTAAAATAAAAAAAATTTAAAAAATACAGTTATTTGTGATCGAAAATAATAATACATATTAAACAGTGTTCAACCAGAGGTTCTGGAAGACACCAAGGAAATGATACCTTCTAGACATAACAGAGCTGATACAAATATGAACTCACAGGACTGCGCTAAGGGAATACTCACAGGGTCTGAACAGTTTTAAGTAGATGGGGTCCCAGTGCTTTCAGAAAAGCTGGACACAAGTTTTCATTGTAACCCAGAAACTATCTCCAAGTGTCAGCCACTTGCAAATGGAAAATTATTTTTTTCCAATGAAGTTTCACTGGGTATACAAGTGACACTTATGTGCCAGCTCCCTGACCAGAAATAGATTGCTATTACATTTTTGGAAGTGTTTGTCTCATAATGTTTGAGCACTTTTTAACCTTACAGTCTTTTACTTACACATTATGTGTGTGTGTGTCTGTGTGTGTGTGTGCGTCCCTGAGAGAAAGAGTGGAAGAGAAAATGTGAATGTCGGAAGGATTTGGGAGGAGATGAGAAAGGAGGAAACTGTGATCATACTATACTGTAAAGAAAAGTTATTTTGATAAAAAAACAAAAGAAAAAATTAAAAGCACTATAGAGATGAATAAAGAAAGTGTCATATATCTTCTCTTTAAGGAAGTCATAGCACAACAGGAAGGAAACTTTTGAACAAGTATTCCATCACAGATGGGCAGAGAGGAAAGGGAGGAGAGCCTTCTCTCACCTGAGCAAACTAAGTGATGGTTTGGCTACTGTTGGATGATAAAAAGAGGACTTTGTAGAAAGAGCAGTGATGCCATATAGGCTGTCATTGTGGAATGTTGATTGTAGGTGGGTCTTTAATGGCGATATGTTTTGCCCGTAAGGAATGGAGGAGAGATGAGATATTACAGTGTCTTGTTGACAGATCTTTCTTCTGATGTAGGGAGCTGATACGATGGAGTATGGAGAATACATTCTATTCATAGATTACATTGAGGACCTAGGCAAGAGAAGTATAATAGAGTCCATATGGATATTTGTATCCTTTGAGTCTTGAATCATGATGATAACGTAGGAGGTCTAGTATATGGGAAGTAACTGCTATGTAATAATGCTATATGTTTCTACATTCTTGGGAGAGAGATTTAAATTTACTTATAAGATATATCTAGTAACTATCATCTCTAGGATGTACTTTTTAGAGGAAGAAAAACTCAGATGAAGCAATGTCAGAATGGTCATATTTTTTTTTTTTTTTAGGTATTTGAAGGTGACAGTGTAAGCTGTCATAGACATACATAATCCATTTGTACATTTTTAAAGTACTTTCCAAAATTGCAGTGTTCAGAGTAATGCACAAATGAAGAGAGAAACTTGCTTCTCCCAGATCCAAGAACGAACTCCTAGAAGTTTACATTCAGGAAATAAGTGGCTGGGAGAATAGATTCCTTGGCTGTTGTTTTTTTTTTTTCTAAAACACATTACAGTCATCCATAAAAGCTATTTCAAATTGTAAACAATATATTATGTGGTTCTCTGAAATAGGATAAATTATATTTATGATTTTTTTCTCTTGGATACTGTCTTGGCAAGACACAAAGATTTTTATGGGTATTTGATAAATATAATATTTCTGTCTCTGGAATATTTTCTACTAAACTAATAGTTTATAAATTTTGTCATCTGGCAGCATGTTTTAGTCTGTGGTTAAAATCAGTTCTGTTACTTTTCTTGTATATCTGTTTTTAAAATGAAAAGTAGGAATATATTAAACCCAGTGTAGAGAATGCATATATGTTTTGTTTGTTTCAATCTTACTTTTTGTTTATTTGAGACAATGTGTCAAAGTATGCTTAGGCTGGTCTCAAACAGACAGCAATCTGTCTATGCCAGTTTCCCAAGTACCAAGATTTCAGGCATGAGCTACCATACTGTCTTACAAGACTGTTTGAAGTGCTTGAGCCTCTATACTAGTATTCTCAACATCCTTCTTACTAAGGGAATAGGAAATGTTTAGGATCTAAAACTTGGTGTATTTTTAAAGGCAGAAATCCTTAATGTTTGGATACTCTGTATTTTGAACTGAGAAAATGTTTTACATTAAGCAGAGAAGACATAAGTGTTTTTAGTCTTCCACCCCTAACCATTGTCCACTTTCCCAGCATCCCCCGTCTAGATTTTCCTTGCCTAACATCCTCAACGTTTTCCCTGTTTGCATCTGAAATTCACTGAAACACTATTTCAGAGAGCTGGCTGCCAATATTTTCAGCATGATTTTTTTTGTTATTGTAACAGACCATGGTTATAGATGACGATTGTAAAGCCCGTGCTGTTTTCTCTGTGTGCAGATTTGAAATACAGCATGGATCATCACCATGGAGAAGGAAGAAGGTATTTAAAGCTAGTAAAGAAGATACCATGACATTTCAGGAAATGAGATCAGCACGCATGATGGCACAGAATAAGAAAAAGCCAGCCATGTCTCCTGAAATCCTATATCAGAGTAAGAAACTTAGTTATTGTGAGCTTTTCCACCCAGAGTCTAAGCTATATGTGTCTTCATTACTCTAAAACTCTTAACAATATTTGTATATTATAGGTACTAAAAATATAGTCCAATATCTGGACCAAAAATGTTTTACATTTTAAGTGACAATTTAGGGGCTGGAGAGATGTCTCAGTTTATAAAGTGTTTTTTGATTTCTGTGTATATGTGTGTGTGTGTGTGTGTGTGTGTGTGTGTATGCACGTGCATGCACGGGAGTGTGCATGTCTGTGTGCGTGTGCATTTGTATGTGTGTAAGCATGATGAGCTGAGTTGGAATCCCAGTGTACATGGAAAAGCTGGGCATGAGTCATGTATGTAAACCCAGGATTGATGGTAGGGAGAGACAAAGTAATTCTGGAGACTTGATGGCTATTCAGTCTATGAAACCTCAAGCTCCAAGTCCAAGTGAGAGACTTTGTGTAAAAAAGGCATGGTGAAGAATGAGAGAGGATCATGGGTAACATCAGTCTCTGACTTTCACATGTATATATATGAATGCAAACATACATATGCATGCATATAACTTGAACACAAACATAACGCAAATGCATATTTATCTGACAGGGTTTGTTGGATCTCAAAATTTGTTAGACTTCAGTTACTTGCACCATAAAAATGGCTCATTCAGGCACCTTTCAAATGCATCTGTCTTGTCTAAGCAAAAAGCAGTGGGTGATTTAATATTCATTCAGCAAATAACTTGACTTATGTGTCTGCTTTAATATCTGTAATAAACATTTTTAAACCAAGTTTCCCCGTGAGATTGAAAAAAAAAAAAACCAACAAAAACCAAAACCAATAACAACAACCAGTAAATTATCCATTAGGAAAGAAATAAAGGTTTAGAGAATGAAACCTAAACCAAAGAGTTTAGACTGTTAACTGTGACATTTACATTGTTTTTAAAGTATGATACAGCTCTACCTATATACAGAGACAGAAAGAGGGAGTATCTGGAGGGGGTGTATGGTTTTCACTAGTTACAATTCATAATTAATTAACAGGCAATAAAAGGGGCTGGTTGGTATTTCTTTCCTTTTTTCCTCATTTAATTTTGCAACATCTAATATTTTCCAATTGAAGATGCATAGTTAAAATTAGTGTGCTTGCTTCGGCAGCACATATACTAAAATTGGAACGATACAGAGAAGATTAGCATCGCCCCTGCGCAAGGATGACACGCAAATTCGTGAAGTGTTCCGTATTTTAAAAAAAATAAAATAAAATAAAATCAGTAAGAACTTGGGGAATTTTCTTTTAGGTGCAAGACAAACAATACAGAGATAAGCTCTGGGATTCAAGAGAACAAAGGATGAAATACTATACTGCTAAGCACAGTGCTGACACCTATGCAAAAAAATGGGGGGCTTCAGATTCACATACATTTGGTCTGATTCAGTTGTCTTGTTTTTTTCTGTTCATTGTATAATGTAAAACAAGAACCTGTGTGCTTGGCATTGGTTGTGAGCACAGTTCTGCCTCTAAGCAATCATTGTGAGAAGCTTGTCTCAAGCAGATTTCCCACATGATCGATCATTTTGCATTTCTGTATACATGCCTTATTGAAGATCTCTCTTCTGTTTATAGTGTGGCATAACTTGAGACATTAAGTTCCCTGTCCCCTACCCTGTTATGTCTCTACAGCTTTCTAGCCATCTTGTCCTGACTTCACTCCCTTGATTTTCAGAGTCCTGCATTTCCAGAGAGCAGTTCTTGATGCAGTTCAGGAAGCTTTCCTAGAAGGAATGTACTTCCCCAATCCATGGAATCCCAGGGAAAATATTTGCTCTAGACATATATGTGAGAGAATAAACCAAGTGTTTGCTCTGTTATGTGTTCTTAATAAAATTGCTTAAAACAATTGTCGTCATATAAACAATACCTTCATAGGCTAAACATGACTTCATAACATAAAAATTCAAAAGAGAAAAACATCCAGTCGAGTATCTCTAAAATTAAACTCTCAGTGCCCAAATCATTGCATCAATGTCTACTGTATTTATTGGTGTTCTCTCCATAAAGAGATTTCTTGTTTTGTATTAATAATACAAAACCCCCACCACCATGTAGAATATTAAATTCCCCCCCCCCTTATTATTAGTTTTACAGGAAGGGCAACACAGACCCAAAGCTGAGAGAAGTGTGCTAGGGTCATTGAAGGGTGGCCCCTCAAAACTCATAAATTCTCCTTTTTCTTGTCCAATAGATCATCTATGTCTTTCTACTTAACTAGTTAGAGTCATCAATACTTTAAAGAGGAAACTTCTAGGGTCTAGCATTGCAAAGTGGAATCTCAAGGGTTGGTTTCAAAGGCATCCCATTTTTCTCTCTCTCTCTTTCTTTCTTTCTTTTTTTCTTCCTTCCTTCCTTCCTTCTTTCCTTCCTTCCTTTCTTTATCTTTTTGCTTCTCTTCTGTGGAGATATGCTTGGCATGAACTGCAGATGGTGCTGACAGCTGCTGAATCCATGATCGAAGTAATAGCCTGTGAGTTAGAGATAAATGAGTGGCTTTTCTGCCATTTAACATATTATGGACTAGAGCTGACTGGTAGGATGACACTACCCAAGAGTCACTGTCTTGCAACACTAACTTTTTTCTTAATTATATGAACAACTAAAACCTCCATTGCAAAGTGTCCTATTCTGGAAAATTCATGCCAATGCTTTTGTTGGAGTTGCATTCCTTTGCATTAAGAATTTCTGGGAGTGAGCAACACCTTGGTTGTATTTCTGAAATACAATAATCTCCCCTAAAGTATGAAGTCTGAGATGGTGGTTTTGGGGGTTTGGGAGTGTTGATACTCAGAATGTAGTGCTTTTGAACAATCAATCAAAATAAAAATTGATTAACCATTGTTCACATTTGCTTCTGTATCAAGATCACATTGATGACTGGTATTAGGTATGAATACTTTATGTGAAAGACCTAAATTCTTCACTTTAAAAATATTAAGCTTCTTAGTCTATGATTTTTTTCCATCTTTAAAGTAAGTATTTTCATATTATTAATCACAGTATCTTTTACAAACATGTTTTGTGACTTTTATTTGAGGATAAACTATTGCAATATTCATTCAATTACAGATAGAATAGAAGTTTGACTGATCATGATAGATTATTTGAGCCACCTAAACTTTAAATGAGCATTAAGAAATTTTGATTAGAATATTGAAAGGACCTGTAAGGTAAGAAAAAAAATTCTGTAACAAAATATTATGAGAGGAAAAAACTCCAAGATACCAAGTTCACTTTGTGTTGGATATCAACTGCCTGCCGTGGGGCATGTTCTTAAAAGTGGTTTGTATCCCAGTGAGATTCTCCTGGAGAAGACAAATTTTCTCACTTAGGACTGGATATCAATTGGATATAGCTTCTGGGTTAGGGATGAGGTCATGTATCCACTTCTCTTCTCAGCACTAGGACCCTATCTGGTGAAGACCCATGCAGGCCATATTATATCAAATACTTTTACCAACAAAAAAATTCTAATTGGTGACAATGGCATTCTGGTGAAAGTAACCAGAGTACACTCTGAGCAAGGCTTTAGTGTTTATTCAAGTTGAAGTATGTTGGTTGGCATGAGTTAGAATTCTACTTTTTTATTATTAAGTAAATACAATAAATATATGTACTTTTCCATCCATGGTGCTTAACTTTGTCTCTACATTAGAAGCATACAGACAGCTTTAGTAGGCCTTTATCTTCAATGTAAACTTGAATATTTGTATATCTAAAATTATATTCACAGACTTATATGTAGGATAGATACTTTTAGACAGATAGTCAAAAATTGTAAGTCAATGTATAAAAATACATTCATAGTTTAAATTAAATTTCCCCATCTGGTTTGTCAATGTTTCTCCCAAGAGCCATAAGCCACTTAATTAAAACTCAACAGCTGGCTTGAGAATACCTCTTTTGAGTTTTTGACCAAGGTTGTCTAAGACGATCTAAATAATATAAAAATACTATAGGTAATTGCCTTTGCTCTTGGTCCCAAAGGTTCTATGGGAGAGAAGCCACCAGTAGTCCTACCTACCTTTGATGTCTGTGATAAGAACAACTAGCATGTTACAATAACCCTCTTGAGAAGCAGTGGTGCATACACCTTGGTGGTAAGCAACAGTTATCTAATTTAACTTATGATGCTCTCAACAAGAAGAAAATATGCTGCTGAGTCAGATGCAGATATTTATACCCAACCAATGGACAGAAGCTGGTGACCCCTGTGGTTGAATTAGGGAAAAGCTGGAAGAGACTGAGGAGGAGGGTGACCCTATAGGAAGACCAGCAGTCCCAACTAACCTGGACCCCAGAGATCTCTCTGACACTGAGCCACCAACCAGGCAGCATACACCAGCTGATATGAGGCCCCCAACATGTATACAGCAGAAGACTGCTGAGTCTGGACTCAGTCTGAGAAGATTTATTAACCCTTAAGAGGCTTGAGGCTGCAACGAGTGGGGAGGTCTAGTGGGGTGGAATGTGGGGCATGGGGACATTCTCATGGAGACAGGGGTGTGGCAGGGAGGTTTGGGATGTGGAACAGTCAGAGGGTGGCCCTGGAGAGGGCTAAAGTCTGGACTGCCAAAATAGATTAAAGAATAAAAACAAAGTTTCTAATAAAAAAAAAGAAGAAAATATGCCCATTATTAGAGTTGTAGCCAACTACACAGGGCTAGTGAAGTCAGAGATCTTGGATGAGAACTTACAATGAATACTTTGCTAAACCAGCAAAGCTCCTAACTACATTCTAAATACATGTCCTTATACTAACAGATATTATACTCCCTAGCCCTCATCAAGAAAACTTTCCCTTGCAACAGATGAAGACCATTATAGAAAACCAAAACCAATGAAGACATAGAGTTGTGGATCCCAGTTCCAACATAAACCTACAATACAACTTTTCCACACTCAAGGCTCAAGAGTTATTGTGGAAGAAGGGGCAAAACATTTTTTGAGGTTGAGGAATAAAGAGTTTGCTGTGAGATTGTCTCTCCCAGAAATGTCAGAAACTGCACTCATGAAGTCTCACCAACATGGCTGCATAAGCATTACTTAAACAAGGGTAGCCAATAGACATGCTTACTTGGGAAAGGAAAACTTACATGCCTTTGCTCAAGAAAAAGTGCTAAAGGGAACTAAGAAATGCAGAGAATGGGATAAACGGTCTTTCCCAGAGAAGAGGATACCAATTGGTTATCCATTACCAAATGGGAGCCTGAATACAGAAGATACAGATACAGAATATCTTACTATATATAGTAAGATATATATATATATAAATATATATATACATTTACTTGGATACATATACATATATATGCAACAACTATTAGTGAAAGAGGTCAAGAGTTCAAAAGAAAGCAGGGATGTATGAGAGGGTTTGGGGAGAAGAAAGGAAAGGAAGAAATGAAGTAATCATATTTTAATACTCCCAAAAACATTAAAAATAATTGAGACCCTTAGCACCAAATAGTTTTTTTAAACATTACAGAGTACTTCCTAAATCTTAAATATCCTTTGCCTCTCAGGTAATAAATGGAATAAGTTTGAGTAAACAAAATTCAATAGCTCTTGGGCTGCAACTTCTACGTATTTTCCCCTGAGAATCATGAGACCTATGAGCTGGACATCTGCACTTTGTACCTCATGGTGAATTTCTCTTTTTCTTAGGCAAAAACCCAAACAACAACAACAAACACCATGCAAAACTGATTTTTCTAGATAATTTACTATGTAGTATTTCAATAAATATTTATGAATAAAATTTGAACAGCACAGTATTTTCCAATATTGGTGCTTGAATTCTTGCAGTTGAGCAATTGAATATTTATTCCATTGGAATAAAATAGTTTTGAATTCTAGTTAGCTTTTTGACACATAGTCATATGTAATTTTGTGAAAACTTCTTAGCTAGCTTTTGCTAGATGAACATTCTTCTCCCCAAATCACTTAACAATAAGATGATGACTATCTGAACAGACTTCAAAACCTGTATGCTTATATCAGTGGAAATATTCTAATTCTTTCATGCTGATTACATTTCCCATACTGAAAGTCATACTGCAGATGTCGTCTTTTGCTTTACGTTTGAAAGAACTGTATCAATTTTTGCCTTAATAGGTCAGGAAAACTGACTTCTCAGGCACCTCTCCTTGTGACTTCAACAAAGTCTTCAATTTCAAAAGGCATTGTAAAGAGGAGAAATAGAGACAACAAAGTTTTACGGATTGGAAACTGTTAAAACCAACTGGCTAGCGAACATACGGGTAACTGTTAATGAGGGAGGGATGTATGGTAGACGGAGCTGGATAGAGACAAAGCGAGGAGACAAAGTGTAAGGTATAAAATAGTCAGTGGCAAATACATATTAATTTTTTAAATAAAGTGTAAGCATTTCTACTGCTGGAAGGGCAAATGAAACTGAAATCTTCAAACAGAGCAAGAGAAATAAATTATTTGATGGAGAGAGTTAGTAATTTGAATGCTGCTCTAAAATTTGAGCAGGTACCTTAGGTTGACCTCTCTGGACTCCCGGTGTGAATCAGATGCAAACAATGCACACGCAGGGTTGCTGTGCTGTAAATACAAGTCATTATTTTTGCACCTAACATTGGAATAGGATGACACTGTGAGACAAGAAGGTGCTTAGTTATTGGAAATAAGGAAACGAGGTCTCAGGTGTACTAATAAATAATAAATACAAATTGTTTTTATAAAAGTGGAGATATTAGGAAATCAAAAGTTGAACTGAAAACGATTCATAATTTCAGACATTTGTCCAGTTTTAATTTGGGTGGTAACTCTGCTTTGCAATTGTTCTGAAGCTCCAGAAAATCGTGAAGATCGTTTACTTTCTAGCATTCATTTAAGCCAAGGAATAAATGTAGCAAAGGTGGCATGCTGCTATTGGCTGTTCCAGCGAGTCATTGCGCAGTCTTGAAGCAAGAGATCGAACAAGACTAAAGCTATGGTCTGCGTCAAAATTTTCATACAGTTAAGGCTTTTATGGTCGACTGTGGTAGCTATACTCAGGTGATAACATAGCTTCTCCTTAAATACTGCGGAAAAGCATTTAGTTAGATCATAAAAGCTCTAATCATTGGAGGTAATTTTCAGGAAAAATGGCTACAGTGGAAATTAGAGCCATTCGTCTTGGGGATTATAATTCGACTTAAAAAATCAGAGATGTATGCTCTGAGTCCCCAGGCCTTGCTAATCTCATTCTGTGCTCAGGAAACTAGACTTTCTGCCTTTGGCATGATGGGAGACCTCTCTGCATCTTCAGTTCCCTTCTATACTCAGACACTCATAGATCTTTTTCAAGTAAGCCATTCTCACTTCCTCTTGGAACGCTCTTTCATGTGTTTTGGTTTTGTGCTCTATGGGTAAGAACTGATCCCCTTGTGGACCTTTCTGCTGTGGAGAGTGCAGAACACACATTTCTGGATCTTTATTTACTAGGCCAGATGTTTATTCTTGCTGCTTTTTTTCTTTGTTTTTTGATAAGAATTTCCAGAGAGTAAGTTCAGGTCACAGAAAGCTCAGAGCACAATGTTTTCACCTTAGTCGTTCCTCTTTGATGTGGACGACTGTTCTCTCAGCTAGTTTGAACTCTTCCTTGCTTTGAGGTAATTTTCCTTCAGGAAACCTTTTTTGTTTTCCCTCCAAGAAATCAAAATCAACAAACTATTACTGAAAGTTCTATTCCAAAAATATTTTATATTAGAGTATATAAGTTCTAAGATGGTGAGATATTGGGACATTTCTAACTAGTTAATTACTAGCTAATTCCAACTCATTGCTAATGTGCTACATTATGATTGTTTTTCCATGAAGTTATTTAACCAAAAGCTTTTAATACAGAATCGCATATAGACATGCTGATGGTGAATGATTCTTTGGAAAACTGTTAATACCCAAGACAAGAAGCTGGGAGTCTCAAGAGAGAATTGGCCAAATTGGCCTTTTCCTAATGGCACACTTATTCTTAAGTATAATTTCACACCAAGTAAGAGTGACAAATCTCTTTGCTAAGATAGGTCATTCTCTATTTTAGTGAATATTTTCAACATTGAAAATATTATTCCAAATGATGTCTCATGGAATCCAAATAAGAGAAAGAGGAGACAATTTAAAACGGGACCATACGTTAAATCTGGAGCCACAACGCAGTGGAAGAATCTCCTATTTATAAACCTTAGCAGGAAAGAGACGTCTTAGTTTCAAGTTGCTTCCTTTCACTGTGTTTTGAGTACGTTCTGCTTGCCACTTCTCTGACAAATGCATATAATAATGCATTTCAACAGTGAGAATGCAAATCATGAGGTGTCTGCGACATACAAAGCAATAGGCATGTCTTCAAACTTAAGTGGGAGCAATGGTATTATACTTTGGAGCTATTAATTTCTCATCTTGCAGATGCATGTCCATCATGGAGACCATTGCATTTAATTCAGATATATCTGCTTGTGATGCTGCTACATGGCATGCTAAGAGATGAGAAGACTGATTCTCCATTGAAAGGAAAATCCGTATCTTTGGTTTCGGATTGTGCTACACCCTTGCAGAGTAGAATTCATACTCACTCCCCCAACATGTAGAGGGCAGATGATTAAAGTTCATGCAGAAATCATTGAGAAACTTACATTCTGTACAGAGCTGTGAGCTTGCTTGTTTTCTAACTACTGAACTTTCAGATTGAAGCTGGGCTCTGGTGGGTGGCATATTTTTCAAATCAGCCTCAATTTGTCTCTAAAATGGATAGGGCCAGGGGGCACTGATTTACCAGACTGTCTTATTGCATTAGAGATAAGCTAGTTAACAAAATTAATGAAATGAACGTTATGGTTTGTTTGTGTTTCCTTGAGATATTTGTCCAGGATAGCAAGTGGTGCTTTCTTACACCAATTTCATATTCTGTGTATATTTAGAGTTCAAGTAAAGATCAATTCTTTCTCTTCTCTTTCTGTCTACCTTGGTTGCCACCTAATTCTTATCCCTTCCTTCTGAAGGGTAATAGATAAGCTTTTGCAATGTATTTAGGCTTACCACTGAACACAATTTTTCAGTTCCTGATCAGGGCCATTTCATCTACAACTTGAAAATAATTGCTGGGTGGTGGTGGCACACGCCTTTAATCCCAGCACTTGGGAGGCAGAGGCAGGTGGATTTCTGAGTTCGAGGCCAGCCTGGTTTACAGAGTGAGTTCCAGGACAGCCAGGGCTATACAGGGAAACCCTGTCTCGAAAAGACCAAAAATAAATAAATAAATAATAATAATTCTTTAACTCCAAACCCATGGTAAACTTCATAAAAACACTCCTCATAAAGTTGTACAAGAGCATTCACAATTAATATAAAATTAGGTAAACATTGTAATGTGGACTAGGAGCCCCCCCTTTTTTTATCTGAACAATGACTTGGAATAAGCAGATCATCATTTCTAATTAAGACAGTTAGGACACTACCATACAGTTACGAGAACTATGTGGTTCTGGAAACTTTCCATGTGTTCACATAGAAACTATGCAAGGCATTGTTCCTGGATAGGTGCGACTTCAGCTATGATGAATCTGATTCTAGATTTCTATGTCACAGTTCAAACTCCTAAGAGAAACTTGGTATATTTGCATTCAAGTTGCCAGAGGAAAGCCAAAGGCTTCTGTTCTGCTGAACTCTATTGTCAGTGATGCACCCTAATAATCTTTTCTACCTAATCCTAATGTCCACAACTTGACTCAAAAATTCCACTCTAAGGGTAATTTGCTTAATTGGCAAGGTAATGTGCACTTTTCATATGCAACCCTGCCAGCTCCATGTGTCTTTTAAAGTCAACACAAAGGGACAGTTTGTTTTGTTAAGGATGAAAGCAGCCTCCGGAGCCCTTGGTATTTCACAGGACATGCAGACTTAATATCCAATTTGTGCAGAATCTGAAGTGGCGCTACTTTTCAGTTTTTCCTCATGATATGACATAGCTGTAAAGTTTCACCACCTACACACCCATCACACTCTTTCCTTCAACACTTTGCAGGAAACAATGAGACAGGCTCAAGTACAGCCACAGTTTTAACTTTCTTCCTATCTGACTACAGAAGATAAGTCTATACTTGATACAGCAAGATTTGGAAAGGGGTAGGTGGGAGAGTAGGCTGGGATAGTCAAAACCAAGCTACTTTTCAAGTGATATTTTTATGCTTATGCCAAGTTTTCAGCTTCTTTTAACTTATGATATTTCCTCTCTACATGTAGATATTTTATGCCATACTCACATTTTGTAACAGTTTTGAAGTTTCTTTCTTATAGTGTAATTAACATTGACATAGTCAAGTCCACCCTAGGTCTTTGAAAATTATGCAATTGTTATTGTACCTGAAGTAGTGGATAAAATTATTTGCATATAAAATTGTTTGCTTTACACTTACTACATATATGACTACTATGTATACCACCAGTAGAGCAAAGCAATGCTACTTGTTTTTGCGGATTATGTGAAAAGAAACTTAGATGATCCATATAAAATATCTAGTATTTTGAAGACACATAGTGAGCATTCAGTAAACAACTAGAACAATATTATTAGTAATTAGTTCTTTTGCAGTTGGAAGAGGATTAAGGAAATGAATCTCATTTAATTGCTTTTTAGCAATCAGTTCACTGTGTGGCTAGGAATGGGAAACTGAAATTCTAGATTTCATTTTCAGAACTGCGGATTTAACCTAGTGTTTTTTGCATGGTAGGCAAGTGCTCTGCCCTTGAGCTACATCCTTAAGATCTCTTGAGTAGTGGTTCTCAACTTTCCTAATACTGCAGCACTTTAATATAATTCCTCATGTTGTGGTGAACTGAACCATAAAATTATTTTTGATGCTACTTCATAACCAATTTTGCTACTGTTATGGATCATAATGCAAATATCTGTGTTTTCCAATGGTCTTAAGTAACCTTTGTGAAAGGGTCATTTTACTCCCACCCCCCCAACCCTCAGTGGTTATAACCTACAGGTTGAGAACCACTGCTCTAGAGACTATCAATTTATTGGATATTTTATTCTATAATTTTAAATGCTATTTCAAAATTTATGTGATGAAATAAGGGCACATATATAACAGACAAGGGTAGTTTTGCTGCTGCTCTGTTTCTGACTTGATTCAGGAGTTGGCTCAAGGATAGGGCGATCATTTAGTACTGTCATCACATTGACAGAAGGCCTCAGTTTTCTATATTTAGCATTACATCTCAATGAAGTTTATACAAAGCCTCAGACTTCCTTGACACACCATTTCCTGTATCACATTACTTTTTACATAAAAATATTAGAGTGTCAGGGATATGGAATCAGTGGGATATGGGACAGCTCGAATTTACCATTGAGGTGGTTGTAGAAAGGGTTTAAATGAGTCTGTGGATGAAATTGAGCTAGAAAGTCTCCCACAGAATAGCAAATACTACAAAATTTAGCCTAAAATTATTGGAGATCATTTTTCTTGAATTTATTTTTTTATTTATTCTTTGAGTATTTCAAGTGTGAATAAAATATATTTTCAGATATCAACTATATCAACTTCCTACCCATTCAGACTTCTCCTAGTTCCCTCAGCCATACCTTGTCCCATCTTCACGCCCTTTTTCATATCCCTCTGAGACTAATTAGTGCTGTCTTTACATGCTTACGTATAGGGCCATACACTAGATCATGGGCATCCTAACAAGGGCCACATTGTGGAAGAAGACTGGCTTCCCTTAACCAGCAGCTTCCAACTACTAAAGCTTGACTAAGGATCAGGCTTCATGAGCCACTCCCCCATGTCTGCTACATTCCTGACTGGCTTGATCTTGTATAGGTCTTTAAAGACAATCACAGCCCACAAAGGAGTCCACAAATGCCAATGGCTCGGTCATATCCAGAGTACTATTTCACAGCAACCTTCTTTAACCTCAGACATGACCTTCCATCCTCTCTTCCACAATGTTTCCTGACCTGTGTTGGGAGGGAGTGGCTGTAGGTGTCTCAGAAATACTGAGAACTCTGTGCTTCCTCTATCTCCACAGCTGGTGAGCTGTGGTTCTATGTATTAATTGCTGTCTTTTGCAAAAGAAGCTTCTCTGATGAAGATTAAGGGCCAATACGAATCTACAGGTGTGAAGTATTTAGAAGGCAGTTTGAAACAAAATCAACATGGTATCCAAATTTCCCTGGGATTTAAGGTTATTAAACCTAAAATTTAATCTTCTGCTGCATGTGCCTTGTTAAAATGTGCTGCTGCATAGCAAATATATATGAGAAAATGTAAAACTATCAAATTGGTGAATTCACAGTTGAGATGTAGACTAGTATGAGTCCTGTCCACTTGCAAAACAGACCAATAGCCCATGATTTGCCTTTTGTATGGCCAGGTAGCAGGCATGAATAGCAGTGGAATTTATGTTGAATTCAATGCAGGTGAATTTGCTTTATTCATACATTAAACCAGATGTGAAATGTATACTCAAATACTTGACAACTATTAATCTTTAAGAGGTTTTTAAAAAAAGGGAGAGAAAACCTGTCTTTTTATGATGAGCATAAAATGCAAGCTAAAAATCAAATTAGGAAAAAATAGAATGTGAGCTACTGAAACTGAGGTTACAAAAAAGAAAAATTGCTTAAAAATTGTACTTTTGATATGATATGATATGTACTTTTTAGGCCTAATTTCATATTTATTCACATTAGTAATCCAGAATAAAAACTGATTTATGAAGCATAATTTAAAAATTTATTGCAGGAATTCCTTGAAAAGATTATGTGTAATCTCTGTCTCTATCATCTACCTATCTGTCTGTCTGTCTATCTATCTATCTATCTATCTATCTATCTATCTATCTATCTATCTATCTAAAGAGGGAGAGAGGAAGAGACTTTCTCATTATTTTTAAGAACATAAAATATCATAAACTTCTTACATTCTTTATAATAGAATTATTGAATTTATTCTCTCTAATATTTTATAGTCTTCCATCTCTACTTCTTTAACTTTGGGTACTCATAATTCTACTCTCTACTATTATGAGATAGTTTTACTTTAGCACATAAGAAATCACTTGATACTTACCTTTCTCTGCCTAGCTTACTTTATTTAATGTCATGTGTTTCAGGTTCAGCCATCTGGCCCAAATGATATGATTTCTCATATATATCATATATATTAAGTATATCATATTATGTCTGATATTTTTTTGCTAGACACTCAGGTTTGAATCTATAACTTGGCTACTGTACTGACTACAGTGAACATAGGCATACAGGTGTCTTATTGATAGTGACATCAGTGTCTTTGGATATATACTCCGACTGAGATTGTTGGATCATATGGTAATTCTATATTTAATATTGTAAGAAACTATATATTGCTTTACATTATAGCTGTGCTAATTGTCATTCTCATCAAGGCTGTGCAGGATTTCAACTTGTTAATACTTGCTATCTTTCATGTTTTTGACAGCCGCAATGTTTAAAAACCAATTATTTCTTTAGTTCATGATAGAAATAGGGCTCCCTTCTAACTTTATTTGTGCTAATTCACTTAATTTAATGTTCTAATAAGTCCATTATAGTACTATTGTCATTTTAAGGTAATGAAGGTGAAGATGATGTTGAATACATCTCTAATCCCAGCATTAGGTAAGCTGAGGGAGGAGAGTTGCTATGATGTTGAGGACAACTCGGGGTACACAGTGAATTTGAAACCATACTAGTAAACATAGCAAAACTCTGTTTATAAAGTTATGCAAAGCAAATAAAATATATTGAGTAACATGTCAAAAATTATACTTGTAGCTAGAGGCAGGATTAAATAGTTTGTATCAAGAATCCACATTCATATTGCTCAACAGTGGATCAAAGAATAAGATTTACTTCTACAAAGTGGATTTTCCTGATGACATCATTTTATTGTCTTGCTTTTCCTTTAATGTAGCATGTCTTGCAATCTATAATGGAGTCACTGACATGTAAATGTCCCATGAGGACATGGGACATGCTTCCCATCAGTGCTACTTGCATCATTATCCCCTGAAACACTGCCTTTCATTATGTTTTCAAGCTGTGTATACATGAAGGGAAAAGATGAACCATTTTGAGTAAGGACAGCAGAACTGGCATAGATGTTATTGGTGCATCAAGAATCAAAGCACTTTTTAGACAAGAGGAAAAAGAGAGAAAATAAGAGTGGTTTTCCCATTATCGAAAACCTGTGGCTTTGGCTTCACTACCACTGTAAAAATAGCAGAAAGGCAAAACACGATGTTAGTGCTAAAATTTCAACTTCGTAAACAACTGTTAAAACTATTTTCCTAAAGTAAGGGCAATGAATCAATTTTGATTTGTTTACAAGATATTTTTGTAATTCTTACAGCAATTGATAAAAATGTTATAAGGCATATGACCCAGATTTGGGTATTGACTCCATTTTTTAGAATTCATGACTTGTGACCTATAGAGAAAGAAACCCACTAGAAAAAGTGCCCATTAGAAAAAGATTCTATGACAATTAAACTAAAGAATGTTTTCTTCAAATACATAGTGTAATAAAAATTAACCATTATTTTTCTAAACTCAGAATAAGATAACCGGTGAGCAACATGTGTGGTAGAATTCTGGGAAGAGTAGAATGTGTGGCAGCATCATATGTTCCTCTTCCATGGATGTGTTTCGCATGAACTGCAAATTTTCAGGGGATGTAATCAAGTGTGCCCAAGACAGCAGTTTCTGGGCACTGGGCACTAAGAGAACTCCCTCCCTTTCTTCCCCATTTACCTCCTTATTCTGACAGACAAGATCAATTAAACATGTTACATCTTTTGAGACCAGTCATGTCTCTGGGTTTAAATCTTTGAATTTCTCTGTTGCATGTTGATATTCTTCATTCTCCAACTTTAACTTTTATGAATCCTAATGACTGGAATTTCAGAGTATTTTTTTTATGCTAAACATCAGTGCAGTACCAATACACTTGCTTTCTATTAGTTTTAATATGTGTGCCTGGCCATGTTTCAACTTCTTTTCCTTACCATGGTTCGCATTCTTGGTCCTTGACCAATTTACTTGATTTGCTAGTGGAAATTCATCTTTCTTGTCTACTTCTTGGGATAACAAGGACTGCTGCCTATGCCTAGCATTTGTACATGACTTGGCCTTGCCTAGATTTTAAGTCTCTTATTAGCCTGTCATTGAATTTCTTGCCTAATTCTGAACATGATGGGAAGCTGACATCCAATGTTCGGGAACAACTGCTTGGGTGACTATAAAACAGTATGCTTTATTTTCAAAGATGTGGACAGGGCATATTTCTTCAGTTACTATGTATTAAATGACTTCTCTCTCCTTTCTGATAACTTCTCTAATTATAAAAGTGATATTGTCCTCTATCAGTTGAAAAGACGAAGTAACAAAATATTTTCTTTCCATTCTCCTTTTGAAACATGGGTCAGTACAGGAATTTGCAAGACTACCTCAAAACAGACTATAATAACAAAAGAAACAAGTTTTCCAATGCAAGTAATTAAAAACTAAAGAGGTATTATTGGCATTTTAGATTAACCATGCCAGAGGTAGTTTGTGATATTAGTTATCCATCGTAAAACAAATTATACCTAAATTTAGCAGCTTAATGTTTTAAATATTTACTATTTCACAGTTTCTTTGAGTCCTTAACTAAGGAACAGCTTCATGTGGCAGTTCTGGGGCAGATATTTTATTGAATTTGCAACTCAGACATTAGCTAGGACAGTTTCCTTAGAGACTGGAAAATGTATTTCCAAGTCTGCTACCTGAATTTCCTTTCTACATGGTGGAGTTTAGGAGAGAAGGAAAGGAGAGAGTGGAGAAAAGGAAGGAAGAGAGAGAAGACAAGAAAGAACAGGTAGAAGCAAGAAGAGGATAAGCGAGAGGAAGTAGTTTCAATGTGCTTCATGGACCTATCTTAGAAGGCAGTCAAATTATGACTGTTGGGAGAGAGTCACTAGTTCACTCCTAGGGTAAGAACTTAATCTCTTAGCTGTTGAACAATATATGATTCTTGTTTGAAAATTGAATACTGACCATTTCATCTTTAGAGTTTGTTTAGTCAAACATCAATGCTGTTATCTCTAGTCAATTTTTATGTTTATGCGCTGACTCTTCTTGCAGGAGCAGCATCATTATCAGAGTATCAGATGCTGATACTCTGCAGTATCAGAATTTGTTACAACAATTGTAATCTAGCAGTAGAGATGATCAGATTTCTGAGAGGAGCAAGACACTCTCCATCATTTGCAAAGATGGGTAACATGCCAGGCTTCATTCCTCAGTCACGTGTCCTTTTTGTATGCTTTTGCCCCACAAATAAGCTCTGTGGGTTTTGTTCATCCTCTTGACCTCTGTTATTTGCACAAATCAAGATGGCAGAAGAAATGGGATTTTTATGAGAAGATTAGAAATTTTAGCATCTGATTTAAAACTGGATTGAGCTGGTCTCTCCCTTCTAAAACCATCTGGTTCTTCTGTGATGGGGAATGAATGTAGTAGATGCTGGTGAAGCAGGAAATTAAAGATGGTCCTAGTCTCAAAGACATCAGATTATAAACTAGCAGGAATAAAGAAAACCTTATGAAATGTATTAATAAAAGGAAAATAAATTGATTCTAGTAGTAAACTTATTGAGGTAAGCATGTTAAACATATTAAAAGTGGATCCCTAAATTTCAATGAGTTTACTATGGAGACCACATTAATAATACTTTGCTTTTCAGAAGAGGGGTACTTAGAGTCCTATCTAACTCATTTTAATATTCTAATGAGGTAAGCTTTTTTATTATGGGAGATTTACTGTAGCTCAACAAAAGTCAGTTCACATTCTGTACCTTTACTAACATGCATGAGATGATTATCTGCCGCAGTGAAGAGAGAGTTGGAATCTATTGATTTGCATGCTAATAGTTTGTAATTTTTGTTTGCTTTTTAGGTATATGAACAAAATAAGTTAATTTAAGTTTGTAAACATTCCTCTTCTTTTGTCAAAGGGGCAATATCTGAACCTAAAATGATATAGTCTGAGTGGAGAAAAATAGCTAAAATAATCATGGCTACTTCTATGTATTTCTGTTCATTGATACCATGATTAAATATTAATCTTCTTAAAACAAACACCTTTAATTTCTGCATCTACCACACAATCTTAATCACATTGATAAGGATTTGGAACTTCTAGCTAAAGTTTATTTTCTCCCAAATCTCAGTGGTGGTATATAAAATAAGCATAAGTACTGCCAATGGCTTTAATACTTTTTGGATTTCTGGAATAAAGCTATCATTGGTGTTTGTTAAGAAACCTGCTGTTTATTGTTCTCTGTTTCAAAGTAGCTTTATCCATGGTTTCTCATCACTTCTGCAAGTTAAGGCTCCACTGTTTTTCATTGATTTCTTGGCATTCAAGAACAGAATTAGGTCTGAGACTGTGGGAAAATGACAAGTTTCTATAATCACATATCTTACTTTAAATAATAAGTAACTTCTGTTTCCTAAAGAATCGAGTAAGGCTAATAAAGCCTACTCAATAGTGTGAAATACATAACTCTGTCCTATTTGGACTAATGAGTTCTAGGTGGTGAATAAATCAAATCAGTTATGTCTTCATTACACAATGGAATCTGTTCTTGGTTATTATTCAATGAGTCATGATTATGATAGAAGAAAATGTGAACTGTAAATTTTGCTATGTGAATAGCCGACTTGTTTCCAATGTAAGTTATTACCCATCTATCTTCACAACTTTGTCCATGTAACTAAGCAAGTTGCATGTTAAGTACTTTTATGACCCCACCACTCCAATAAGGCATGGTGGCTAAGTTTTTTTTTTTCCTTAAATGAAGCTCAAATATGTTTCCAATGACTCTGACAACTATACACATTTTCAAACATAGCAAGTACTATAATGGATATAGTTTGTCTGTGGGTGCATGTTGTTATTATAATTGTTTACATCTGGATTCCAAGCCAAAATACAGCTATGTCCCAGATTCCTCTAACTAATAGATAGGTATTTGAAAAGTTCTGGCTAGTGTACTTTAATTTCAAGAAACATTGTTCTTATGGCAAGTCTATTGTCTATAAAAGTGACAGAGTTATAATTTATCAAATAAAACAGTTTCTTTTGGAGACATGGTTACCTGAATAAAACTGGCCTTAATTTTACTATTTAATAGAGGATGGTGTTGAGATTTTATCCTCCTGTCTCACTTCCCAGGTGTTGGGATGACTGATAAGCATCAGGATACCTGGTGTTTGTGGTGATGGGGATTGAATTTAGGGCTTTTATCATGCTACACAAGCTCCCTACCAAGTGAGCTACATCCTCAGAGCTGTAAACATATTTTAATAAAAATATTTAATCTTATTTAAATGTTACTCTGCAAAATTAACTGACTATTTACTTGGTCCTTGTATACAGACCATGAAAAAGTAAATATTTAAAAAAGTAAGCAGTAAGATCACATGTCCCAAGGGGATAGTACTTCCTTCTCCATACAGTATTGTCAGGTGCATTAAGCAAGAAGCTGGACTCTGTTGTCAGTAACAAAGGAGATAATTAATTGAAAAGAATTTAGAAAAATCAATAACAATTCATCAGAGCTGTGAAAAGAATTTCATAAGAATCAGTTTCAAAGGAGATGAGAAAAGAGTTTGGCTTGTATGCAGAAGGCCATGCTGAAAGGGGAGGAATCAAACTTAAAAGTCTTTGGTCTTGGACAGTATCTGTTAAGATTTGGCATAAACTTGTCACTGTGACCTATGCAAATCCAGGGGACCAAACTAAATGGCTCCTACTATTGCACACGTACTCTGTAGGAGATGCTAGGCCATATACGTGTTCCACAAGTTTCAGTGGACTAAATTCTTATGACTGATTTGAGTACATACTCAAATAGCAGCCACAAGCTTAGAGATAGCAGAGATTGGCTAAGGTTAAAAGTCAGCAATTGTTAGATCTGTGGCCTAGGTGTTAATGTGTCTTTCTAGAGCAAATGATTGCTGCTCATAGGCGGCCCCAGGTAAATTTAATTTTTTTAAAAAATGTAACCTTAAGTATAAGTACCCTTTTTCCTTTCCTAAACAAAATTTTTATTTAAATTTTTAAAAAGTTGTCCAAGATTTCACAACAGGTATTAAACACTATTAGTTCTCAGTAGACAACTTGTGATTGCTGGCTCAAGGTAATCTGCATTTTTAATTCCACTCATTTTGAACCAATGCTGTTAATAATGCATGCTTATGGTCCAGGATGAAATAAATGAGCTCTGAAAAATTACCACTAAGACTTTTGTACCTTCTATGTCATTTTGTTGTTAGTGGGGCCTTCTATGTAAAGGGAAAATATAGGGAAAGACAAATTTCTTATGATTAAGCTATTCTAAGGATTTCTTGGTATAATTTGAATTTACTTCATTGATAAGCAAATGTAGAGATGTGGGTAGCCAAGAGAGATTTAAACTAGAATGATCTCTATTTTTGACTTCAACAATCAACAAGATAAGAGGGATGAAAGGCCATAATTTCTGATCACTAGACCTTTGTTTATTCTAATGGACTAGGAACAAAATTTGTTTAGTAGTCAGGATTCTTGGGATGATCATTCAGATGTGACAAAAGCATACAAGCAATGGAAGGAGAAAGGGAAAAGGAAAGAAGAAAGGGAGTGGAGGAGGGAGGGAGGGAGAGTGGGAAGGATTCTTTCATTGCTGTTTTATCAAAAATAATAGCTTCAAATTATTTATAAATTCTTTAGAAATTTTCTACATTGAAGCTTTTACATGTATAGCATAATACTATGTAAGAAAGTATTTATAGATACTTGTTTATACAAAACTAGACTGTGAGAGTCCTGAAAGTCATATAAAATCATATTATATAAGTAAATATGGGACAATCAAAATTCCTTTGTGTTCTTGTTTTGAAGTAAAATTGGTAAAGAAAGTTTAGAATTTGATATTAGTGTGATTCAAATTTTAAGGATTATAATTTAGATATGTATATTCTGTGGTAATTTGGTTCATATGCAACTTTTAGACATTTCTGCAATTACTCAGAAAATTATTTTAAGGAACTCAAAGGCAACAGGATAGGGTGGAAGGGTCACATCTTTAGAAGATGAGTTCAGTTTTCATTCTACTGTGTAGTGGAGGTCTCTGGCTATTTATTTAACTACCATTAGCATTCAGGTTTCAGTTGAAAAATGGGACTGATAAATCTCAACTGTCTACAATGTTAGTAGGTTCATATCAAATGCTGGAGGTAAAATCCTTCCGGAAGTATTTGATGAGATGTGTGGTGTGTGTGTGTGTGTGTGTGTGTGTGTGTGTGTGTGTGTGTGTGTGTATGTATTATAATGTTTATTGCCTCTCTATAATTTTTTTTTCTTTATTTTTTCTTTTCTTTTCAAGACAGGGTTTCTCTGTATAGCCCTGGCTGTCCTGGAACTCACTCTGTAGACCACACTGGCCTCGAACTCAGAAATCTGCCTGCCTCTGCCTCCCAAGTGCTGGGACTAAAGAAGTGTGCCACCACAGCCCGGCTGCCTCTCCATAATCTTAAGACATAAACAGTCTTAAATTTTTGGTGTTATGGAATAGTAAGTATATAATGAGCATTTTCATGCAAAACTAAGAAAATCTAACCATGAATTACCCACATTCTAATAACATTTATTTTTTTAATTTTATTAGATATTTTCCTTATTTCCATGTCATATGATATCTCCTTTCCCAGTTTCCTCTCCGAAAAAAATAAAATAAAAAACAAAAAGCAAAAAAAAAAAAAAGAAGAAGAAAGAAAGAACTGTTCCCTTCCCCCTTCCCCTGTTCACCAAGCTACCCTCTCCTGCTTCCTGGCCCTGGCATTCCCCTACACTGGAGCATAGAACCTTCACAGGGCCAAGGGCCTCTCCTCCCATTGATGACCGACCGACTTGGCCATCCTCTGCTATACATATGCTGCTGGAGCATTAGCCCCACCATGTGTACTCTTTGGTTGGTGGTTTAGTCGCTAGAAGCTCTGAGGGTACTAGTTAGTTCATATTGTTGTTAGTCCTAAGGGGCTGCAAACCCTTCAGCTCCTTGGGTCCTTTCTCTAGCTCCTTCATTGGGGACCCTGTGCTCAGTCCAATGGATGTCTGTGAGTCTCTACTTCTTTATTAGTTGGGTACTGTCACAGCCTTTCTGGAGACAGCTATCTCAGGCTCCTGTCAGCCAGCACTTGCTGGCATCCACAATAGTGTCTAGGTTTAATGATTGAATATGGGAAGGATTCCCAGGTGGAACAGTCTCTGAATTTTCCTTCCTTCAGTCTCTGCTCGGTAGTTTCTCTGCAACTCCTTCCATGGGTATTTTGTTCCCCCTTTTAAGAAGGAATAAAGTATCCACTCATTGGTCTTCCTTCTTCTTGATTTTCTTGTGGTTTGTGGATTGTATCTTGGGTATTCCAAGTTTCTGGGCTAATAACCACTTATGAGAGAGTGCATACTGTGTGTGTTCTTTTGTGATTGGGTTACCTCACTCAGGATGATATTCTCCAGATCCATCCATTTCCCAAAGAATTTCATAAATTCAATGGTTTTGTTTGTTTTTTCTTTTGGGTTTTTTGAGACAGGGTTTCTCTGGAACTCACTATGTAGACAAGGCTGGCCTCGAACTCAGAAATCTGTCTGCCTCTGCCTCCCAAGAGATGGGATTAAAGGGGTGTACCATTGTTTTTAATAGCTGAGTAGTACTCCATTGTGTAAATGTACTTCATTTTCTGTATCCATTCTTCTGTGAGAGACATCTAGGTTGTTTCCAGCTTCTGGCTATTATAAATAAGGTTGCTATGAACATAGTAGAGGTTGTGTCTATATTACATGTTGGAGCATCTTCTGGGTATATGCCCAGGAATGGTATAGCTGGATCCTCTGGTAACACTATTCCCAATTACCTGAGGTACTGCAAAACTGATTTCCAGAGTGTTTGTACCAGCATGCAATCCCACCAGCAATGAAGTAGTGTTCCCCTTTCCCACCAGCAATGAAAGAGTGTTCCTCTTTCTCCACAACCTCTCCAGCATCTTCTGTCACCTGAGTTTTTTATCCTAGCCATTCTGCCTGATGTGAGGTGGAATCTCAGGGTTGTTTTGATTTGCATTTCCCTGATAACTAAGGATGTAGAACATTTCTTTAGTTGTTTCTCAGCCATTTGGTATTTGTCAGTTGAGAATTCTTTGTTTAGCTCTATACCCCATTTTTAATAGGATTATTTGGTTCTTTGCAGTCTAACTTCTTGAGTTCTTTGTATATATTAGATATTAATCCTCTATCAGATATAAGAGTGGTAAAGATTTTTTCCCAATATTTTGATTGCCATATTGTCCCATTGACAGTGTCTTTTGCCTTACAGAAGCTTTGTAATTTTTTCAGGTCCCATTCGTAAATTCTTGATCTTAGAACATAAGCTATTGGTATTTGGTTCAGGAAATTTTCCACTGTGCCCATGTGCTCAAGGCTCTTCCCCACTTTCTTTTCTATTAGTTTCAGTGTATCTGGTTTTATGTGGAGGTCCTTGATCAACTTGGACTTGAGCTTTGTACAAGGAGATAGGAAAGAATCGATTTTCATTCTTCTACATGCTAACCTGCAGTTGAGCCAGCACCATTTGTTGATAATGCTGTCTTTTTTCCACTGGATTGTTTTAACTCCTTTGTCAAAGATCAAGTAATCATAGGTATGTGGATTAATTTCTGGGTCTTCAATTCTACTCATTGATCTACTTGCCTGTCACTGTAGCAATACCATGCAGTTATTATCACAATTGCTTTGTAGTACAGTTTAAGGTCTGAGAGGTGATTCCTCCAAAGATTCCTTTATTGTTGAGAATAGTTTTGGCTATCCTGGGTTTTTTGTTATTCCAGATGAATTTGCAAATTGCTCTTTCTAAGTCTGTGTAGAATTGAGTTGGAATTTTGATGGGGATTGCATTGAATCTGTAGATTGCCTTCGGTAAGATGGCCATTTTTACTATATTAATCCTGCCAATCCACGAGCATGAGAGATCTTTCCATCTTCTGAGATCTTCGATTTTCTTCTTCAGAGACTTGAAATTCTTGTTATGCAGATCTTTTACATGCTTAGTTAGAGTCACACCAAGGTTTTTTATATTATTTGTGACTATTGTGAAGGGTGTTGTTTCCCTAATTTCTTTCTCAGCGTGTTTATCCTTTGTGTAGAGGAAGGCCACTGATTTGCCTGAGTTAATTTATATCCAGCTACTTTGCTGAAGTTGTTTATCAGGTTTAGGAACTCTTTGGTGGAATTTTTGGGGTCACTTAAGTATACTATCATATCATCAGCAAATAGTGATAATTTGACTTCTTCCAATTCATATCCCTTTGATCTCTTTTTATTGTCTAATTGCTCTGGCTAGGACTTCAAGTACAATATTGAAAAGGTAGGGAGAGTGTTGGACAGCCCTGTCTAGTCCCTGGTTCTAGTGGGATTGCTTCAAATTTCTCTCCATTTAGCTTGATGTTGGCTACTGGTTTGCTGTATATTGTTTTTACTATGTTTAAGTATGGGCCTTGAATTCCTAATCTTTCTAAGACTTTTATCATGAAGGAGTGTTGGATATTGTCAAATGCTTTCTCAGCATCTAATGAGATGATCATATGCTTTTTTTCTTTGAATTTATTTATATAGTGAATCATGTTTATGGATTTCCATATATTGAACCATCCCTGCATCCCTGGGATGAAGCCTACTTGATCACGATGGATGATCATTTTGATGTGTTCCTGGATTCGATTTGCAAGAATTTTATTGAGAATTTTTGCATCTATATTCATAAGGGAAATTGGTCAGAAGTTTTTTTTCTTTGTTAGGTCTTTGTGTGGTTTATGTATCAGAGTAATTGTGGCTTCATAGAGCGATTTGGGTAGAGTACCTTCTATTTCTATTTTGTGGAATAGTTTGAGGGTATTGGTATTAGGTCTTCTTTGAAGGTCTGATAAAACTCTGCACTAAACTCATCTGGTCTTGGGTCTTTTTTGGTTGGGAGACTATTAATGATGGTTTCTATTTATTTCATTAGCTGAAATAATGAAACAGTCCCATGAAACATGAAACATGGGACTGTTTAGATCATTTATCTGATCTTGATTTAACTTTTGTTCCTGTTATCTGTCTAGAAAATTGTCAGTTTCATCCAAGTTTTCCAGTTTTGTTGAGTGTTGGCTTTTGTAGTAGGATCTCATGATTTTTTGGTTTTCCTCAGTGTCTCTTGTTATGTCTCCCTTTTCATTTCTGATCTTGTTAGTTAGGATGCTGTCTCTGTGCCATCTAGTTAGTCTGGCTAAGGGTTTATCTATTTTGTTGATTTTCTCAAACAACCAGCTCCTGGTTTGGTTAATTCTTTGTAAAGTTCTTGTTGTTTCCATTTGGTTGATTTCAGCCCTGAGTTTGATTATTTCCTGCCTTCTACTCTCTTGGGTGAATTTGTTTCTTTTTGTTCTAGAGCTTTCCGGTGTGCTGTCAAATTGCTGGTGTATGCTCTCTCCAGTTTCTTTTTAGAGGCACTTAAAGCTATGAGTTTTTCTCTTAGCACTGCTTTCATTGTGTCCCATAAGTTTGGGTATGTTGTGGCTTCATTCTCATTAAACTCTAGTAAGTCTTTAATTTCTTTATTTCTTCCTTGACCAAGTTATCATTGAGTAGAGTGTTGTTAAGCTTCCACGTGTAGGTGGGTTTGTATTGTTTATATTGTTATTGAGGAGCAGCCTTAGTCCATGGTGATCTGATAGGATGCAAGAAATTATTTCAATCTTCTTGTATCTGTTGAGGCCTGATTTGTGACCAATTATATGGTCAGTTTTGGAGAAGGTACCATGAGGTGCTGAGAAGAAGGTATATCCTTTTGTTTTAGGATAAAAAGGTCTATAGATATCTATTAAATCCATCTGTTTCATAACTTCTGTTAGTTTCACTGTACTTTTGTTTAGTTTCTGTTTCTATTATCTGTCCATTGCACAGAGTTAGGTGTTGAAATCTCCCACTATTGTTGTGTGTGGTGCAATGTGTGCTTTGAGCTTTAGTAAAGTTTCTCTTATGAATGTAGATGACCTTACATTTGGAGCATAGAGGTTCAGAATTGAGAGTTCTTCATACCTTTGATAAGTACGAAGTGTCCCTCATCTTTTTTGATTACTTTATGTTGAAAGTCGATTTTATTCGATATTATAATGGCTACTTCAGCTTGTTTCTTGAGACCATTACATTGGAAAATTGTTTTCCAGCCTTTTATTCTGAGTTAGTGTCTATCTTTGTCACTGAGGTAGGTTTTCTGTATGCAACAAAATGTTGAATCCTGTTTACCTACCCAATCTGATAGTCTATGTCTTTTTATTAGAGAATTGAGTCCATTAATATTACTAGATATTAAAGAAAAGTCATTGTTGCTTCCTGTCATTTTTGTTGTTAGAGTTAGAATTCTGTTCATGTGGCTATCTTCTTTTAGTTTTGTTGGAGGATTACTTTTTTGCTTTTTCTAGGATGTATTTTCCCTCCCTATGTTGGAGTTTCCCATTTATTATCCTTTTAAGAGTGGGGTTTTTTGAAAGATATTGTGTAAATTTTGTTTTGTCATGGAATACTTTGGTTTCTCCATCTATGGTGATTGAAAGTTTTGCTGGGTATAGTCGCTTGGGCTGACATTTGTGTTCTCTTAGAGTCTGTATAACATCAACCCAGGATCTTCTTGTTTTCATAGTCTCTAACTAGAAATCTGGTGTAATTCTGATAGATCTGCATTTATATATTATTTGACCTTTTCCCCTCACTGCTTTTAATATTCTTTCTTTGTTTTGTGCATTTGGTGTTTTGACTATTATGTGACAGTAGGAATTTCTTTTCTGGTCCTATATATTTGGGGTTCTATAGGCTTCTTGTATGTTCATGGGCATCTTTCTTTAGGTTAGGGAAGTTTTCTTCTATAATTTTGTTGAAGATATTTACTGGCCCTTTAAGTTGACAGTCTTCACTCTCTTCTATACCTATTATCCTTAGGTTTGGTCTTCTCATTGTGTACTGGATTTCCTGGATGTTTTTGGTTAGGAACTTTTTGCACTTTTGTTTTCTTTGACTATTGTGTCAATGTTTTCTATGGTATCTTCTGCCCCTGAGATTCTCTCTTCTATCTGTTGTATTCTGTTGTTGATGCTTGCTTCTATGGCTCCTGACTTCTTTCCTAGGATTTCTTTCTCCAGAGTTGTCTCTCTTTGTGATTTCCTAACTGCTTCTACTTTCATTTCTAGGTCCTGGATGTTTTTTTCTATTCCTTCACCTGTTTGGTTGTGCTTTCCTGTAATTCTTTTAAGAGATTTTTGTGTTTCTTCTTTAAGGACTTCTACTTGTTTACTCATGTTCTCCTGTAATTCTTTAAGGGAATTTTGTGTTTCCTCTTTAAGGGCTTGAAACTGTTTATCTGTGTTCTCCTGTATTTTTTTAAGAGAGTTACTCATGCCCTTTTTATATTCCTCTGTCACCTTCATGAAATATGTTTTTAGATCCAAATCTTGCTTTTCTGGTGTTTTGGGGTATCCAGGACTTGCTGTGGTGGGAGTACTAGGATGAAGCCAAATAGTGCCTTGAACCAGGTTCATTGCTGGGACCCCAATTCCCACAGGATGAGAATTCTGGTCAGATGGGCAATTAAGTCGGTGGATGACAAACAGACTTGAGACACAAGGGTGTGGTGAATCTGAATGTATTTGTGCAAGGTGAGAATCAGGCTTAAATACCATACAGCAAACAGGGCAGATGTCAAGAGTCATGTAGGCAGATGGGGGTTACAGCAGGGGACGCTAGACTGAAGTCACATAAGCAAGTGACCCTCACACCAAGGTCAGCAGGGTCTGGTAGCTAGGTGTGAAGCAGGAGGAAGAGGAGTGGAGCCCTCCCTGTTGAGGTATTTTGATATTCCAATGCTAATTCTCTGGTTCCTGCTGGAGGCAAGGAGTGGGAGGTTCCGACCTGACCTTACACTTCTAGCTAATGTCCTTGAGTGGAAGCCCTTCGATTACTCTCTAGTATGTAAAACATTTCTAACTATTGTAAACTATCTATTGCCCTAAGGAATGTACTCGACCTCTATTGCTAGCTCTATCGAGGCAGATACTTTGAGAGAAATTGCAAGCTATGGACAGCTTGGTATTAGACTAGGATAGATTGGAAACATTGTGTTGGCCAGGGGACAATGCCCAATCTTAGCCATTAACGAATCATTTCTTGGGGTACCTTTATGCCTAATTATGAGGGCGTGTTGACGACTGGAAAGACTGATCTGGAACACGTCTGAGTTAGGGGATACCAGCGACTGTCTATCCAGGAGGCACAGATCTCCTTTTGGAATCTTATTGCCTCTATCCTTTATCAGGATTTTATCCCTGATATTTTGGATGTGACTGGAGTAGACGAGTGTGCGTAGCAAAGTCGTCTTGGTTTCTGTTGTTAAGATTCTTGCATTTGCCTTTCACCATCTGTTGATCTCTGGTGTTAGATGTTCTTGCTGTCTCTGGCTGGAGCTTGGTCCTCCAGTGGGTCTGTAAGCCTGTGTCAGCACTTCTGGGAGATCAGCTCTTCTCTGGTCAGACCCGTGCACAGAGGTCTGTGGATTAGTGGTCCCTCCTGAGTCTTGGGGTCAGAGCACTCCCTGGAGATAAGCTCTCTGCTTGCTGGAAAGGTGCAAAGAGGGCTGTGGATCTGCTGCTGTCCCTCTTTGGTGTGGATGGAGGTAGAAGGATTCTGTCACAGTTGCCCTGACACTTCTGAGGCCTGTGCCTCCCAGCTGGTCCGGTCTTAGAAAGTCACTGGAGAGAAAAATCAACATTAATGTTTTAAAAGAAAATGTTTGCCACAGATTTTACTCTGATATTTTGTTTTAGAGAATCCGAATACTAGTGATGGCAGAGACCTTCCTCTGAATGACTCTAGTGCCATAGGATAAGCACCAGATTTTTGCAAATAATCTTCCAAGCCTCTTGTCAGGTAAGTTTTATTCCTTGTCATTTTGTGAATGCTGAAGGGCTACAACAAGTTCAATAATATGTTCAAAGCAAGTGTTCTTTGGTGCTCTCAGAATGTCTGCATTTTACCCTTAGATGTACCCCACAGGAATTTCATCTCTGTCATTCATTTCTTGTTCTTTTGATTCATCTAGAGGGGAATGAAAACTTCCACTCTGATTCACAAAACTCATTTTATTTTATTTGCTAAATTTTTACTCAACTAATTGCTCCTAGTGCTAGTTCATTAGCACTATTATCAATATCTTTTGGACCAGAATGGCTTTTACACATTTAAACGCATGGAAGGAATGCATTCAAATGTCTTGCTTGAAAATTAAAATGAACATTGTCTCTTGAAATTTTGCCACCATGACTTGACATAAAAATGACAAATTTAAGACATACACATTCAAATATGATTACTGATACTTTCAGAGTCCAGGGTACTGTTTTCTATGCCAATAATATAGAATTAAGAGAAATAACACAGAAGAGTTACATTTAGCTCAAATTCATTTTAAAAATTTATTTTCTTGTTGGGTTTACTTTTCCTGATTAAGATAAGTGGTTAAAATTTATCATAGTTCCCATTTGGTTCCCAACTGGCTTAAGACTTTTTGGTGATGATGGCAGTATTTTAAATCTTAGGAGCAGAATACTTCTGGAACTTCGTTTTTTTTTGTTGTTTTTTTTTTTTTT
>NW_022196900.1:53270087-53296848 GCF_008632895.1 Mastomys coucha | reverse complement strand
CTAGGTTCTTAAAAAATAGGTGATGAAGAAATTGAAAATTAAAGAGGTAAATGGAGAGAGGAGGGAATCTAGGGCTAGGAAAGTACCCTACAGACTAGCAACTCAACAGTGCATATTGTAGGTCAAGGTAATGCTGAAGCTGAGTAAACTAAAATACATATATGTTTTTGTTTAGAAATAAGTCCAGAGAAAACAAACTTATGTCCTTCATCATCAGAAAAAAATATCACTAAACACTGATGTTGAAGTAGTTTTATCCTAAATATTTTTGGATTTATGTTATTCTATCTGTTGTTGAAAGAAATGTGTTGGACAAGGGTGATTGCTCCTTGAGAGGAGTGAAATTCTTGTGTGTCCCTATTTCCGTACAATCTCAAAGAGATCTTTTCAACCATCCTGCATTTCACTGCTTAAGCAAAAAGAAAGGGGTATGAGTAGTAAATTTACATTTTAAAAGTTCCAACAACATTTTTCTGTTCCTTTTGATGAATTAGAAGATGTCAAGTCTCTTCCCTTTCACTAGAAGAATATCAATCCCATGTTGAAATGATACTCATATTAATTATGAAGATTAAAAGGCCCATTTGGCAGAAAGCTATTAAGAAATGGGTGAATTATCTTTGATAATAAATAGGTAAAGTGAGTTAATCATTTATTTAATGTGTATAGTTATTGAATGTAACATATGAAATAGACTTGGACCCGCATACTGATGAGAACAGATGTGAAAGAACTCAGAGGTCATGGTGTGAGTTAAACTGGGCTTTAGAGGCACAAAGCTTCTGGGTTCACAGTATTTTGCCATGCCATAGGAGGCTTTCTGAGTGGAATTAAAGATTGCTGAGGTTCATGAGAGTGTAGCTCTTGACAATTTAGTGATTCAGAACCTATTTGAGAAACCATTTGTAGACAGAACAGTCTCACAATATAAAGCGAAAGTGGATTGGTTGAAGGAATGAGCATTTGCCCAGTCTGAAGTCTTCCGTGATGCACACAGGAGTGATAGGTAGAATGATATACACCCACTCCACATTCACTAATGTTGTATCCTAAAGCAACAAAGCACTTAGGCCCCTTGAAGGTTGGGAGAAATTATTTCAGGGTTTCTACTGATGGAAATTAAGTTCCTCTGACTATCCTGGTGATAACACTAGTGATACTTTGGTTGAAATGTTACACAGTATCCAAAATTTGTCTCAGAGACTATATTATTACTTTTATGTCATGGAGTGGGGGGAGTGGTGTGACAGAATCTACCTGGGGGAGGAAGAGTTTGTTTTGGCTCACAGCTTTAGATAGATTTCAGCTTGTGCTAGTGAGGAAGGCATGGTGACAGGATGACCTATGCCTGTGATGGTGGGTATGGGAAGCAGTGAGTGTTTGCACAGGAACCCGAGAGAGCTGGGCTCGATCCGGGAGAGGAGAGAATCCTCACAGACTTGATTTTGGTGACCTACTTCTTATGTAAGAATTTTCACTGTTGAGGATTCCATAATTTGATTTGATTTGAAAAGTAACCGTTTGAGAAAAATCTAGGAACTTGGGAAATTGTGTTGTCTTACTTTACTCCATCTAACCCTTTATTCTGTTTCTCCTTTTCGCTGACAGCATTAATGCTGAGGTTGTTGGGCCTCTGAACTCATAGTGTAAGTGCCTTCCAATTCTATTGGAGTCCTTCTTCTTAAGCAAATTTGCAAGCCTCTGAGCCCTCCCTGCTGGGGCAGCCTCAGTTATTTCCCCCTGCCTGTGGGTATTTCAACCAGCCAATGATGTGATGTACAGGGTTTAAAATGGAAATGTGGGAGTCAAGTTGTATCTGGGTCTCAGTGTTCTCTGTCCAATGAAAATAATGTGATATAAAAATGAGTTAAAGCCAAGCGTGAAACAGTCAGTGATAGCTTTCGCAAGCTACACTGCTTCATTCTGAAATGCCCAACTGAGAATCTCAGGCCTGAGATATTCCCCCTTTCCTTCTAACAACAGAGGAGGGTCAGTGTTTCCCTTCTCGCAGCCACTTCCCGCGAACACTTTTACTCATACGGATATGGAAGATGAAGCTGAACATTACTGTAGAAGAATTTTTGGATCATCTTGCTTTCTGCTGACAAGTAGGAAGAAGCATAACCTCAAGCCACGCAGTAATAAGGTAAATAGCACCCTGCGCGCGGGCCAGTGCTCCTGCATCTGTTGTCTCTAGGCTCAGCTGAATGTAAAGGAGAGTGAAGGCAGGCCTGGGTGCCTGACAGATGAAACGATCTCAACCACTGTTTTGAAGGTTTGAAATACCTTTAAAATTCACACGCATTTTTCATTTTATCCAAGAATATATTCACACCTGTTTTAATATCCAAGAGAATGTCTGTGTTTCATGCCAACAAGTGAAATTGTCACCACGATGAAGTAGTGCTAATGTGATCCTGTGTTTTCTCTTCTCCCAGGATAACACTATGTACTTAAACATCTTCAAATTTAAAAAAAAAAATGAGTCATTTGGATGTCATTTTAATATTATGGTTAGCTGTCCACTACTCTCGACACTTACTCAGAGGGAGACTAGAAAGGCTGACTATAATAGAAGCTTTCAGGAGTAGCTGCAGTAAAAAAAATACTTGCTATCCACAGTTTGTAAACCAGAATTCTACACATGCAGTAATGTTGTGCTGTGATCTCACACACCCTTGATGCTGGTGCATTAGAAGTTACTTCCTGGGTCTAATATATCTATCCATTTTAATAGCATTCACATTCGAATATATTATAAGAATAACATCCAGAAATTCAAAAGTAGAAACAAAATTCATATTTTTGAGGCACATGATTAATATATAGGCTGCTGGAAAGAGAGGGTATTTTTTTCTTCAACGAGGCAGAAAAGGAATAACTTTACAAGCTCAGCGAATTGCAGAGTATTGCCAGTTAGGTCTGTGCACAGATTCTTCATTATGTAGAAAGCTAATATAGTTAGCAGAACATTTTTTTTCTTTAAATGCACATCAAACCCAAGGATGAAATGCAGTCACAAAATAAGCTTCTCAAGTCCTGGAAGCCATAAATTCCCAATGTTATAACTTAATCTTCTGGAAATACTCCAAATAGCAGCCCCGAGTTCCCTTGACTGAAATGCTCTCATTTTCTCCCTGTGTGCATTTAACTTTATTCTTTATTGAATAAAAAGGGGGAGGTATAAAAAAAGGACTTGGTTTATTGCTTCTAATAAAAGAAATGTAATTTGAATACTCAAGGATGTAATCAGATCATAGCATTTCAATTGTATTACTAATATGGTCATAAAATAAATAAGTCGCACGCTAAAAAAGCTCACCACGCAAGTGCATCCTGTCACCCTGTCTCATCCATCTTTCCTTGCCATTTCCCGTCTGTCAGCGTTTTTCCTCTCAGCTTTTGGCTTGCACCTAGCGATTTTTCACCCATCCTTCACTGTTGTCTTGTTACCTTCTCAGTTTAATATATAGAGGTAGAAGGAATCTGCTGTACCTCACTCACACATCTTTAGTTTTTGGACTCTCAATTTGTCACTTGACCACTCTGCCTGTTCCTTTCTTGTCTTGTTCATTAAGTCAGGTACTAATGCATGAAACTGGGCGTTTCTCATGTTGATGTTTCCAAACAATTGGTCTTTTAGCTCCTGGAACCCGTGAAGCTTGTCCCTGATGAAAACTTTTTTAACAGGAAAATGAGACCTTGCTCTTTTTCTTTTATATTTTTAAGTCAAGTTTGAAACCTTAGAAAATGAAGCTAACTGAGCAAGACAATTAATCTTTTTTCTCTAAGTGTTAGTATTTATTTAAAAGTCTGTTTCTGAGTTGACAACAAATACGAAATTTTGATCATGAAAACGTTGGGAATTATTACGCTCAAAAATCAGATTCATGGCAACTCAGTTAATTTGAATCTATAGATCTTACTTGATAAATGTGATCAATGTGTATAAATTTTATTAAGACAAAATTTAAGTTCAGAAGTAGTCTCAGCCTCCAGTGATGAACAGACTTTGCTATTTCTTCAATAAGAATTCTTATTTGATAATCTAATTTTGTATTATTCAATGAAGAAATTGATTTTCTAGAAAAATACATATTTTATTTTTATACTGAGTCCTGGAATGATTTTTCTCTTCTACTTTGTCATGCCTTGTGGGCACTAGAGGGGAGCCCTTTGACAGCAGAGTTGAATTATAGCTCCAGTTATTGACCCTTGGCAGCAAATGAGATGCACCTTGGAATTTACTGAATCATCATGTTTTCCTAGCCAGGAGGATTAGGACAAATATCTTTTTTTATTTTATTCTAAAAATCACATAGTCACTACATGACGGTGATCTTGTTCTTTGAAGCAATTGTGTTGGTTTTTTTTTTTTTTGTTGTTGTTGTTGTTGTTCAAAAAAAGAATCTTTATTTCTTTGGGAATTGTATGAGCTGTATGAGCCTATTAGTAAAAATTACCTTTGTCTGCTAAAGGATAAAAGAATAAATCTTTTGAGTGAGGATTAAATGAAGTTCAACAAAATGTTGAACTGACCCTTTTCCTCCCATTAGAATCTACTCATAGTTTTCCAGGTTTTGAAGAATCTCTTTTGGCATCATAGCATTATGAAATGTGGGTTCATATGTGAGATAGGGTTGTGTAATCACCAGATCCACACCCAACATCCCATCAACATGAAACTGTCTTCAGAATCAACCTCAGTTCTCAAATCTCTCAAGCTACCTCTTTCTCAAAGTGGCAGAAACCTTACAGTTTATGTCACATGTATATGACAGAGATTTGAAGGGAAATGTCAACCTTTACACAAGTACCTATTCTTTTAGGTTCCCAAGCCTTCCCAGTGTCTAGGTTCCCATTCTTTCTTCTTTGTTGAGTAGCCAGCATCTCCGGTCTTTAGTGAATGTTTAAACTAGAGGAGATCTTGGTATTTGTATTGAGCGTTGTTAAATGGCCTTCTACACAAACAATACTAATCAACAAACCCACTGTGGAGCAAAATGGATCCCCTAGATAATCCATGTAAGGTATCTAGGAAACATCAATTCTGATAGTATTGAAAAGTTAAGGCAACTGAATCTCTGGTGGAGATAGAGAATAGAAGAAAAGAATTTGAGGACTGCTCATCTTTCAGCCTCTTTATCTGGTAACTTGAACTTGAAAACAACTTTGATTTAGACGACTTAAAAAAATCATTGAATGTGCAGTCTTTGGTTGGTGGTTGAGACCCTAGGAGCTCTGAGGGTATTAGTTAGTTCATATTGTTGTTCCTCCTAAGGGGCTGCAAACCCCTCAGCTCCACTGGTCCTTTCTCTAACTCTCAGAGCTCCCAGGGTCTCAACCACCAACCAAAGACTGCACATGGAGGGGTCTGATTGTTCAGGCAGCATGTGTATAGTAGAGGATTGCAAATTCAATCATCAATAGGAGGAGAGGACCTCAGCCCTGTGAAGGTTCTGTGCCCCAGTGTAGGGGAATGCCAGGGCCAGAAAGTGGGAGAGGGCGGGGTGGCAGGCATGGGGAAGTGGGAAGCAACAGGGGTTTGTTTTTGTTGTTTTTGTTTGTTTCTTTGTTTTTTGGAGGGGAAACTGGGAATGGAGAAATTTACATGTAAATAAAGAAAATATCAAAAAAAATCATTGAATGGGAGAAACCAATAACAAAATCTGTTAAGTAGTAAAGCTCATGCTGAAGTTGGGAATTTCTCTGCATGTCGTTGCCTGAAAAGATCCACTACCGTGCCTATGAATACAGCCTAACCTTAATAAATGCTGGCTATCTAGTTTTGTGTCATTTTCTATACTTTTCGTGTGAAAAAACCTAGGTACCTCTTGACTCCAGTGATGTTATCCATGCACATTTCTAGTAAACCTCAAATGTAGTAGGTTATTTTCTACTCATTTGTGTAGACACAGCACCAAATTCTTTTCAGACTTTTGGAATGTTTGCTTGTGCTGTCTGGAAAATGCACTAGAATTACGTTTAAGTTGTGCAGATTTATTCCTTTCAGTGAAAAGTCTAAGGTTTACTATTTTTGGAAATAGAAAATTTCAAACTTTGAGGATGATATTTATCTTAAATTCTGTTCGTTTGATGAGGACCCTACATCTATATGTCTGATAGATTTGTATTTTCCTTATTGGGGTTCTTCGTTTGGTTACTTTTTTCATTGATAAAATTATTTGTGGAATAGTTCTCTTTCAGGCACTCTATTAATTACTTCTTTATTATTTTACTCTCGTGTTAAAAGTAGTCTTCTTAAATGGATTTGTCCCCTGTATTTGTTGAGTGATAAAACAGCTCTAGATATTAACGAGTATCCTTAAATTTACATATTAAATACTTAACAGAGCCAGTAAATGGAGCTAAGTCCATCAAATTAAACAAAAATGCAGTTTTCTCACTCAGAAAACTTCTCTTCTTCCTCCTCTTATTTATTTTGCTAAGTGCAGCTGTGTATATGTACAAATATGTGTGCATGAAGGTGTTTGTATCCATGCATAATCACAGAGGCTAGAAGGTGCTATGGGTATCCTGATCTTTCATTCTTGCTGGGGTTGTCTCAGTTGGCTTAGAATGTTTTCCTAGCATGTACAAAATCCTGATTTTTATCTTGGTACCCTGTTATCCAGGCATGGGCTTGTACACTTAGTACTCAGGAAGTAGAGGCAACACAATCTAAAGTGCAGGATTATCGACATTGATGAGTTCAAGGGCAACCTGGATACTGGATATCCTACTTGAAACAAAAATAAAAACAACAAACTGGATCCATTGTTCTCTTTATTTAATGGAGAGAAGATGTCCCATTTAGAGCTAGATGGACAGGCATCAAACTCAGTGATTCATTCTCCATCTCTCACAGTGCTTAGGGTATAGGTTAAGCCCTGGCCAACTCCTCATGCATGCAAGTGATCATATTCACTGGGAAATCTTTCCAGTGGCCCATCTACCACCAATGGAATTTCTCATTTCAAAGCTCTGAATTAAGGAAAATATTAGAAAAGAGTTTTGTTTGTTATTTCAGAAACAATTGCAATATTGGAGACCTAGGAGTCACTAAGGCTACCATCTACCATAACACTCCAGAACTGAATATATTAGCATACAAATGCATTTCTACTTTTGTTCTTTTATCCTTCAATGATTTTATTTATCATTCACTAACTAGCCACTCTTCACTGAATTGGAGTCATTTCTACTGTTTTAAAAATTCTTCATGGTACAGAACAAATAAACAATACAAATTTATTATGTATTTCTGTGAACAAGAAATGCACTTCTTAAATGTGTTTCTTTTTCTTGGCATTGATGGATGGCTCTGGAGCTGTTTTGCTCATTTTTGGAGATATGTCATTTTTGATTACTTCACTAAATTAAAGGGTCAATATATAATACGCAAAGGACTAATTTATTCATGCAACTGATTAATCAGTCATTATCGACAAGAAAATGTCGCATTTGTCTTCAACACAGACTCAACCCAAATAAAACTATAGTACAAGCAACTGACAGTACATTACGATGCCTGGGAGATGGAGTGTCCCAAGAGAAGACAAAAATGATTCTTTTTCCAAGTAAAACTATCTTAATTTGTTCCTATAAATTCTCAAGAAGGCTTAAATTAGAGGTATCAGATAAAGAATAAAATTTTTGAATTAAAAAAAATCCAGTGCACATTTTTAAGTACTTATTTTATGATTACCCTTATAGTAATATTTTTCTGTACCTAATGGTGTTAAGACTTTAAGGTGACTATGAAATAGCATAAAATAATTATTTGAGTTCATAACCTTGGCCATGTTCATGTTTACTACTCCATTTATCTTTCAAAGATGTTGTAATAAATATTTAATGTAGAAGCTCAAGTAGATGAGGGGATTTGTTGAACACTCAGCTTCCGGAAGCAATTAAATGAATAAGGGATTGGAGGTATAGATCTGAAAAGGACTCATTTTTATTATAAAAAGGCAATTTAATAGAATAATTTCGTACTTGCCAGTTACTGTATCCATGTTCGATACAAAGAGTTTCTTATTAAGAAAGGTAGACAGCTGTAGCTTACACAGTCTATGGTTGCAGGATTTGTCTTGGAAAATACTCAGACTAAAGAAATCTTGTTAGATTCTCTTAGAATTGACCTCTAGTCTTGGGTCTATTCTCACACTACATCTGACTTCTTTAACACTCAATGGTTTCCATTTTGGAACTTGCAACTGAGTTGAATGCCTCAATCCTTAAACATTTTCACTGGAATGCAAGGAGACAGGCCCTTCTTGAGGTTAGTGAGATGACACAAAACGTATATGAGACAGAATACAGCACACCAAGGCAGAGCCTCACTGGTTCCCCTCAAAGTGTATGTGCCATTGCTGAGGTGGAACTCAAGAGAGGGGCAGCTACTCTTGAAATAGTTTGAGACAACAAGCTATTTTTCAGTCACTATTGACAAGAAAATGTCGCCTTTATAATTGAAGAAATTGTTACATTGAAGATGAAGCTTCAGATGCAGTCTCCTCCAAATGAAAGATGACCTTTTCAGAAGAGGTAAACATAGGTGCTCTGGAGCATACGACCTGCAATAACAGCTATTCTCCCAAACAGGCATTACTCCTAGTCATAAACTTCAGAGGAGAGACTGAGCACTTGTGTTTTTTTTTCCCTGAAGTATATCTGAATCTCATCATTGTCAAGACCACAATCATCTAGTGTGAAACTAATATGTTTCACCCTAAACAACACAGACGAATAAGTATAATGTGTTTGTTGCTCCTTTAATATTGCCCTTGAAATGAGTAAATTTTCTAATGTGAGTACAATACTCATGATCTTTGCTTAAACATCATTCAATCATGCTTTCCATGAATTAGGGGTCATAATTCTAGGGGTCCAGTTACCCATGAGCAGTTATGCACATCCTGTGGATCAGGGAGCCATGGCTTTATCGCTTTCTAGGATTTGCTTTATGCTTCTGACTTTAGCTCTGGCTAGCAGCTGAGGATTTGTCAACTTTCCTGCTCATTTCCCTCCCCTGTGCTAGGCCAGCAATTACACAGCAGGTCATTCCTACTTTCCCTTCAGATGTAGTCTCCTCCAAATGAAACATGTCATTTTCAGAGGAGCTAAACACAGGTGCTCTGGACCATACGACCTTAAATATACAAATATTTTCTTCATGCACTAAAAAAATATTCTTTTTCTGAATGGAGGATTGCCTGAAGACAAAATAGCAACACCAGTGACATGGGCTGGAATAGAGGGAGTAGCATCTTAGCTTTCTTTAAAGCAAGTTGATTTTTGTAAAAGAGAATGTCTGTATTTGCAGATAAGATTTTGAAGTGATGAGAGATGAAGAAAAACTTAAAAGGATGGGAGGTAGGGTGGTCACAACTAAAGGGCAGGGGAAGTGGGGGAGAAAACAGAGATATGAACTCCATTCCCATTTTTCTAGTCCATGTGCTACCTTGGAGCTTCAATACTATATTGAAAATGTTAAGACAAATGAGAACTCTTAAAGCTGGGTGAGTGTAGGTCTGTTCATTGTATGCTATAAAAGAACAGACAGCAAACAGGAGGCAAATAAAGTTCAAAAGTGGAATGGTGATTTAATAAAAGGGATGACGAGCGGGAGAGAGGCTCAGGGGTAAAGTGCTTTCCATGTAGACATCTGGGCAGAATTTAGATCCCAGCACACACATAAACTCTTGGTGGGTATGACAGACCCCTTGATCCCTCAGGAGTGGAGACAGAGTATTCTGGAAAAAATGGCTAGCTAGATTGTTGACCAGCAAGCTCTGGTTTTAGGGAGAGATCCTGCCTCAGTAAACAAAAGTGAAAATTTCCAAGAACAAATTTCATTACTAAATAAAAAGCTATAATTTTTTTTTTTTTTTACCCAAAAGTGAAACTCAATAAGGAAGACATTCAATGTTAACCTCTGGCCTCTAAATGCATGCAAATATCTACCGTCCATATGCAAACATGCCATACATATGAATAAACATACAAACAAGATAAATTCAAAGGGGGACAGAGAGCCTTCCACCTGGGCAGATCACCAGCTTGTTTGCTCCTCTAAAGAACCTAGAGTCTAAAAAGGCCTTCCAGGAGGTCTGTTGCATTCAGGGCAACAGGTGAGGGATAACATCTCTATTGTTGAAAACTTCTCCATTGTTGGTGGGATTGCAAACTGCTACAAACATTCTGGAAATCAATCTGGAGAAATAGATCTACCTGAAGACCCAGCTATACTGCTCTTGGGCATATACCCAAAAGATGCCCTACCATGCCACAGGGTCATGTGCTAAACTATGTTTATAGCAGCCTTATTTGTGATATCTAGAATCTGGAAACAATCCAGGTGTCCAACAATAGAAGAATGCATACAGAAAATGTGGTATATTTACACAATAGAATACTACTTGGCTATTAAAAACAATGAATTCATGAAATTCGTAGGCAAATCGATGGAACTAGAAAATATCCAGAATGAGGTAACTCAGACCCAAAAGGACATGTGTGGTATGTATTCACTAATAAGTGGATATTAGCCAAAACAGTACAGAATACCCAGGATAAAATCAACAGAACTCAAGAAGGTTAACAAGCAGAAGAGCCCAAGTGGAGATGCCTCAATCCAGTTTGGGAGGAAGAAGAAAACAATACCAGGGGTGGGGTGGCAGAGGGAGGGAAGGACTTAAGTGGGAGAGGAGACAGGGAGGAAAAAAAGAGAATGATAAGGACTTTGGGGAGTATGGGAGTAAAGCACTAAGGGCCAGCAGAAAGAACAGGAAGGGAGCAACTTTGGGAGGTAGGAAGTGAGGTCCCCTCTAGAATCTACCAGAGACCTAGAAAGTGAGAGATGCTCAGGACTCAAATGGAGGGACCTTAGATGAAATGCCCAACAGTGAAGAGAGGGAACTTGTAGAGTCCAGTTCCAGTAGAAAGACAGGGCATCAAGTGGAAGAATGGGGTTGCCATCTCACAGTCAAAAATTCTGATCCAGAATTGTACCTGTCTAAAAGAACTGCAGGGACAAAAATGGAGAAGTGACCGAGGGAAAGGAGGTCCAGTGACAGGCCCAAATTGGTATCCAGCTCAAGGCGAGGCTCCAAGTCCTGTCACTATTACTAATGCTGTGGTGTGCTTACAGACAGAGGCCTAACATGGCTGCCCTCTGAGAGGCCCAACAAGTAGCTGAAAGAGTCAGATGCAGATACTTAAATAACCAACCAATTGACAGAAGCCAGAGACCCCTATGGTTGAATTAGGAAAAGGCAGGAAGAAGCTAAGGAGGAGGGCAACCCCATAGGCAGACCAGTAGCCTCAACAAACCTGGACCCCAAGGTATTTCAGACACTGAGCCACCAACCAGGCAGCTTATGCCAGCTGATATTAGGCCCCAGACATACACAGCAGAGGACTGCCTGGTCTGGCCTCAGTGAGAGAAGATGAACCTAACCCTGGAGAGACTTGAGGCTGCAGGGAGTTGGGAGGTCTGATGGTGTCGGGGTGGAGAGGTGAGGAGTGGGGTTGTGGAATGTGGAACAGTCAGAGGGTAGATCAGGAGGGGATAAAGACTAGACTGCAAAAAAAGAATAAAGACTTTAAAAAAAATAAAGAGGAGACAGAGGAAGAGCAACATCAGAAACTAAAATATTATTTCCCAGTAAACCTTCCTGAAACTTTTTTTCAGTACTTGTTTAATATTAAAAGTGATAAGGTGTGGTAGAGAAAGAAGTTTAGATTTGTTTTGTATAATTGTTAATCTTTTTTCCCTCTGCCAGTACCTAACATTTTGGTTTCCAGCTGTTTATTATCCTGATCATTTCCTGCACCAGATGAAGTGCTAGCAGCAGGACTCTAAGATGTTTTATGCTAATGAGGAGGAAAGTCTTGGACAAGTTGCAAAGCCTAGAAAAAAAAATTTTTTTTTTGAGTGACATGGTAAAGTAATCAGAATCTAAATGGAAAGGAAACTTGGGTAACAGCCATTATATTTAATATGCCAAAGTAACTGATTGACATTTTAATTAGATGAGAAAATATAATTATATTTTAAACTCTGAAAGGACCTTTACAAGAAAGATGGACATTCTATAAATAAAGAAACTTGCAGGAACACAAAGGAATAACAGAGAATATTAAGATGCACTCAATTTTGAGTGCTCATGACAGGAGTTATTAATTCCATGGATCATGAAGCAAAACTTTTTGAAAGTTAACTTGCACTTACCCTTTTGACAACAGTTTGCATTATCGTGATTGGATTTCATTAAGTGAATTGTTTGCTGTAGCTATTTATCTTCATCTTAGCATCTCTGGCATAAATATTTAATATAATTTATGTTCTAAATTTTAAAAATGTCTCTGTAAAACTAAATGGCTAACTTGTACCTATCGTCCCACTATAAACATGAGGTTTATATATGGCTATACACCATATAAACTATGTCAGCTGGAAAACAGACTTTGTATGACATGAAGATGTTAACCATTTCCACCATCTATGAAGATGAGCAGGCCACATAAAACAAAACTTAAGAAGAGCTTTCGGTTAGTGCTGGAATATTTCTCTTTGTGAGCGTGTTCCTGATTAATATTCAATGCTTTAAAAAATATAGATTCTGCCATGAAAATAGTTAAGTAGAAAAATGTGGGCATACAATAGTAGACTTCCTTGTACAGGAAGATGAACACAATAAGTTATAAAATGTAAGTGATAGAAGGGTTCTAGCACATCACATCTTCTAGAGATAGCCCCCCAAATCCTCACATCTCACATACCTTTAGGTAATTCTACCTCTGCTTTGCCATGACTAAATAAAGATGAGTTTTCTGATTTTAGTGGAATTGCATTGAATTTCTCTCCATTTACTTTGACATTAACTAAGAGTTGCTATAAATTACCTTTATTATATTTAGGTATGTCCCTTGATTTCAGGACTATAGTCTCTCCAGAACTTTTATCATGAAGGGATATGGATTCTGTCAAGGCCTTTTCTGCAACTAATGAGATGACCATTTTTTTCTTTCAGTTTGTTTGTGTAGTGGATTTCATTTATTACTTTTTATATATTGAACCATTCCTACATCTCTGCAATGAAGTCTACTTGATCATTCTGAATGATCACTTTGCTGTGTTCTTAGATTCCGTTTGCAACATTTTTGCATATTTTTGCAACGATGTTCCTAAGGAAAATTAGTCTATAATTCTCTCTCTTTGCTGGATCTTTATGTAGTTTTGGTATCACAGTAACTGTGGCCTTATAAAATGAATTTGGCAGTTTCTTCTGTTTCTATTCTGTGGAATAATTTGAGGAGTGTTGGCATTTACTCTTTTTTGAAAGTCTGGTAAAATTCTGGGCTAGAACCATCTGACCCTGGGAATTGTTTTGGGGGGGGGAGATTTTATGGCTGCTATTATTTCACTAAGGGTTCTATAGGTCTATTTAAATTGTTTATCTGAGTTTGATTTAACTTTCGTAAGTGATACCTGTCAAGAAAATATTTCACTTCTTGCCAAGGGCCATGCAGGAGGAATGACTAATGGCTTCAGAACTCATGGAATGTGGTCCGCTGGTTACCACAGCCACATGGTGATCCTTGGTGTGGTAGGGCCCTGAGGACTATGTGTCCTGTGGACTTCATGCTGTTATAGAGTCTGCTCTGCTTGCTGCCCTCACATCTCTCTTAATTTAAGAATTATATAAAAACTGAAAGGCAGTTTCCAGTCCCTTATTGGACAGTATCTCTGGCACTCACAATAAGAATGCTTGATCTTTTTCAGACATTATTGCTGGAGCTGATTAGCTCATCTCGCCCTAGGAAAGAATTTAGAGACAGATTGTCAGCAATGACCACCACCTTTAGAAAACCTTTGGAAAAACAAAATTGTTAATAAAGCTAGGTTGAGATGTTTTTCCTACTGGCTCTGATGTAACAAAACCTTGGGAAACAACTTGAAGTTCAGAAAGTGCACACTTATTAGTTAGGCTAGGGAACGTTTATGGTCAGGGCACAAGAACAGTGGCAGCATTAGCTGACATGACTCTCACTGAGGTTGGGTTGGTGATTACTGACTTTGCCATCAGCTTCCTGATATGATTTATTAAGAATTGCTGATGAGTAGATATGCATCCTAAGGATTTAAGGTAGATATAAGTGATTTTTATATAAAGGTTTACATTTGTGGTTCTTTTAAGGTTCTTATAAGATTGCTTTTAAAGATAAATAATGAAACAATTACCCTTTCTTTGTAACTTCAAATTGCTGCCTGCAGATAAGAGGAACTGGCTGAGAAAACTACCTTGCTTGCTTACACTTTGTTAATCTATTAAAAAGCTGCTTGGTTATGAATGTACATGGGCTTGGGGGGAATAATTTGTTTTCTTTACTTGTACTACATTATGCTATTTCTTGTATAGGTATTGAGGAATACACTGTTTTTCACAGTTATCCACTAGAACAAAACTAAAATGTAATTACACTGTAAGTTTATATCATTTTAAAGATTTTGCTAGGATATATAAGCTATGGAAGAAAGAATAAATGGTGGGGGTTGGAACATTGTTCCTTTCATCCATCAACTATGTGCATATGTGTAAGGTTTGTGTGAGTTGGGATTGGAACATTGTTCCTTCTACCCATCAACTATGTGTGTGTCTGTATGTATGTAAAGCCTGTCTGGTTGTGTGTAGAGTTTGCTTCCCCCACTAATTGTGTCTATGTATGTATGTATGTATGTATGTATGTATGCATGTATGTATGTATATGTGTGAAATGCTTAGAGCCTGCTTGCTGGAGCTATGCTCTAACCATTCTATGTATGAATGTGTAAATGTATGTCATTAGGTCTGTATACATGTATGTATTACGTATGCATGCATGCATGCATGTATATATTTGTGTGTATAAAGTTATTGGACTCTGCCTTTTGTTTTACCCACTCAGTGTGTGTGTGCATGAATTTTCTCTCCTTCTCTTTATTGCCAGCTCCCAAAAGTTAAAAAAGTACATAGTTTCTCTCCTGGCCACAGGGAAGAGCAGCCCCAGTAAATTAGGTTTTGTTCTCTCAGAGTAAAGTCTGCCCAGTAACTTCTCTAACCACTGGCTGCCATAGGCAACAGACCTTGTGGGCATCTGGATCCACCCTGTCAGTGGCTCTAAGCACTGATCCCTAATGGTTTCCTGCCTTGGTTTACTCACCACATGGATGCCAAGGCTGGTAACTGGCAATTTCTTTCAAGTTTTCCAATTTGGTAAAGTACAGGCTTTCAAAGTATGCCCTAATGGTGCTCTGGATTTCTTCAGGGTCTTTGTAAATGTCTGTCTGTAATTCTGATTTTGTTTCTGATTTTGTTAATTTACATATTCTTCTCCATATTTTGCTTAGTTTGCTTTAGGGTTTTCTTTCTTGTTGATTTTCTAAAACAAACAAACAAACAAAAACAAAAACCAAACCAAACCAAACCAAAAAAAACCCAACTTTGTTTCATTGATTCTTTGTATTGTTCTCTATGTTTTGTAAATGATAAGCAAGCTATAATGAGTAGACCCAGAGAGATTGGGTATTGAGGAAGGATCTATGAGGGAGTGCATGAATATCCCTGGAAGGGGAAATAAAATATATTTTTCAGGGTTGGTGGGGACAGGAGGAACTGGATTAACATCTGGGATGGAAGAAGGAAGATGGAGCATAGGGAGAGAATTTAGGTAGAGACAGATTGAATTTAGAGGCATTTGAGAAAAGATATGGACACCTAGTAGAGTGGAAAATATGAAGTTTCTTAATTATGATGATATTCAGTCTCAGTTGGCTGTTTCTTGTCACTAAAGGAGGTTTCCAGTAGCAGGACTGGGTTGTATTCAATTAAGTTGTTGGCCAAGGCTCCACATGGAAACCTTGAAACAACCCAGGCTATTGCTAAGACAGTGGATTGACCTCTACAAATTGACAATAAAGCCTCATTGCTGAGGACAATACACACACAACTAGTTCAACATGGAGAAGTCAAGCTGGTATCTACATGGAGATTTTACCACAATGCCAGAGAATAAGTAGCCCAGCAACCTAGGGTAAAATCAAACATTTTTAGTTTTTAAAAGTATAAATAAAATGATGTCTCCTATTGATATTCTGCTATACTAATAGACCTTATTCAGTCATCACCAGAGAAACTTCTTCCAACAGCAGAAACGGAATATATGCAAAGACCTATGGCCAAATATCACACAGACACACACACACACACACACACACACAGAGAGAGAGAGAGAGAGGGGGGGAGGGAGAGAAAGAGAGGGAGAGAGAGAGAAGGAGAGGGAGGGTGGGAGAGGGAGATGGAGAGGGAGAGGGAGAGGGAGAGGGAGAAGGAGAGGGAATGGGATGTCTTCATGAAGTCTCTCCTCCGAGCTCAGAGAAACCTGTGGAAAGAGATGTGGAAAACCAGCAAGAGCTACTGGAGATGGAGGACAGGAAAACAAGGTGTTCTGATTCAACTAAGCAAGGCACATGTGAATTCACAGACACTGAAGCAGTAAATTATTTTTTAATCTCTTAGAAGCCAGTTCTTTTCTAATGAGAGATAGAAAAGGAGTGAATCTGGATGGGAGGGGAGATAGGGAAGAAATGTGAAGAGTATAGGGAAGGGAAATCTATAATCAGGACTTATTGTATGAGGAAATAGTCTATTTTCGAGAAAAGGAAAAAAAAAAAACAAAAACCAAAAATACAAAAAGGAAAAACAAGCAAACATCAATATTAACAACAAAGACAAGATGAGTTTTTCCTGCTTTGAATTTCCCTTGGCCTTTCGGGCTGTCTCATTATGATTAGGCTGTGGTAGGGGAAATACTTTGTGACTTCCAGAGCTAGCTTCACAGTGTTCTATTTGATGGGGATGGATACTCTTGGGACATTCTCTTGCCAAACAGTGAAATACTAGTCTTTGACTCAGATAAGAAGCCCAGGGAAGAAAGAGAGACAATCTCCAGTGAGCCAGTATATTTTCTTAATTTTTTATTTCATTGAAAATAGATTTTTTTCTCCCATAATATATGCTCTTTGCTGTTTCCCTTCCCTCTCCTCTTCCCAGTTCCTCCCTACATCCCCTCCATTTGGATCCAATCCTTTCCCCTTTTCATTAGAAAACAGGCTTTTAATGGATAATAATGAACTAAAACAAAACAAAACAAAACAAAAAAAGAAACACATCTAAATAGGACAAAACAAAGAAACAGAAGGAAAAGAACCCAAGAAAAGGCACAAGAAACAGATGTAGAAGCAGAGACCCAGTCATTTACACACTTGGTAATTTCATATAAAACACAACAGAAAGAATAATATATAGACAAAGAACATGTGGACCTATGAACAGATAAAAACATAAATAAAAATAAAACATTGAGAAATGATACAATTAAATACGAAAAGACCTGAAAAAGCTCTGATGTGCCCTTATGAGACAAGGAAGCTACAAACAAACTCAATAAAACTGTTGAATTTGTTTTCTGTTGGTCATCTACTGCTGGGCATGGGCTACCCTTCAGAGTACTTTGTTTTCCCAGTGAGATTTTCTTGGAGTAAAGTAAATTTTCATTGGCAAGGGATGATCAATTGAGGATAGCTCCTAGATTAGCGATAGAGGAGTGTGTAAACATCTTTCAGCTCTAGGACTCCATCTGGTACAGATCTGAGTGGACCCCGTGCATGCTGCCTCAGCCTGTGAGTTTACATATGTGAAGGACCCGTTGTGTTTAGAAAGACTTTTCTCCTTGGTGTCTTCCATCCACTCTGACAATATTCCTTTCTTGATGTCAGCTAGCATTTCCAAAGGTCAGATCAGAGCTGTCACAACATACATATCAAATATGCCTGCTGCCTATTTGGTGACACATAAAAGCCAAAATTATTATTTTTAATATTTTCTTATTAATTTTTTATTCGAAAATATCCCATACTATATATTTTGATTATATTCTTTCCTTTCCCCCAACCCCTTCCAGATACTTGTGTCCTCCTACATACCTTACTTCATGTCAAACTGAAAAGAAAATCCAAATGACAATTCAAACACACCAGTCAAAAATCTACTATGATAAAAAAAAGTAGCAAAAAGAAACAAAACCCACAAAACAGTAGCAAACATAGGATCTGTTTTGCATTGGCAACTATTACTGTACAAGAGGTTTCTTCCAGAAAATGGTTGATTTATGCAGTGGCCCTCCAAAGGAGAAAACTGACTTTCTTTTCCAGACAGGCATCAATTGTAAATGGCTTCTTGCTTAGGGGTGGGATTTAGTGCTTACACCCACTTCCCAAAGCTGGAAGTTTTCTGATTTGAACTAGTCATGGCCTAGGAATGATGTAACGGGTCTCTGTGAGTTCATAGGCATTGACTTCTTCTCTACCAATGACAAATATCAGGGAGACATCAGAGAATTAATTTTCATAATAGCCTGAAAAAATATCATGGGATACTTCTACCAAACAAGTGAAAGATTTATATAATAACAACTTAAGGCTATTGAGACATCAGAAGGTAGAAGTCTCCTTTGCTGTTATATCAGTTGGATCAAATTGTAGCCCCAGGGAGTTTAGAAGTCAGGTGGGGTGGGGGTTGAGGAGGAGGTATGGTATGGGAAGCATTCAGAGGGTAGATGGAGTAGGCAGGGAATGGAATATGGAGTGTAAAAAATAAATTAATTTAATAAAAACAGGAAAAAAGTAGCCATTTCACCATAAGCAATATACAGATTCAGTGCCTTCAACATAAAGATTTCAACACAATTCTTCATAGAAACTGAAAAAACAATCTTCAGCTTCATATAGAAACACACACACACACACACACACACACACACACACACACACACACACAAGATCACAAAACAATCTTGACTAATAAAAGAACTTCTGGAAGTGTCTCCCTTCCAGATTTTAGATAATTCTAAAGAGCTATTATAATAAAAATAGCATGACATTACCATACCATTTTGAAGTATTTCAAAGCAATATTTAAAAGGTCAAATATGAAACAAAGACCATCCATGGACCCAGAGTCTACAAAATTAAGTCTGACTCCTTCAAGAAAAATGTTGGGGCCCCTATTCCACATGATTTTCCCTAAAAAGTGTGACGTTAGAGAGACAAATAACCAATGGTTTTTTGTTTTTTTTTTTTTTATCTAAATGCCCAGATCACATGACTTACTGTAAAGGGCTTGTTTGTTTGTTTTGTAGCCTAGTGTGCCTGGAATTCACTTTATGTGTAGTTTAGGTAAGCTTCAAATTCTTGACAATATTTGGCTTTAATCTCCAGGGTGCTGGAATGACAGACACATGATACCGTAACTGGCTAGCATGTAGTTCGGCTCTGCTGTGCTCTGCCCTGCCCTGCACTGTCCTTTCCTGTCCTGTTCTGTTTTCTGTTTTGTTTTGCGTTTTCTTACACATCAGCATCATTTCATCACCAGTACATTAAGACATTTTTTCTTTGGTATATAGAGATCAACACACATGACTTTTGTAATAACAATCTACCCATATCAGGAAATGCTTAAATTACTTGGCTGTATAATCTTGTTATCATGAGTCTTGATTATCTTTAAGTACCTTTAAGTATCTTTAAGTTCATTTTCAAACATTCTGCTTAGCACTACTATTTAGTAAATGCTAAATATTTTACTCTGTGGTAAAAGTGTTACATTTTTAAATCCATAGAGATAAGACACATTTCCTAACAGAATAAATTATAAAAAATAACAGAGGCTGTGCTAGAGTGATACTCAGCAGTTAAGATCACGCATTGCTCTTGCAGAGGATCAGAGTTCAATTCCCAGTAGCCACATCAAGTAGCCTACCCTGGCTGTAACTAAGTACCAGGGAAACCACCACATGACCAACTGGCCTCATTAGCTCGGTGCATAGACATACATGTACCAAAAAATAATAATAATAAAATCTAAAAATTAATTTAGTCTTATAAGATGTGGTGAATTTTACCTTATCACTATGTTATATAAAATCAAACGTGATATGTGTGTCATTCTCTTATCTATTTTTTCTTCATTTATAGTCTAATAAAGTTGGATTTTTTTTTTTTTTAACAAAACATTAGGTCGTTCTGCCTGGGGCAAGATGAAATCTCAAGGTAACATTACTATCCTTTTCCTTGGTGGTTAAGACTGTTGAACTTGTTTTAAATGTTTCTTAGCTATTTGTGTTGAAGAGAACTCTCTGTTTAGTTCTATATACCATTTTAAATTGTGTCATTTCCTTGTTTTTATAAAATGCCTTTTATGTTCTAAGTATTAATCCTCATATAATTAGTAAAGATACTTTCCCTCCCTTTTTCTAAGTGTCTCTTTGCTCAAATGATGGTATCCTCAAATGATGGTATTCTTTGTTGTAGAGAAACATTTACACATGGTGTAGTGCAATTTAGTAATTGTCTTACTATCAGTATATTGTTCAGAAAGTCGTTTCCTATGCCATGGAGGTCAAGCTTATTCCCTACTTTCTTTTCTTACCAGTTCAGAGTATCTGATATTATGGTAAGATCTTTAATCCGTTTGGAATTGAGTTTTTTCCAGGATGATAGATATGGATATCTTTTCATTCTACATGCAGCTATCCAGTTTCAGCAGCACCATTTATTGAAGATGTTTTCTTTTCTTTGGTGTGTAGTTTTCACTATCCATCAAAAATTATGTGTCTGTTGCTGTTTGGGTAGTTTCCAGTTCTATTCCATTGATCAGTGAGTGGTTTTATACCTCTTCAGTACCATTTTTATTAAGATAACTCTGTAATACAACTTAAAATTTGTGATTGTTATAGCTCCAGAAGTTCTTTTATTATTCAGTATTGTTTTAGCTATCCTGGTTGGTGTTTTTTGTTTGTTTGTTTTTTTGTTTGTCTCTATATTAAGTGAAAATTGTCCTTTCACTTCCTGAGAAGAATTGTGTTAAAATGTTGATGGGTGGTGCATTAAATATGTAAACTCAATTGGTAGAGTTGGAAGAATGGACATTTTTGCAATATTTGCAGTCAGTGACATGGGACATCTTTTTATCTTCCTCTACTTTTTTATCCATGTATTAAGGTTTTTATTATACACTTTTCTTCTTATAGTAGATGATAATTAACCTGAAGACCCACAACTAGACAATGTTCAGAGAGTGAAAGACTTTGGAGCATTCAGTTCTAAATGAGATACCTTTATTAAAACCCTTCCCTCAAGGCTCAGGGATCTCTGTCGAAAAGGAGTTAGAAAGACTGCAATGGCCAGAGATAGTGGATGACTCCAAGGAAGCAATGTCTTCCAGACACACAAAAATTATACACATATGAACTCACAGAAGCCGTGACAACATGCAACAAGATCTGTAGAGGTTCAAATGAGACAAAGGCCCAGACCAGAGAAGGAATGCTGGGAAAGGTAAAATCAGTTTTCTCCAATAGAGTGTTCCTAGGTATACCAACCACACTCCAAGACAGGCTTCATGACCAGGAGTAACTGGCCAACACAGAATGAACTCCATGGTTTATTTATTTATTTATGTTTTTGTTTTATTATTGAAAATTGTGAGATGGGGAAGGGAGGCAGGAGGCAGAGAGGGGGGAAAGGAGGGAGGGAGAGAGAGATAGAGAGATAGAGACAGAGAGAGAGACAGACAGACAGAGACAGACACAGAGAGACAAACAGAGAGAGGGAGAGGGAGAGACAGACAGACTGACAGACAGACTGACTGACAGATAGACAGAGACAGAGAGACAGAGAATGAGGTAGGGTGGTAAGGAGATATAAAGGATTTGGAAAGAGTTGAGGAAGGGAAAACAGGATCAATATATTGTATGACAAAACATTTTTACTTAAAACTTTGTTGCTTCCTGCAGCTGAATACAAATGGGTTTTCTGGGAGAGTAGTAGGGACCTAAAGAAATAAGGGAAACCAGACGGCGAGAGGGGATTAAAAAATGAGAATGAGCCATGGTGTGCTTTCAGTCTGCCATGTGTATTCAACTGTGCCTCCTACAAGAAGCGGGCAGCAACCCCTCCCCCAGTTCCTCAGCATCTCGAGGCCCAATCAGCATCTTCATCTTCCATCTCTGGAGGCCGGCGTTCCGGAGTAGCAGGGACTTGGAGAGAGGCGTGGCTATTAGCAGGAACCTGGAGGCAGAGAAGTGGCAGGGACACAAAAGGCTTTGTTTAAGTCAGGAAGCGCCTCCCCATTTGGGCAACTGCTTGTGGCAAGACATGGTCTGAGAACCAGATCCTGGCTGGAGGACTGTCACAAAAATTTAACTTATAATTAAATTTTTAACTTAAAAAAGAGTAGATCAACCTCTGTCTTTTAGTGTTAACATAGTGACCTTATCAAGGCCTCCTAGTACACTCAGCCATTTGAGAAGTAAATGTCTCTTCATGGTAAAAGTTGACTTGAACTTTTATGTTTTTATAGGAGAGGAGCAACTTTTTATCCATTAATATAAAGTCAAAGGTATGTAAAATTATTTAAATAATACTCACTGCATTGAAGTAAATCTTTTATTGGCCCTCATTTATTCTTTGTCCAAGAAATCATATTTAACTGATGCCTTTTCATTCTTCAGAAATTTTTATACAATCAAAAGCAGTCCATAGAGTTGGGAATAAAGCTTGGTGGTAGAGTGCTTGCCTACCACACATGATGATGGTTCAAGTTTCCACAAGCAGGAAAGGGAAACCAAAACAATATGCATGATATAAATAATCTTGTACATAGAATGTACTCTAATCCTCAACATTCAATTTCTATAAAGTGTATTTCTCCATTAATATATACTGTCTACGTCATTTTTTTTAATAGTGACATAAGTTTTCAGTGTGTACCTGTGGTAAGTAGTAGCCACGAACAGTTTTGAAGGACATAATTTGGGACTCTGATATGTGATAGGAAGGTGATAATGCCCCTTACAAGAGGATGTGATCAAATTCATTTGATGAGTTAGTGGAGTAAAGCTGATCTTGAGGTCTATGCAAAAGCTTTTCCCCAATAAATAGGCGTATACTGGGATGAATAGAACTCATAGACTTTCAGGGCATTATAAACCTTAAAAATGTCATAATGGTTTTTATATAATTATGTCTTAAGATATCTTTTCACTTTGTAACCTGATTTAATATGTGATGTTAAGTTACTGGTTAGATAATTTGGAATATCTAATCCAAATGTGTTTGTGTGTGTGTATGTGTGTGTGTGTGTGTGTGTGTGTGAGAGAGAGAGAGAGAGAGAGAGAGAGAGAGAGAGAGAGAGAGAGATTTAGAATTAATCACATTACTTCTAGTATTGTTTTAGGAGAGGGAGAAAAGGGACATAGTTAAATGCAATTTTTAAGTATCAGATGGTTTCTTCCACAGAAATAGGCAATTGAAGTAGCTTGGGGAGAAGCTGCTGAGTAGTTTTGAACAAGAGGCTAGCATTCTCTCCAGAGCAGTCAGCACTAATGCAGTTTTCTGTGAGTTAAAATTTAAAGCTCTGTGAGTGCTATAGCTATTTACTCAAAACACAGAAATAAAAGCTGTTCTATCTACTTCTTTTAGTCTCCTTCTTTTAGTCTTCCACAATGAAGTGATTGATACTGCTTCATAGAGATGCCACCTATGATATACCTGGTCAACCATGCGGATCATCAGAGAACTGTTTAAACAGTGAACAGTGATTAATACAGAGATTCATAACGGGTAAAAATGCAGAGAATTAGTTCCTGTGGCATACTCAGCCCAAATAGGATATGACTATCACATACTCTCCCTCAAGGTTTAAGGAATATTTCAGAAGAGGGGATAGAATGAATTTTCAGAGGTAGATGCCTAGAGGACTTGGGGAAAATAGTGCACTGGGGACATGCCAAGACTCTTGTATCCACAAATTCATGACTGCTGTTGTTACTTGCACAAGATCAAACCAGTCAATATTCCAGTATGGATGGGAGGGGCATATGAGCTCTAACTCATTGCTGAGAAGTTATTATCAGTGGTTTCTGCAGTTTATTATGACAATGGATGGTCCTATACATGTATATATGGACATCACTAATGGACTTAGTAGGTTATAAAAAAGACTAAAAGGGAATATCAAATTGGGAGAAGTTGTGGAATGGGTACAGAATAAATATAATCAAAATACATTTGCATGTTCATATAAAATTCTCAAAGAATAAAAACAAAATCAATCAGAATAAAGAATTTTTTCCATTAGTCTTTTTTCTTATGAGATCTTGAAGTTATCCATTGGGTAACTGCTTATCAAATGGAAGATACGTTAGTAGGAATGTCAGGATATGTCCATTTTGGAACATGGATGATCATCCAGTCCTTACATGAAGAAAATGCCCCTGACTTTGATGGACACAGTGTCATTCTTGGTTGCAGTCAATATGTAGAGAAACTGAACTGGTCAGGATTTCCAGAACCTGCCGAGACTTACATAGCTGGTGTATAACTGGGCTGATTTCTATTAAGAAAACCTACATAATTTTACTATACCAGAACCTTCTGAGAAAAAAATGTTGAAATGCTATATTTTTAAACTTAGCAGCTTTAATGAAACTGTATAAGTATATCTTGACAGCAGCAAAAAAAATCAGAACATTTTATCTCGTGGTGAACAATTCCAGGTAAGTCTAATACATAGCTCAAGAGCAAAAAGTGAAGTATGTGTGATATGTACATATCATATATGTCTTCATCTGAGATTCAGTACTTCCACTAAATTCTTGAATGGCTTTTTGGAGACATTATGAATTAGGTAACCAAGGTGCTCAGCCAATATTCTCAGTGTTTCTGTTTATGTAACAATTGGATGGATGTATTGTCACCGTACATTTTCCCCTAGCACCTCATGATAACTCAAGGTAGGTTATGGTTTTTATGTTGGCATAAAATTCAGCTATTATAAATCTGAGCTATTCTCTCAGTAACCTTAATGCTTAGGCAAAGATGCTGACTGATCAATTGTATAATGATCTACTGCATTCATTCTCCATAATCCATTTGTTTTGCCTCTAAAATCAAAACCTTAAAATATGCAGGAATAATTTTCATTAGTTCATGGAAAATTATAGCTATTGTATTTTTTTATGACCTGATATTGGTTAAAATATAGACAAGAGTATTATTAAAAATAAAACATCTTAATCTGGAAAACATTTTATTCCTTTACACCCGGACAACAGTGTCAACAATATATATTCAGGGTCTGTAATCTCTCTGAATAGTTATTTTCAGAGTATGAAGTTAGGTTGAGAACACTAGAGTTTGAGTTTTGTCTCTGCACACATTAGTGTTATATTTGACATTCTTTTTCATTCATTCAATCATTCATTTATTTACTTGAGCTCTTATCTAGTGAAATGCATATCTATCTACTGAATTTTTACAATGTACTGCACTGGGATGTACTGTCAGTATAAAACAAAAAAGTGTAGTGTGGGTAGTAAAAGAGTAGATATGTATACAGAGTCAATGGAGTCCCTGGGGACACTGGAAAATGGCTAGAATAAAGTACTCAGGACAAAGAATAGTGTAATATGGGACTTTCTATAATTTTGTTGCTTATAGTTTGTACAATCTTGGCTTACTGAATGAGTTATGATGAAGGCATCCTAAAGGGTTGTAGTGAAGATGGAAGTTATAAAAGTATATCCTTAATGTGAAGAAAAGCAGAGGATGGAGAGGGTAGGCATGTTTAGACATGTATGTAGACTGCTCCAATTTGGTGTATGTGTAAACTTGACAGGATAGTAAATGTGCATGGATAATTCCTACCATCATCTAGAGAATGTCACCTAGTAGGTAGTGTAGGCTACCTTAGAAGAATGTTGAGTTGGATGTTAACTATCTGTAATCTTTTACTTATAAAACACAGCAAATGAAGGAAAGCTTTTCTTCTTGAATATATGTATGGTTTTTCTTTGCATGTTTTTTGTAGACAGGAACTTGCTTTGTAGTCCAGGATGGTCTTGAAGTTCTGATCATTCTCCACTAAATTACTTAGTCCTGTGATTGAGGCATGCACCCAAATGTGGCTTGTACCTTTTTTGGCATTTCTGTGTACTTATTGCACAATTGAAAAGAGTCTGTGTAAAGAATTAGCAGAAACATGACAAAATTATTATCTCTTCATTGACTTTGTTGGCTACTGCATGGTTCAAAGTGAGTTTTCCTCTTACCCATCTGAAAATTACTGAAAAAGCTGAAAATGAGAGCATCATGAGTATGTGTTCCAGAAATGATGATGTATTTTGCAAACAATGTATAGTATCATCATTCAGTGGGGACTGTAGCCTCATATTACTCTAAGAAGTCAAACACATTGTCCTTTGAATCTAGCATCCTTTTCCCTTGCCTCATTTGCTTTTCATCTCTACTTGTTCAAACTGTTTTGCATCTTTTCTTCTCCCTCTTCTTGCTTGATCAAGATATCTTCATTACTTTATTATGACATGAATAGTTATACCTAGTCATGCCTGTATCTAAAGAACTTGAAGGTTTCTCACTCTACAAAGTCTCCAAATGCTATTGATTGCACTTCTTTTAATGTTAGCCCTTGTTTATTATCTAATGTTCTATAGTAATGACCTAATACTAAAGAATGTCCTAGGGTGGCAGAAGAGGTCAAGATTTTTTTTTTTTTAAAGAAAAAGAGAATCTTAATTTATTTTGTATTTTACATAGATGTATACACAAACATACCTCAATGCTTGTTCTGTTCCA
>NW_022196900.1:53269141-53269590 GCF_008632895.1 Mastomys coucha | reverse complement strand
CCTGCAATAGAGTTTCATAGCTTCAAACCACATAACAGGTAGCTTGGCATCAGTTGAGGTAAGTGTGAATCAGTGGTAGTGATACCCATCATATTGAGAATTAGAGGGTTTTGATGTCCTTATGCAACCAAGAAGTCAGTGGTTCTTTTTTTTTTTTTTTTAGATATTTTCTTTATTTACATGTAAATTTCTCCATTCCCTATTTCCCCTCCAAAAACAAAGAAACAAACAAAAACAACAAAAACAAACCCCTGTTGCCTCCCACTTCCCCATGCCTGCCACCCCACCCTCTCCCACTTTCTGACCCTGGCATTCCCCAACACTGGGGCACAGAACCTTCACAGGGCTGAGGTCCTCTCCTCCTATTGTTGATCGAATTTTCAATCCTCTACTATACACATGCTGCCAGAACAATCAGACCCCTCCATGTGCATTCCTTGGTTGGTGGT
>NW_022196900.1:53262349-53269130 GCF_008632895.1 Mastomys coucha | reverse complement strand
CCTCCCTGCTGGCTGCTCCCGGCTTAGGAACTCACCAGAGAGAAGATGGCAGCTCTCACTGGAGACTCGGGGTCAGAGCGGTCCCTGGAGGCAGACCTGCCTCGTGCAAGGGAGGGGCAGCTAAGGTCGCTGATCCACCTCTGCCACTTGGAAGCTGAGAGGATCCTGTCCCTGCTGCCCGGTGGCTCCCCTGCGACTCTTGGCATCTGTGCCTCCCTGCTGGCTGCTCCTGGCTTAGGAACTCACCAGAGAGAAGATCGAGGTCAAGATTTTTACTGCGAAAGATGAAAATAACTATAATACAGTTTAGATTCTTTAAGCCACAAAAGAAATATTTGTCTTGCTAAGTCATTATTCTTAAATTCTAAATGATAGACAAATCTATTACTTCTGTCTCTCAAATTCAGGTTTGACAGGAAAACAAAATTATGGTGATAGAGAAATCAGGTCTAAATATTTCTAGAATATATTGTTTGAAAATTTTATACAATATAATGGATTTGACTCCAAGCTCCCCCTGCAGCTACAATTCCTCAACCCCCTCTAGCACATTCCCCTCCCAACTTCACATACTATTTTAAAACATACTGTATGCTCAATGTATTTAGTTCTATGGCAGCAAAACTTTAGTTGTTAACTTGTCTTCCACATGCAATGCCCTGGGTTTGATTCTCAACACATCAAAGACAGAAATAAAAGGTAAATTCCAGGTGAGAGTAGTTTCTTGGGGGAAGATAAGTGGCAATGGTATTATTACAGCTTTTCCAATAATATTTGTGAAGATTGAAATACTGGGTTACTTCTGATTGTATACAGATACACTCAAAAATGTTTCTGTAGAATTCAAATTTATTTTTCTGCTTATAATGAAATGAATAAATTTTTCTGCTTTAATGGGATGTCTTTGATTTTTTTTCCTCTTCGCTCCTTATCTCAGCAAAAGGCTGGACATTATAGAAGAGAGAGACAGAACATAAGAGTGAAGGAAAGGTGAGATGAACTTTTACATGGGAAGTATTTTTGATTCAGTGAGAATTATAGTAATTAGACTCAGAAAACCTGGGCTTAAGCTTCTCTCACTGTGCAAGGTTGCACAAGTTGTTGGATGGTTCCTGTCTTGGTTTCCATATATCCTCACATGGCAGTACTTAATAATCCCTGCCAGTAGGACTTGAATAAGCTATCATATATAGGCAGCTAGCATAGCATTAGCTCAGGGCAGCCTATAAATGACTTTGATATTATTTTCTGCTTTTCAAATGTCTCAAAATAAAACATGGTCTATTCAGATTTAAATATAAAGCTCCATCTTCTAGAGATTTCCTTTCAGATTGCATGTGACAGCATCCTCATTGGTACTAGTTGTTATGGGACAACACATATTTTGGTGTCCAGGCTTTTACTTGCTACTTCCTATCTGGATAAAATAAAGTGAATCCGCCCCTACCAATTCAATGTCTCAGAAAGCTCCAAAACTTTCTTCAATATTTCTAAAAAATTTTACAAGGAAATGTTCATGTTTGCCTTGTTCTCTCAGCTCCTATTTCTATCAACATTATCTATATGCCAGTTTTTGTCAGCCATAACTTGGTTTTGAATATAAATATAAATATAAATATAAATAACTTGGTGCTGAAGAGGTGTCTCAGCCTTTGCTGGTAGAGTATGGTTACCAGCACGTAGGTTGGACAGCACACAATCATCTGCGACTCCAGCTGCCAGGGAGCCAGCACTCTCTTCTAGCCTCTGAGGATACCTATACTTGTGTCATACTCACAGAGAGACGTATGCATACACACATAAAATCTTTAACAAATAGCAGAAATACATACACTTGTGTCTCTCTTTTACACTGTTTAATTCTTACAACAAAAAGAAATATAATGAGAAACTAGAAGAAAAATACCAAGGTTAGACACAAATTAACATATGCTACATTCGCTGGGGCCTTCCTCTCTCCCTTTCCAAGCTTTGCTTCCCTGTGACTTTACAATTTTGTATCATAACCTGACATCCAAGAAGTAAACTTGCAGAATATCTATTTATCCTGCTAGCCTCAAAAGCAGAGTAATATATAATCCTGCCTCAGAACGTGTATGTGTGTGGGGAAAGTGAAGGGGAGAGGAAGAACTATTTGAAGGATATTAATATCAAAGACTTAATTTGGTCGTTTTGCAGAGTTGAGTTAATGGATTAAACTTGTGGCTGTTTCATGTAGTTTTGTCAGAAAGTGATGTGTCAGAATTTTTACATCTTTTAAGCTGACGGGAAGCATCAATCATAGGTAAAAATTCTCCTGCTGATCGCTCTCTTTTCTCTCGTTATCAGAAAAGAGGAATTTATATGTGATTTTTCAACAGAAATAGGAATAGAAGAAAGACAGTTCATTTCAAAGACACTTTAAAGTGCCTGGATTTCTATTTAACTTTGAAAACAAACTTAAACTGATATTCTGAATTCTATTAGTGATCATGACCGCACCGGCCCCCATTATCAGTCCTTACACCTTGACTTGGATCTAATGGGAAACCTTCCAAAGTGCGATGCTGTGGTTATTTGAGACTCATCTCTGCAGATTCTGGGAGAGGGAAGAAAGTTAACATTCTGCACACTTACTTGGTGCTCAGCACTATTCTAATTGGCTCTTTGCATCACAGTTTATCTCATATATAGTCCTCATGGTAACCATTTGCAGAAGCTGTTGCATTTCCCATTTAACAAATGAGGTTAGTGAAGCTCAAAGAAAGTAAGTGACTAGCCCAAGGTTATTAAGCTAATAATAGCATATACAGGTATCATACTCCAATATTTCAGAGCTTTAACTCCACATAATCTATTCACAGTCAGGAATGCCTTTCATAAAACTGTAAATAAAACCAGCTTAAATTTATGTCAAAATTTACAAGTTTTCACTTAAGATAAAAGAAAAAAAGGAAAAAAAACATGCACATCATGAGGGGGCCTTATTAGTGTAATTTAATGCAAAATGGCTCAGACTAAAATTCATAATAATCTTTCCTTTGAGCTTCCACTGCCTCACTAATAGTACCATGACCTGGTTACCTATTGAAGCTTCAGTTTTCTCATGTGTAAAATGAAGATGTTGAACTGAATGATCTTTTACAGTCTTTTCTGAGCAAAAATATTCTTTGTTTCTAAAGAAGAAATAGTTGAATAATTTACATTTGTCAAATTCATATTACTAATGAAATTAAAGAAAAGCAGAAGTATAAAGAGACAAACATGAAAAGAAAACCAAATGCTAATCATTTACCTATATTATATTTAAGTTTATACTTCCATTGAATACCAATAGTAACCCTGCTAAATTACTATTAACCCCCATTTCATATAACAGAATGACTCAGGAAATGAAGCAGTTCACCCAGCTTCATTATCTAGATAATATCTAGAGAGTCTATCTGTAGAAATAATATTTTAATTACTATAAAATAAATACACTGCTCCAAATATCTCTAGTTATTTGTACTAGACCCATTTAATCACATAATGGACCATAAATGGTAAATATGGACCATAGCACACATAAAACTTGTATTGTATAGTATTGACATATAGTCTATTCATGAAGAAATATTGTATGTGTAATACACACACACACACACACACACACACACATATATATATATATATATATTTAGTAAAGTCTATGTGATCATAGATGTAAGGTTATCTACTGAAGCTTATTTAGTATATATAACAGTGAGGCCATAGTCCTGAAGAAAACTGACTCTTCCTCCTCCAATATTCATTAGCTACCATCTAGGAATGGGGGACTTATAAGCCCCTGCCCTAGACATGGCAGAATGTTGATGGGTTGACATTGTGCAGGTTTTCTACAGGCAGTTGCAGCTGCTGCTATGTGTTCATGAGTACAATAGCCCCATTGTGTCCAGAAGTCTCCTCTGATCTATGCCTCTTATTATCTTATAATCTTTGTGCTTTTTCTTTCATGATGTTCCTTGAGCCTTGAGGAAGGGGGTGATAGAAATGTCTCATTTAGGTCTGAGTATTCCACATAAATCTTCCCTCTGTGCTCTGATCAGTTGTGAGTCTCTGTTAGCCACTGTCTGTCTATCACAATAATAGACTTCTCAGATGAGGGGTGGGGAATGATCTAATCTGTGAACACAGGCTAAGAATAGTTTGAGCATCTATCTGTTTATCTATGTAATAGGAGTAGGTTCCTAACTTCCCAGCCAGGAGTTCTTAGTCAAGTTTACAAAACTATCCATGACTTCTTACATTCTTTTAGGTAGAACGGGAACTATATTCAATAAAAAATCTGTAAACATTCGTGCTACTATTGCATGATTGGGCATGTTTTGCCAAGGTGGACATTATTGTAGCTCACATGGATCTCCCTTAGCAGCCCAGATAGCACCTTCAGTCACTGTAAAAGCTAGTCAGCTTGACGACTCTATTTCTTGAAGCTAGAGTATGTGTTGTCTTCAGGAATAGAGTCTTACCATCTAGTTATTGCCAATGACCAAGAGAAATGCTGACAGTCTGTATTATGGTTTTTAAGGGGTCTCTCTTGACTTCCTTACAACAACTCAAAGAAAAGTATCCTGTCTTTGACATTGAGCTTTTGTTAGCCCAATGGATTCTCAAAGGAGCATTATCTTGGGTATACTGTATTTCCAAATAATTATGAGTTCTAACATCTCAGTAATCTAACTGCTAGACCTTTTCTAAATCTTCATCATCTGTAAAAAAAAAAATTACCAAATTAGCCTACATTAAAATGCTATGAAGAAAAAATTATTATACCTTGCAATTTAAACATGAATTTCTGTTGTTGTGGGTAAGCCAAACTTTCCACACCAAGCAAAATAATTTTATCTTCTCCTTAAGAAAAATGAGAAGGGCACATGAGTTGAGTGATCCAATATGGAATGAATATAAAACCTCATTTGAGCTGTAGTAAGAAGAATAGATGGTTGTAGAGCCAGGGAACATAGTTGAACTTGGTAGCATCACATTGTGGTGAAGCAGGTAAAAGGAAAAGTGCTGTCTACTAGGACCGTATGGATAGAGTGAGATGGATTGGCTTGACAAATACATGAGATGAAACTGGCAGGACTTGGATGTAGTTAGTGAGGAAGGAAATATACTAGGGATAACTCTTTGGTTTCTCTCACATTTACCTAGATGATAGAACTGTAAATTGGCTAGATTTGGGGCATTGACAGTAAATATATGACAGAGTGTAATGTTCAGTTAAATTTTCTTCTTAAAAACGCTTCCTGATGGACTATTTTGTTAATGCTTTGATCTTCCTTAAAACAAACCAATATCTCCTAGAAAGAGAATGAGTAATAAAAATGATAATGTATATTTGAAAGGAAAGGTCCCTTGATCACTTCTTAATGTTTTCTACTTCATTCCATCAGTTGTACTCTCCCCTTAGTAACCTTGTCACAAAATTTGAAAATTCATTTATTGTGGCTAACAGTTGCCATTTTGAGAAGTGAGAAATGCAGGTGCCTTTGGCTTGATTAGGAACTTTTTTTTTTGATCAAATTATTTGTTCAAAATGAAGTAGGTTAGGTATTTTGTTGTGATATCATGTTTGAAATTGATGGTAATTCACTCTTCAGTTTCCAAATGGCCAGTATGATGTGTTCTGCTTCAGTAGGTCTGTCTTTCTACCTCTTTGATACCTTCTGGGTGAAATATTTAACATGTTTGCAATAGGCTTTGGATAGTATTGCTAAAGTAATGATATCTCATATGAGAAATACCAGTACATATCATTTTATGCATCAAGAAATAACTAGCGAGAGGGTATTCATTTGTTTCTGAAATGCTAGTGCATCATCTCACAGCAATCTCCATTTGAAATTGAGAGTTCAACAGGTTGATCTATACCTATTATGAGAAACACACAAAACCTTCTTTTATACTTTTAGAGCATCATCAACACAGTGACTTTGGATACAGTTTACTACATGTTGGACATTGTGATATGCATGTGAAATGTCCCAAAGGGTCCATGTGTTTGGATACTTGGTTCTTAGTTGGTGAGAATAGAGAACTGTGGTAGGTGTGGATTAATCACAGGTTGCTGGGCCTTGAGAATTATAACCAGGTCTTATGTCTTCCTGTGGCCTTCTGCTTCCCAGTGAGAATAGGTGTGCTGAAATTGGCTACGAGGTCCTGCTGTTCAAGACCAAGTTAGTCCTAACTGCTACCCTCCCTACCATGATGGAGTATGTTCCCTTAAACTGTGGGCCAATACAATCCTATCTTTCTAAAGCTTATTTCGACAGGTCAGTTCATTATTTATTTAACATATTAAAGCAGACACAGGCTGCCAGGTTCTCTTAGTATCCCTTAGTCCTTTCCTGTTACAAGGCCTTGCTGGCTGGCATACCTTCTCTTTTTGTGAATTCCAGTTTGCTGGCTGCCATACCTGGTTTCTCTCTCTCCCCATCTCCCTACTTGGTTCAGGGTCATGTTCACTCTGGACTCCCCCAAATGTCCCTGTTCTCTCTCACACATCTATAATAAATCTTTTCTGCTACTGTACCTAGGAGCAGACATGTTTCCTGTCCTTTTTATTTCCTTTTTCATTCATCTGGTGCTGAAACCTGGGACCAGTCATCTCCTTTCCTTTCCTTTCCTTTCCTTTCCTTTCCTTTCCTTTCCTTTCCTTTCCATTCCTTTCCTCTCCTCTCCTTCCCTTCCCTTTCCTCTCCTTTCCTTCCCTTCCCTTCCCTTCCCATCCCTTATCTTTCTCTTTTTTCTTTCTTTC
>NW_022196900.1:53249974-53262339 GCF_008632895.1 Mastomys coucha | reverse complement strand
TTCTTTTTTCTCTTTTTTTTTTTATTTCACTGAGGGTATAGGGAAAAAAACATCCAGGTCTTATCTGGGCACTGTTCCATCCTTAGGTTGTATAATCACAAAACTATTTTTCATTTTGCGTATATCCCTTGTTGTTTCTCAGATTTGGGACTCGTGTATTTTTCAAAATATCACTGATATTCCACGTTGGGAGATATGAGGAATGACCTACAAATCTGTGCTTTTAGCCAAATCTCTCAGTTTAATTCACACTCAGGTTTAAACTTGGTTATCTACTGCATATTTTCATTGAGGAAAACAACCACATCTTAAAAACACAAAGAATTTAACTTAAAAAAAAAAGAAGAAAGAAAGAAGTGAAGGAAGGAAGATGGAAAGAAAGAAGAAAAGAAATGAGAAAGGAAAGCAAAGAAAACAGAAAAATGCTGTGTATGGTTGAGTAATCCAGGTATAACGGCCACTGATGGCATGGACTGAGTCCGTTCTCCACAGTTCTAGACAGAATGAAACCATTCTGCAAGCATTGGGGTCTCTGTTTTTACTATATTTTTGCTATTCTAGCTGCTAATCTGGAAGATACACTGCCTTCTGGAAGTTAATATTTACAAGTAGATCTGAAAATAGTGGTGGTGGTGGGAATCTGGTGGGCGTTGGAAGCAGTTTGTAAAGCGCCTGGGGATCTGAACTTAGGGAGGTCATTCTCTCAGGCGCACATCATTTTTATCTCCTCCCTGGGATATTGAGATCTGACCTTGTGCCTGCCAGCTTCTCTCCCAGTGCCATTGTGGGAATGCCTTTAGAAACAATGCTTATGTAAAGAAGACAAAGTGTGGGAAGGCAGGCCGTTGGCTCTGACAGACCAAGGAGCTCAAGCAATCCCACCCACAGCTTCTTTCCCAGAGAAAAGTCCCCCCCCCCCCCCCAGAGATAGACACATCTAGGAAGATGTCTGGCGCTCCACAACTATTTCCCAACCCTTTCTGATGTGTCGGTTTCCTCCTGATAGCTTAATTTTGTATTAGATCATAGGAGCCCAATGTGCAAATGTGAAAACCCTTCTAGGGAAAGACAAACTTTCAAAGCAGCTGTTTAATGTAGTTTTTTTTTTTTTCTTTAAAGGAACCCATGTGGGCTGAGAGAAAAAGAAATCTGAAACCTTACTAAACAAAACCTACTTAGGCCGACTAGCTCTCCCTTTCCCTGCATAAGCAAAATATTCATGAATTCTGCCACTATGGTACTATATGCTATATGCAATAAAAACTCTTTATACAGAATAGAAGTCATTGAAAAGGGTACTGTTCCCTTAGAGTACTGCACAGAGAAGCCTTGGGACCCACAAGTCCAGTCACTGCTTCTCTAAGGAGCAGGATGCCAGGAGAGAGAGCAATGATTCTCTTTTTCTGTAATGCCATTCAGAACATGACTCCTTGAGCACCAGCTGGCTGCTCTAAGGGTCAGAGAGACTAGGAAAGTCCTGACAAGAGGAAAAGCACTGAAAAGAGACCAGTCACTCAGGACCAGATCAACAGAAATGCTCTGTGATTCAAATCAGTGAAACACTTGCTGAACTGGAGAGCAGATAAGACAGCTTGAGGCAGAAGGATAACTCAGACCTGTCACTTCAAAGGACAGCTCAGCATGCGGTGGGTGATGGGCCACCTGATATGCTTGCCACCAAGAATCTGTCCTGTTGTCTGTTCCTATGCTTTCCTTGACTCACCCACTTACTATTCAGTATCTTGGTGTCCACCGTGATCTGTGCATCACAAACTGAAAACACAGGAATATGTGTTTTAATTGTGGTTGGTACAGCAGAACTGTATAACATTTACGTAGCTGACTGACATATTTCTGGTGAACTTAATAAACATTTTCCTCATGCTAACCTCATGTAAAGTTGACAAAACAGGAAAGAGTCAGGGCTAACCAGGTAATTTCAATACTTTATACATGGGCAAAAGTGAGTTCCAAGAATCTATATTTCTATAAAGGGACCTCGAGAGGTATAAATCATAAGTGTTAGTGGAAAGCTGTTTACAAAGCAGCAATAATATTAAAATTTCCTCCTTTGCATCCTCCAGCTAAGGCGTAGCCTCTCTTCCTCTGGGTAGAATAAATAAGAGGATCATTCCGTAGTAAAGATAGCCGAAGATGTTTAGTCTTTAAAACAGGAGCAGTGAGGAACACAGTTAGTTCACTGAAGCATGAGTTCCTACACAATTATGTTCTGAAAGCTGAGGCTCTTTCATGCTGTCTTACTCTGTCAGCTCCAGGGACATGCCTTTCTGAGTATATTTTTTTTCCAGCCAGACATTGGAAGAAAGTTACATACTTTACTCAACAACCTGAGGAAATAAATACACAATTCTGTATTCCTAAGAAAGCATCAAGAGCTGGAAAGAGTTCAGTTAAGAGCACTTGCTGTTATATCTAAACAGGGGTTGAGTTCCCAGCACCTGTATCTAATAGTTCACAACTGCCTCTAACTCCAGCTGCAGGGAGTTTAGCACACTCTTCTGACTTGTATGGATCCCTGAAATGTGCATATTTATTTCTTTTAAGTGAAAAATAAATCTAATAAACAATTGACTTACCATGCAATAAAGACTATCACCCATAATCCTTACAAACAGCATAGATGCCCAAAAAGTTTTTTTTTTTCCTATACTTCTCTTTGCATATGTATGTGAGTCCCCTAGAGGGATATGTAAAAATTTGGCCAAAATCTTCCTTATTAAGAGGGCCACAGTAGAAAACTAGAAGCAACATCTTGAAATAAACAGCATATGTGAATGTAAAATGAGTAAACTAAATTCATTCCTTGAAAATTGGCAGTAGGGGGCATCTCAGCTGGTGTAGAGAGCAGTCAGAAATGAGATTCTAGATTGGACTATTACAACACAGTAGGCCCTAGTCACAAGCAGCTACTTAAATTTGAATTAAACTACCAGTTCTTCAGTTCCATAGTCTACTAGCCACCATCATAGAGCTCCAGTAGGCACCTGTGGCAACTGGCTGTCATTAGTGAGTGCAGAGCAACTTAGGACTTCATCACTGCACGAAGTCCTAGGGGGGCAGCAAAAGCTTGGAAGTAAACATTGAGCTACAAATAGGAAGGGTAACAAAAGTTTTAAGTGTTTAATGATGATGATTGTTGAGACAGAATTCATAATGTTGGAAAAGACTAAAGAAAGTACTCAAAACTTTTGCTCAAGGAGCTGCGTGAAGACTGTTGATCCAGTGGTATTATAACACAGTAGATGTTAGGCAGGAAGAAATCCTGCCCAAGAGACCTGGAACATTTATGCATCCTCAGGCTTTGGTTCTGCCTTTGCTGGGTCCTTTAACTTCAGAGTAAGAAGAACCTATAGAGATGGGCATGACTTTTAATAAGGGGGTTCTCATTAATGTAATCCGAGAAGACAAGCAACATTTAAGATTAAGCAATCTTTGAGCACAGCATGGGGTGATAGTGTTAAATAAATGGTGTGGAAGAGCATAAAGGCCAGGTAAGTATAGAAAATATAATCTATTCTGCAAAAGTATACACAAATGTCCTTAGATTAGTTGCCTTTTATAGAACCTTGTTCTAATTGTAGGCTTACATTCTATGAAATGTAATTTTATAGTTACACAATAGAGAACAATTGTGTGTGTGTGTGAGAGAGAGAAAGAGAAAGAGAGAGAGAGACATAGAGACAGAGAGAGAGAGAGACAGAGAGAGAGAGACAGAGACAGAGAGAGAGAGAGAGAGAGAGAGAGAGAGAGAGAGAAAGAGAAAGAGAGAGAGAGAGGAGTTTTCCACTAGCAGCCTTCAGATGTCTGCTAGCAGCCTTCAGATGTCTACAGCATGCCTACCTGGATGCTGCCATCTTCCTGCCTTTATGATAATGGACTGAAGCTCTGAACCTATAAGCCAGCCCCAATTAAATCTTGTTCTTTATAAGACTTGCCTTGGTCATGGTGTCTGTTCACAGCCATAAAACCCTAACTAAGACAAACACACACACACACACACACACACACACACACACACACACCTGCTTGCAGATATACATAATATGTGGAAGTTAGAGAACAACATGGGGGTTAAATTTCTCCTTCCATCATATGGATTCTGGAGGGTGAACTCAGGTTATCATACTTGGTGGCAAGTCAAGTTATCAAACACATAATTTTAAAATATACAAAAAATAGGAGAAACATATACCTCCCTTATTATATTATTTTACAACATAACAGAAAAGCTTATGTGTTTTACTGAGACATACTGTTCTGATCAATGACTGAGAAAGAAAAAGCTTGGGATATAGTCCAGTTGGTAGAGTGCTTTCCTAGAACATATAAAGTCCTGGATCAGTCACAAGGACACATGAACACAAAGATAGCAACATGAACTAGTCATCTTAGCACTCAAGAAGAGGAGACAGGCAGAACAACAGTTCAAGATCATCTTTGGCTATCCAATGAGTCTTATAGGTTTACATTTTTCAAAACCTACTTTAATAAGGGTTCTTAAACACTTCAACTTTCCTTCTAGCCCACATACCAGAGGTAGAGGAAAAGAAAGGTTAATAGGAAATGGGGTATATGGACCTATTTAGAAGTAGTTCTTTGGGGAGATTCCAATCTTCATTGTCAGGATTTCCATCATTCCAGTCCAAAACACCAAACACAAATCAGTAGCCATGGCTTGACCCAGAAGAAACCTCGAGGATCTGCTGAATCAGCACAAGTCTGTGGAAGTGGCAAGAAGCAGCAGGAATACCAGGAAGCACAGTTCTCTCTACAAAGTCATGACAAGTGAAGATCAGTAAAGACCAGTAAAGTGTTGTAAGGCATACCAATATAAGAACATGGTCAGAGGAGAATAATGAATGGTTGCAAGGCATACTAACACAAGACCATTATTTCACTGTCTGAGGGGCTGTATTTATATTCTTTCTAAACATCACATGCCTTTTCAAGCATCTACCGTGGCAAAACATCATATATCCTTTCACAAAACAACTTCCAAAAAAGTACCATGTATTTGTTCTCAGAAAATCATGCTCTCATCTGTCTGTTTCAAAAAAAATCCTCTCATAAGACAGCTTCAAAAAAAAAATCACATGACACAACTGAGTCTCCAAAAATGCCAGAAATTTCTGCTTCAGCATCTCATGCCAGCTGAGATACATGAGACTCTGTTTTGAAAGTTATATATGAACAAAAGATGAAAAGAAAGAAAAAAGGAAGAAGAAAGGGAAAGAAGAAAATGAAGCCAGTTGTTATAGGCAATTGAAATAATTTAATATATAAGAGGTGAGAAGAAGACTATATGAATTGCTATCAAGTTACTGAGACCTTCATGAACTCTTACTGGTCATTATTGGACTCCATGCTGTATGCACAATCATGGTTGGTAAGAAGTTGAAGATATAGCAGAAAGGCATTTGCCCCCCTCCACAAAAACAACAGAAACATTATTAATGTGAATAAAGATTCAGGGCCAGTTATTGATTTTATTAATGAACACAGAATATTTGCAATTCATATTAACTTTCAGGTTTTAGGCACTGCTGTTTCAAAACTGTAAAATGTGTCATTGGTTCCACTAAAAAATGCCTATTCTAGGATTCATTGTTTAATTTATGAAGGTCACATTTTTTTGAACATTAATTGAGAATGCTGTCTCTAAGCTGTAAAGAAACAGGAAACGTTGTTTGTTCATCATTGAAGACAAATAGAGAAAATACCTTTCTAATTAAGGAAATGTGCGTGCATGTGTGTGTGTGTGTGTGTGTGTGTGTGTGTGTGTGTGTGTGTGTGTGTTAGGAAGTAGAAGAGAAGTGAACTATTTGGTGGTAAAGTCAAAAGAAATGAGCCAGCATCCTTTTTAGTTGCAGGATCTGTACTGTGCTATTTAATCATTCTAACTGTCTTGAGAGGAAGCTGCGATTTCTTTGAATGTCAATGAAGTTGACGCTGTATCTAGCAAAGTGGTAGTGGTGGACTTATTCTACAAAGCCAGCTGTTAGTGCACTGGAATTGTCTCTTAAAGTATTACGACTTATTTAAATTACCTAAAACAACATTTATTCAACAAAAATTCATGAACGTTTACCAAGTGCTCAGAACCATTCTGAAGCTGCAAATCAAAACACACTAAATAGCCATTCTCATACTGCAATAGGAGAAATGCAATAACAGTAAAGTGATACTGTGCCAAGTGGTGATAGCATGCTGCTGAAAAGGAGAGAAGAAGCATAGGACTTCCTAAGAGTTAGGGGAGCAACAGCAAATACCACCAACAGCGTAGTGGAGCAAGACTTCATAAACACACTTTTGCATTTCATACTTAATTCAATGTATTACTGGCTTCCCTCTGACATTTGTAGCCTGGACAATATGTCTACTTTCTGCTCTCCTTTAGGGTAAGCCACACGGGTGTGGCAAAATCTGCTTTTAAAATAAACCTTGTTTGAGGTCTTCCTACAGCTTCTGGAGCTGTATTAATAGAACCTTTGGGCAGCAGCTGACAGTATCATGCTTATCATTGGCCCTGTCTCAGGCTTTTCTAACACTATAGAGACTTCCATAAAAGCTATGTAATCCTGACTCCTTCTGGGAACACTGTTGATGCTCCAGCCCTCTAGGACACTCCTGGATCAATTATAAACCTGTCTCTGAAACTTCCCATTTTCCTGGAAAGATACAAGGGCATTTATGAACATAGTGTCAAAGAAAGACTCCACAGTAACTCCCAATGTAACCTGCCTGAGGGCAGAACTATGAGAACACTCTGGACAGGTGTGCCCTTATGTACTTGTGGATTCAGAGTGCCCTGGGTTCTGACAGGCTGTCCCAGGGTTAGCCTTATCTCACTACCTCTGCTATTTAACTATAATTTGAATGCACAGGGTTTTCAAATCATATCAGTAACCCATTTCTAGTCAAAGAAGACCTATCCGTTCAACAAAATTTAGCACCAACTACGTACTGCAGTTGGCCCAGGGCTCAGTGCTTTTAAGTCTACCAAAAGTAGATAAATTGATTGCCATAATGTGTTTATGAAGTATAAGAGCAGTACAACCCCAGAGAGTTTTTGGACATACAGATGGCCTTGTAGACAGAATGATACTTGTGATAAGAATGTGAAATTTCGAACATGTGGTGGAAATTTAGGCAGAAATTAATTTGTGAAACTTGAACTAAGACCTAATGAAAACAAAGCACGTGAATTAAGGAGGCCATTCCCAATATGGCAAGTGTCATCCAAGAAGCCTTGACTTTTATGCCCACTTGGGGCAAAGAATAAATGTCAGCCTGGTTAGGTCAGGTAGCTCGGTATGTTGGGAGAAACAAGGTCAGACAGACAATTGAGACTATTTCATCTAGGTTTGCTCCATCCAGCAGTTAACAGGAACAGCTGTCTACCTTTGAATTGAAAACTCATTCAGAAAAATGAGAACATGAAACCATTTAAAAAACATTCGTCATGACTGTTTGGTCTCATGCATAGATCATTCTATCAAAAATACACTTTTTGATCCATGCAGCTACTACCGCCTTTGACACTGCATCTTGTGACAATAGCTTCAGCTCCCGTGGTCCTAACAGAATTAGCTCATCCATCCATCTATCCATCCATCCTAATAGACCAGTTATGGAAGGAGAGTCTGTAGGGCCAGAGGCCCTTCTGAGAGAGTTTATGAATTATGGTGCTTTAGGTAGGTGACTCTTGGGTGACTAACACATGCACATTCAGAATTAAGCAGTAGACTGACTCACAGTTCTAAGGCAAAGGAGACAGACAGAAACCTCAGGCAGGAATGCCAGGATTTCATTCTGCTTTTAGTGGCCATCTGGGACTAAGGAAGGAATCAGTGCTCTTTAGCAAAAGCAGTTCCTAAGTACTTGTTACAAAACCGGAAAGCCTTGGTAAGGTAGACTTAATGGCCTATTTCACACTTGGAATAAATCAGTCTGGGCTTCCCCCCCCGCCCCCATTGATTTTGGCTCCAATAGGGCCATTTTTGCTGCAGCAGTACTTCACCTTTAATGAAAGGAAGCTTTAAGGTCAGAAGCATACACACTGCATTTTTTGCCAATGACCTTTGTTCCGAAACTTCCTATTCAAAGTCCACTTTTCTTTCCTTTCCCCTTGTACTTCTGATGTACTTTTTGTTTCTTTTCTCCAAAACAAACCTGCATAGAAATGAAAAATAATCATCAGTCTTAGCAGAGCCAACCCCAGCCATGGGTCCTGGTTCTGGGGCTGAACGTTCTCCCTCCTTAAAAGAAAAATGACAAAGTATATTGAGAAGTGAGAAAAATGAATAGGGATAGAGACATTTTCTACCTTCCTCTGCCTTGCCCACAATACTGTCACGTATTACAGAAAAGACAGGCAAAACCAAGGAATATGGATTCGGAGAAGGCAGTACCCTCAGCTTCTGGGTCCATTCTTACTGCCTGCACAGAAGAATCCTGATTTTAGATCCCCAACAGCTCTTCCATTTTACAGAGATATTAAGCATTTTCTATTCCATTTGAGTCTCTTGGGTCACTCTGAAACTTGAGGGAAAGGCACCTTGGAGAAGAGATGGGAAATGAGTTGGCTGCCCTGTGACCCATTCCCTTCCTAGCCTGCAGGTACTTCAGGCTTCTCTAATAAATTTGGCACTGAAGTACAGAGAAGGCATATTTGCCCCACCTCCCCGATTCCCTGGAAATCTGTCTGAAGTTAGGCTTGTGGCCATTAATAGCATGGTAGAGTTGGCTTCAGCAGCCACCAGATAAAAAGCAGATTCTGGATTTCATTGCTTTTTCTAGCAAACCCTCTTCTTTTCTTCGTTCTTCCTCTACAAACTTGTGTTAAATTATAAGGACAACACTTGCCAATGGTTTTATTTTGAATGTCATATTAACACATTGAAACCCCGTTTGGGGATCTTAATGAAGCAGATGATTCAAACAAATCATCTCTTTTTTCAAAAATCACAAATTCTGCCTTATTGTTCAGGAAATTTCTACACCATTATCCCTGGGCTTCATTTCAGTACTAGAGCATCTGTACAAGTGCTTTCGTGTGCTTCTTCCATTTAATTTATTTAATCTCTCTCTCTCTCTCTCTCTCTCTCTCTCTCTCTCTTTCTCTCTCTCTCTTTCTCTCTCTCTCTCTCTCTCTCTCTCTCTCTCTCTCTGAATGCTAAAACCCAGCATTCTAAAAATACAGATGTTAACAAGATGGTTTGAGGCTAGCCTGTGTAATATCTGTCCTGGCCTTGAGCTCAATCCTGAATCTCTGTGTAAGGAGGAAAAAAGGAAATGTAGGATTCCTTTCTCCCTCAGATGGAGGGGTGGGTTCTAATGTTCATTGCTGCTGATGTAGAACTCAGCCTAAATGATATAGGACGTGAGGGGGCGGCAGCCAGTACAAAACAGTGAAATAAATTACCATATATATCATGTTCTGGTGGGTAAGATAGAAGTGATGTGTGTAATGAATCAAAGCTGGAAGCAGCTCTGGCGCGTGGTGATAGTGAGGGAGACAGAGTTCCTGGGCTTAGATTCAGCTTCAGAGGGCTCTGCATGAGCAATGTGTGAGTAAGCAGAAACCACTCACTGTAATGTGACAAGGGAGGACATTTGTGAGGGCACAGGAGACCTTACGTTATTGTAGTTGGGATTTGTTATTTCGCCAGCACAGCACTCCGATATTCCAGTGGGGATCATCTCCCCTGGTACAGGCATCCTTGGATGTACTCACTTAAGGACCCTCTTTGTCTCTGGTGAGCTGTGGAGAGGACACATAATCCAGGGTGAACAAGACTTCCTCTCTTCCTGAATCTAAATTGAGCAGAGTGATGCTGCCTTGAAGCATGGTGTACCTGCCTTATCCTGGCAGAGCCTTGAAAGGATGCCCCGCGTGTTAGCTTGGCCCCTCTTTGGGATTTCTATTATGAAGATTATCAGGGAAATTTAAAAGAGATGTTTTAAAAATGATTTTTATTTTTTCCTTTAGTTGACCAGGATCAGTTTCTTTGGCTTGTATGAAAATATTCCAATTATTGGAAATTTCAGTCCTTGGGCTGAGCATGCTGGTATAGTAGGCAAGCAGTCAGTTAGCTCCCAGGTTGCCAATGTAATTCATGCAGTGAGATACATATATATACATATATATGTATATATATATATATATATATATAGAGAGAGAGAGAGAGAGAGAGAGAGAGAGAGGAAGAAGAAGAAGAAGAAGAAGAAGAAGAAGAAGAAGAAGAAGAAGAAGAAGAAGAAGAAGAAGAAGAAGAAGAAGAAGAAGAGAGAAGAGAGAAGAGAGAAAGGAAGGGAAGAGGGAGAAGGAGAGAGAGAAGCACAAAATGGAAGGAAAGGGAGGGAGTTGGGACAGTGTCCTAAGGGCTTCAACAAAGGGAGAACACAAGGCCAACTGTGGATATCACAGCACATTTCAGAAGCTACTTACAGGGAGACCTTGGATCCTCCTGTGACTCAGCCCCCTCATGTGTCAAGCAGGGGTGACCATTATTTAGTCCTAGAAGTGGGAGTTAGGTCAGACAACACTGGCATGGGACTTAGTATGGCGAGGAACCTAATTAACTACTGATACTCTTCTCCCTCTTGAGGCCTCTCTTGTCTCCCTTGTGTGGTTTTAATGAGGCTAGCAGATTAAACAGTACATTGAAATGAGATACATGTGTTTCAGGGTTTTTCCACAAAGTGACTTTCCACAGAGATAATGGAAGTAGATAGAGATAGAGGTAATGGAAGTATCTAGAGGTAGGTATGTATTTCTTCTTTTGGGAAATTTTCCTTTGCATGAATTATTTTGTTTGCAGCAAGCAGGAGAAAAGCCTTCAGAAATTCACTGGCTTAAAGATGAGGACAGCATAATACGTTGATGGAGTTCATGGGCCAGGCCTGACTGGAGAGTGGGTACAAATTATACCTCATTAACACTGCTCCATTTCATTAACTCTAAACCTCTAGTTGCTAATGAACAATTAATCCTCTACTCATGTTTTCTTCCAGGGCCCAGTGAGAGCTAAACCATGTTCCCTCCCAGGTCTTCCACAAATGAGTACTGCACCCAGTGTTGTCCTAGAATTTCGGGGTCCCCCAGAGCGTCTGTCTCTCACTCTTGTCCATGTCTACTCCTGTTAAACTCAAGCTTCAGCACTTAGCTTGTATTTGATTGCCAGAGTCACCTGCATCTGTGGCTGCATGGACCTTCTTTTTGATGCTCAAGGCTAGTCAGTCTGAAGTAAGGATGAGAATATGAATCAACAGAGGTCATGCTGGGACTTGTAATATCCATACAATTTTATACTTATGGATCCTTTATATAATTCCTACATTCTTATCACTAACTATATAAGGTATGTGTGTGTGTGTGTGTGTATGTGTGTGTATGTGTGTGTATGTGTGTGTATGTGTGTGTGTATCAAGTGAGGAGTCTTAGAAAGACAGTGTTCTTTACTGACATATTCTACATTTCAGAGGCATTCTGTTAAGACTCAAACCCTGGATCCTTTATGATGACACATGCCATATTTTTAGGGGAAGTTAAATCAGTGAATATTGTCTCAGTGACTTATCTATCGTTCCTTCAGTCTTGATTTGACTGAAATTCTATACTATAATCAAAGTGAGCTATTACAACTGTAATCCTTTAATGAGTCAAGAAAGTATTGATAACATGTTTTTCTTTCTTTAGCGGAAGGATTGGCTGTTATCAATATATCATAATCTTTATGAACAGAGAGTAGAAGTTAAAAGCAAGTTTTCCCAGAATGTTGCTCAAAAGAGACACATTCTTTCAAACACAGATGTGTAATGGAAACATAGCTGCTCATTTCAACCTATTTTCTTCAATTAGATATTGAAAAACACATTCTATAAAATCAGAATTAATTGCCAGGGAGATGGCTCAGATGGTAAAGGTTCGAGCCCTGCTAGACGAGTAACCTGAGTTCCGTTACCAGAATCTCCATAAACGGCTGCACGTGGTGCAACCTATCTGTAATCTCAGCCCTTCTACCCCAAGATGGAAAGGGGAGACAGCCGAGTTGTCCAGAAGCTCTAGGGCCACCTGGCATGGAGTAAGCTGCACAGTGACAGAGACAAGAGAGACCCTGACTCAACAGGGAGAATTCAAAAACCAACTCCTAAAAGTTATCTTCTGACCTTCAAACCCAGGCCATGGCATACATGTGAAGACACACACCACACACAGACACACACATACACACACACACCCCACACACAGACACACACACACACCCCACACATCCTACACACAGACACACACACACACAGACACACACACCCCACACACAGACACATAGGCCCACACACAC
>NW_022196900.1:53241002-53249878 GCF_008632895.1 Mastomys coucha | reverse complement strand
TCCCACACACGGACACACACACCCCACACACAGACACATAGGCCCACACACACACACACACACATCCCACACACAGACACACACACACACATAGACACACACACCTCACACACAGACACACATATACACCCCACACACATCTCACACACAGACAGACAGACAGACAGACAGACACACACACACACACACACACACACACACACACTGATTGTAATAAAAAACAACTATAAACTCTAACATTATTTAAACTTTTTAAATCATACTCTTTGGTATTTCTTGTAATTTGATTGATTTAAGAATACATCTGACCCTTGCTAAATCTCAGGTAAGCATAATGAAGTAATCTGTCAGATGTTGTAAATCCATTAAAATTTTTTAATAACGCCAATGGTCCACCCTGGGAAGAGACTTGTTTTTTCATTCTGATATTAGAAAAGGATGTTTGGCAATCAAGCTGCTCACTCCCATACCATGTACTTTCATTTGGCTTCTTTTTGTGCCTATTCTGTCTTGGTTCTGAAAATTGTTTTAAAAACCTGATGTGATCTCTTTGTTCATTTACATGTTCTCGCATTTCCTCCAGTATCTTTCATTCTTAGGAATAAGTATAAAATTAGATTAATTTGACATAGATACTTTTCAGAGCGAGGAATGGAAAATAGCCTACAGTTACCGACTGTCTTTGTCACCCTACTGGGATGAAAATGACAGGGGTGCTGAAATCTGACAGTGGTGAATTCAAATTCTGAATTTGCCAATTGCTTCTTTTATGACCCCTTGTATATACTTCCATTTCCTAGGATGTAAAATGGCAAAATGTCTAGCTAACTCCAAAGGTTCTTAGGGAAATTAAAAAGAAGTCTGGGCATGCCTTTCCTGCAAGGTAAGAAAATGATGTGTTTTACTCTATTTTCATCTAGCATGTGGACTAAGTTTTCCAAGCTACAGTACTGCCATTTGGAAATCATTGTTTCCTCCTATCAGGAAGAACAGCTATTGACCATTCATATCTGAAACACTTGTCTCTTTCACAGCCCTAATAATCTTTGGAAAAAAACAGTTCATATTTTTATAAGTTGAACAATTGGAATCAAATTTGTATCTAAGTGTCACTTCTCAAGCACTTGATTCATACAAATGGCTAGTGACTTGATATACACACACACACACATACAGAGGCTGAAATTCATTTAAACTATCAGAAATTTACTAACTATATGTGTTTGAGAATTTAAGGCCAGAGTGTATCTATGGATTCTTGAGGGCAATATATGATATTTTCCTCCTTATTCAAAAGAGAATATTGTCAAATTTCATGTGGTAAAAAAATGAAGTAGTTGGTAGCTTTATTCATAAGAATGTGGTATCGTATAATATAAAAAGGAGAAGCATTTGAAGTATTAATGTCTAAAGATTGGTGATAGCTATGCAAATTTTTCTATATTGTTATGATAGATAATATTAAAGTTTAACAGTATTGAAAGACCCCCAGAACTGGGGAGATCCTTATTCAAGTCTCGGGATGATGCAACCACCCAATAACTCACGAGAGACCGAACTTGCTGCAATCACATGAGGTTTATTCAGGTCAGATCTGAGGTCGAACTCATAGCCTGGCAGGCCAGAGGGGTTTGACACCGAACACAAGAAGTGAGGGGTATTTAAAGGGAAAAATCACAACCCAAGGGGGGTGATGGGGTGACCAAGGATACATAGCATGAGAACAATTGAAAATTCTAAAGGAACCCACTACCTAGTTGAGTCAGATCACGAGGAAGTCATTTTGCACACCCATTGTCTAGAGGAATGTGGTTTGGTCAACGCTATCTTCTTAATGACTGACCACTATCCTGTTCCTTATTCTGGGCAATGTTATTTTCTTAATGGCTGACCACTACCTTGTTCCTGGAACTGACCAGTCCACCTTCCTGGCTTGTTACAGAGACTTTCTATGCCTTCTTTATGTAAAGGTTATACATTAATGCATTTCCATTAACATGCTTTTCCCAAATTTCTAAATTCAGTCTTTCAGTATGAATGCAGTTGGATACAATAGCACCTGTGTGTAGTCCCAGTTACTCCAGAAGTTTGACTGGGACTACTGGGAGGGCCAAATAGTTCAAAGCCAGAATTAGCTTAATAGTGATACCATGATTTGGTATTACTCAAAATAAAATAGTTTTCTTTCTCTTCTCTCTCTCTCTCCCTCCCCCCCCCTCTCTGTGTGTGTGTGTGTGTGTGTGTGTGTGCACATGTGTGTGCTTATGGGTGAGAAGGATTTTATCTTTAACTATATTTTCTTAATGTATTAGTTACTTTTCTTTTATCTATGGTGAAAATTCCCTGGTAAAAGCAACATAAGAATGGGAGAAAATGTTTGTCTTGCTGTTCTAGGGTACCGGCCCACCATGGAGAAGCTGCCACTGATGTGGCAGTAGTTAGAAGCAGGTAATCATGTTGAATCCACATTAAGGAGAAAGACAGGGGGCAAATGTGGAGTTACTTACTCGAACCTTTCTATGTGGTCTCAACCCAGTGATGTGTCTGTATTTAGGGGCAAATCTCCCCACCTCAGTTAACCTAATTTAGAAGATCTCTTACAGAAGTTCCTAGAGCCTTGTCTTTGTAGTAATTCTAGGTACTGTAAAGGTGATAATCTATATTAACCCTCATACAACAAAATTAAAATCTTAGTAATGGGGAAATATGTATAAAAATTTTTGGTAAGATACCTGTAAAATTAAATATACATAATTTTTAATGTATAGCACTCACATGTTTATAATATATAAAAAATTATTTAAAGATCCATACTCAAAACTACTGATGTTAGTTATTGGAGATTTTTATTATCTTGTTTAAAATTGTTTTTGCTATTTCTGTACAACTGCACGTAGTACTTCCAAGATGAGGAAACATTTTAAAAGGAAGTAATTTAAACCTTTCTAATGACATCTAGAATGTGTCATTGCCGCTCATTTCCTATGGGTTTGTCTTCCTCATTTCCTATGGGTTTTACCAGTTTGAGTGTAAGATTTGAGGTAGACTTGTCTTTGGAACAAAGGAAAAAATAGGAGCAGCTGGTAGAAACATTAGAAATCAGTTAAGCTAATATTTTATCATTTCCCTGGTAGAAAACTTCTGTATGCGTTGTTGGAGGAGGGAGAACACTACAGGATGAAGTGATAGGAAAATGTCTTTTGGCTATTAAGTGCCAAAGCACTTTAGCCTGGTTTCTACCTTCTCTCTAATAGTAACCATGTGTAAAATTTAGAAAATCATTAAAAACAGGGGTCAAGTATGACTGTGTCAGAGACGCAAATGAGTTAAAAGTGGGAAAAGAACATAGATTCTGGCACAAGAGAAAAATCCAGTAGCAATTCTCCACAGGCAGCAAATAATTTGTTTGAGTGTATAATTAATAGATTTGTCAGAAAGTACTTAGATTGTGAAATATTGCACGTAGCCCTCGTTCCAGATGGATTGAGATGAATGGGTCCTCCAGCAGCTTATGAAACCTCATTGCTCAGCGGCTAGAGAATTGCTGTATCTGGAGTTGTGCGAGTATCTGCCTCTGTGCTCTCTCCTTTCTCTTTCCCTGGCTGCAGGGGGAGAAATGAATAGAATGCCTCTAATTCTGCTATTGAATGGTGTCCTTTACCTAAAGGGCATTCAAGCAGACAAAATTAAATCAGATACTCAATGGGGAAACTTTCCACTAAGCAGGAATTTAAAACAGAGAAATGTATTAACATGCTGAAAAAAAAATGGTTAAATTAAGCCGATCTGTAGATCAGAGGTGAGACTTTGCAGCCACAAGCCACAGACGTATTTCATGTGCAATTGCTTGCACATTGGGAAGTGACACATGCCTCCTTTACCCTTGGAAATGACCATGCAATCCATTCCTGGGAGACTCTGATATAAATTGGCTGCTAAAAACATTCTGATGAGAATCCAGACTCGATTTCTTTTCAGCATACAGTTGATTTGAAGGGAAAAAAATGACTGCATCAGTAGTTTGTACTTGAAAAGTTTTGTTAAACATGAGAATTACAGGACTTTGTGGATGGAGGAAAGAACTCTTGAGTCCCAGGTAGTAATCTCCATTGTTTTGGGTGGCCTGAAGACTAAACTCAGGGTACACAAAACAAGTTCATTTCTTAAATTCTTTTATTTATTTTAAAATAATAATTTGGGGAAAAGGGCAGGTAATGAGTGAATTATACTGTCTATTTTGTATTTCTTTCTTTTTAAAATGCTTTTCAGTGGAGAGCTGTGGAGGAGAAATGGCTTAGCATCTAAGGGATGGTGTCCTGCCTTCTCACAATGACTCAGCTCTTTCCTCCAAGGCTTAATTAGCATATATTTAAGAGAGCTATAGAAGTCAAGGCAATTTCAAGTTTCACAGAGAATGCACCCTACAGCTGATAACCTGTATGGATTGTTTGTCAGGGCAAACAAAATTGTGAGTGGCAGCAATAAATAGTAAATTATTTGACCATTGTACTTGGAGTCCTGGAAGTATATTCAAGAGGTCTTTAAGTGTGAGGTCTAAACAGGGTTGACATCTACCAAGTTCTGGCCATCCAAACTTTATTGAGAATCTATTTAGTGGCTCTCAGAAAAGTATTTCCAAGATTATCAAAACACCAATCATTTGTAATAATTATTTTTAAAATGCAGATGGTTACGTCCCATCATCAGACCACTGACATGCAACCTCTCTGTGGTAGCTCTGGGCATTAGCATTCAGCCAGCTTTGAAGTCCTTTCACATGTAAAGTCTTAGAATCTGTAGTCATAAGTGTATAGGATATTTTATCTCTCCAGTCCTCATATTTCACTGCACTAGACCTTGGTCCCTGATGCCCCTGATGTAAGGAAAGCGAGAGTACGTTACAAAATGGCTTCAGAAGTTAGTGAAATCATTGGAATTGATTATAGCTTATTGCTTTAATTTTCTACTCACTAGTTTTTCTACTTATTTTCAACAAATACTTATGGAAAGTCTGTTCTGTATCAGTCATATGCAAATTTCTGGTTATATCAAGAAGATATTACGTAGTATCCCTTGTAAATTCTTCTGGGATCCATGTAACCTAGGTCTTGTGAAGCTTATCAACATATTTGATTCTTGGACGGATTGCGTCTCTTTTGTTTTAGCAGCTATTCAAGACTTGCCTAGAATTCTTGAATTTTAACATTCATCTCTCTGTCTAACTACCTTGTCTGTCTGTTTAGAAAACTCAGTGAATAAAATTAAATCTTTGGGTAGGAAAAATTGGTTTTAGATACAGATTTCTCAATGGCAAGGAATAAGCTTTGCGAGTAGCTTAGTATTACAGACAACAACAGTATTCTCTGTCCTGTTCAGTGTAAGGAAAAGCACAGAGTCTTACTTTATGTTATGTTAGGGTCACATCTGCTTTCCCCAGTTAGCCAGTCAGAATCAGATGGAACTCTGATTGTATTCAAATAAATATAACTATGATAACAAAACAGTAAGTTTACTCCAATAAGTTACTTTGACACCAAGATTTCTGATAGATTAAGTGAAAATATTTAGATATAGAATGTGGGTGTTAGATAAGACAGCAGGCATGTTAGTGATTTAAACCATCAGGTTTGCAATGATCAAAAAGCATGGAATGGCTGGTTTAAATCTCAAAATGCAAATCCTAGTCTTCTGTCCTTCCAAGACATGTCAATGGAGTATCTAATGCACATCCTCTGTCTGTTACATGGTCACATGTGTGTGTGTGTGCGCACACACACACACATACACACACACACACACACACACACACACAGAGAAAGAGAGAGAGAGAGAGAGAGAGAGAGAGAGAGAGAGAGAGAGAGGAAGGTAAGTCACTTACTTTAAGAAAAGTAATATACAAACAGAACAAACTCTAAGCTCTTTTTAGAAAACCAAGCATTTTGTGAAGACTGTTGGTTTCCAGGAATGATAGGTCACAGATTCTTCTAAGAACAGGTAAAAGAACTTTTTAAAAGCACGAAAAATGCAGGGATATCCTTTATTTCTTTCTCTTCCCATCCTAGGAACACAAAGCTTCTGTTTTGTTGCCCATTTTAAACTAACCCTGAACAACCTTGAGAGTGTACAATCAGCCTAAGGGGTTTGCTTGCAGCCTAAACCCATTGCACATGATAAAATCACATTTTTCCAGTCTAAGGAATGAGATGCTGAGGGTGACAATTCCTCTTAAAAGTGTCAAGAAAGACTTTGAAAAAAATCAATAACTATTTGGTGGTATATTAAATGCCTATGGACCAAATGCAATTTTGTTTGGTATAACTATTGCAAAAGTTTCTGAAATATAACTAATTTAGGTGTAAAATGTGTAAAATAAGCATGACTGGGTACTAGAGAGTATAGAGAGGCACAGCTATGCTTTCTGCAAATCTGAACTTTATTTTTTCTTTTGCCATGTTGAGCTTTAGTTCCAGGAAAGGGTTGCACCTCCCCAAACCAGAGAGGAACCTATCTGACACAACTCACAGCAGGGTATTTATTCTATTCCAGCTAGCTCTGGCACTACAATGCAGGATGGTTTTTGGGGGAGTCCCGATATCTATTGAGACAAGGATTTATAGTAAGCAGCAAGTGGGGTGCAGGAGTAAGTGTGCAATCATCTGATTGGAAAGCTACTGTGGTCTTTAACATAATTGGCTGGTGCTGGGAGTTATATTATAAACTAATTTCTGCTCCTCTTTGCATTGGTGGTACTTAGGCAGGGGTGGGCTTGTAACTTGGGTGCGCAAGTTTGTTGGGAGAATAACCTGGAGATGCTAGTCTTGTTAAGGATTAGCCTAGAGACTGGAGCTAGGTCTTAGGTTTTGTTGGGGGCAACTTGGAAACTAATGCTAGGTATCAGCCTGTTAGTTTACCTGAGTTCAAACTTAGGTTAAGTTCTCCAAAGTGGAGTTTGAACCTAAAAGATGTGGCCTCTCAGAGCCTGGTACTTTCCTTAATATAAAAGTTTTAGCATCTTTATAAAATCAGAACCAGTCAATCTAAGGGCGTGCTATAAGAAATACTTATAAAAGTCTACACTATCTCTGGAGTCAGTCAAAACAAGCAGGACACATTGGTTTGATTTTGAGCCCATCAAACTATCAAAATTATACATGTAAAGTAGTCTTTAGGAAGAAAAACATGTGATTAATTTGAGCACTTGAATCTTTTGGTGTTTTTGCCCTGAGATCATAGGATTTTGTACCCAAAACTCCTTTTGCCTCTCTGATGTTTGTGATATCAACTTGTAAATCACTGTGAATAGATCCCATGGTGAGGACAGTTCTCATAATCACAGTGAATGAAGGGAAACTCTCCAAAGCCTGATTGTTTGCAGTATGTAGCTCAGTTTCAGAAGAGATGCCCAGAGGCAGGCATCACAGATAGTTCTTTGTAAATCAAATAACTAATTTTTTTCTGTAAACAAAAGTAGAAAATTAGAAACTTTTACATTTAGGGAAATATATTTAAATATGCCCACTATTTCTTAATTTAGAAAAGACCACTACTATGTTTTAGTCTACCTCTTTTATTTTTGCTACAGTTCTTTCCTTCTGAAGGATTTTGTTCTTCCTCATGGTTTTTGGTTGTTAATTTGTGACACTAATGTGAAAAAAAATATGTAACCATTTATTGTCCTGTATTATTCATACTTTGTTGTGTGATTCATCCTCATTTTGAAGTCTGCATCTTCATCTCTGCTCAGGAACAACAGAACACTTTTAGTGAGGTATGTTTACACATGTGTCTATACTTCTACTTTATACTTTATAAAAATTTGACTCTATCAGCAAACTCTATGCTTTTTTTCATAGCTATATTCTAATAACTAAAATAAGTAGCAGATAATATATCTGAAAATTTAGTCCTTAAATTTTAGCATGATGAAGTTAAATTAAGGGTATAAAAATACAGTTATTCTTATCAAAACACACACAACAGTCACAAAATATATCCATATGCAAGGCCCAAATGAAAATGTTATGCGATTTTCTCTCTGGTGAGTTTCTAAGACTGGAGCAGCCAGCAGGGAGGCACAGGCCCCACAAGTCCCAGGGGAGCTGCAGGGCAGCAGGGACAGGATCCTCTTAGCTTCCAAGTGACAGAGGTGGATCAGGGTCCTTCTCTGCCCCTTCCCTGCAAGTGGAGGGCCTACCTCCAGGGAGCGCCTTAAACCAGAGACTCAGATGAGAGCAGGAATTTTCTCTCTGGTGTGTTTCTAAGACCAGAGTAGCCAGCCAGGAGGAACTGGCCCCACGAGTCCCAGGGGACTTGCAGGCAGCAGGGACAGGACAAACTCTAGTCAGAGACACTAAGAATATCTAACACCAAATATCAAGAGATGGCGAAAGGCAAACGCAAGAATCCTACCAACAGAAACAAAGACTACTTGGCTTCATCACAACCTAGTACTCCCACTGCAGCAAGTCCTGGATATCCCAAAACACTGGAAAAGCAAGAATTGGATCTTAAATCATATCTCACAATGCTGATAAAGGAACTTAAGAAGGACATGAATAACTCCCTTAAAGAATACAGGAGAATACAGGTAAAGAGGTACAAGCCCTTAAAAATGAAAAAAAAAATCCCATAAAGAATTACAGGAGATCACAAGTAAACAAGTAAAGGCACTTAAAGAGCAAACTCAAAAATCCCTTAAGGAATTGCAGGAAAACACAAACAGGTGAAGGAATTGAGTAAAACCATCAAGGACCTAAAAATGGGAGTAGAAACAATAAAGAAATCATAAAAAGAGAAAACTCTGGAATTAAATCTTAGGAAAGAAGTCAGGAAACAGATGCAAGCATCACTAACAGAATACAAGAGATAGAAGAGAG
>NW_022196900.1:53238828-53239707 GCF_008632895.1 Mastomys coucha | reverse complement strand
GCCCACTCTCTCCCTACCTATTCAATATTGTACTTGAAGTCCTAGACAGAGCAATTAGGCAACAAAAGAAGTTCAAAGGGATACGAACTTGAAAGGAAGAAGTCAAATTATCACTATTTGCTGATGATATGATAGTATACTTAAGTGACCCCAAAAATTCCACCAAAGAGCTCCTAAACCTGATGAACAACTTCAGCAAAGTAGCTAGATATAAAATTAACTCAAGCAAATCAGAGGCCTTCTTCTACACAAAGGATAAACAGGCAGAAAAAGAAATTAGGGAGACAACACCCTTCACAATAGTTACAAATAATATAAAATACCTCGGTGTAACTCTAACTAAGCAAGTAAAAGATCTGTTTGACAAGAACTTCAAGTCTCTGAAGAAGGAAATTGAAGATCTCAGAAGATGGAAAGATCTCCAATGCTCATGGATTGGCAGGATTAATATAGTAAAAATGGCCATCTTACCAAAGGCAATCTACAGATTCAATGCAATCCCGTTAAAATTCCAACTCATTTCTTCACAGACTTAGAAAGAGCAATTGCAGATTCATCTGGAACAACAAAAGACCCAGGATAGCCAAAACTATTCTCAACAATAAAGAAACCTTTGGTGGAATCACAATCCCAGACCTTAAGCTGTACTACAGAGCAATTGTGATAAAAACTGCATGGTACTGGTACAGTGACAGGCAGGTAGATCAATGGAACAGAATTGAAGACCCAGAAATGAACCCACGCACCTATGGTCACTTGATCTTTGACAAAGGAGCTAAAACCATCCAGTTGAAAAAAGACAGCATTTTTTACAGATGGTGCTGGCTCAACTGGCGGTTAACATGTAGAAAAATGCAAATCGATCCATTCCTTTCTCCT
>NW_022196900.1:53234502-53237142 GCF_008632895.1 Mastomys coucha | reverse complement strand
GCAAATTCGATCATCAATAGGAGGAGAGGACCTCGGCCCTGTGAAGGTTCTGTGCCCAAGTGTAGGGGTATGCCAGGGCCAATAAGTGGGAGAGGGTGAGGTGGCAGTCATGGGGATGGGGGAGGCAACAGGGGTTTGCTTTTTTTTTGTTTTTGTTTGTTTCTTTGTTTTTTGGAGGGGAAACTGGGAAAGGAGAAATTTACATGTAAATAAAGAAAATATGTAATAAAAAAAGAAAATGTTATGCATTTATCAAAGAACACATTTCACTGCATTTTGGAAGTATGATGGGGGATAGTAACACTGACTTAACATTATACTTTTGCAACAAGAAGAGATACCATTGTTTCCTGTCTCAAGGCTCATCTGATCAAATGGCAAATTGGAAAGAGATATATGCATAGGGTTATCCACATGATATGATTCTCAGTAAATATAATGCTCAGAGCAAAACCAGAACAATTATTGTTGTAGTACAGTGAAGGAGAGAGGATTTCACTAGTCACTGATTGTGCTGAATATTCTCAAGCCAATGGAGGAGAGCGACAGGTAGCAGATGCTAGGAAAGTAATCAAAAAGGGAGCCTACACTCTGGAATGCACCTGTGTAGTGAAAAGTGAGTGACAGTCTTCCCCATCTTCAGAGCTTCATATTAAGAACAACATCAGGTTTGGACACTGGGCCCTTTGGGAGCCTTCCCTGTGAATCATATATTAATCCCATTGTATGTGTACTTAATAAAGCACACCACAAAAGTAATAACAGTATTCCTTCTACAAATACATTCTCGTGCTTAGTAGTATATGTAGCAAGCTTCTAAATAACAAAGATTAAATAGGAAGTAGTTCCAGAGGCAAGTGGGAACAGTTGGCACCATTAAAGGGAATCTGAGGGTTTATCTAAAATTATTGGTCCTACAACATCATTCTATTGATTTTTTCCTCAGTTTTTTTCTATTGTAATAAAATAAATGCACACTTTATTATCTTAACATTTGTGGGCTCACAGCCTAGTGACAGTACATACATTCAGACTACTGTCTCGTCTTTACCACCATCTATTTCCAAAACTCTTCATCTTGCAAAAGATCTTAGTCTACACTCATTGAACAACAAATCTCATTCCTCCATCCTCCTAGCTATGACAACTAACATTTTACTCTGTCCTGGCAATTTTGACTGTTCTAAGAACTCCTGAGAAGTGATGTTAAATAGAATAATGCTCATTTATCTATTGTTTGTTTGTTTGCTTAGTATTTGTCCTTTTATGAGTGAATTTATTCACTTAACATTGCTTGCCACAGTAAAACGTTATGGGTTTGGAGCAGAAAATGGCATGCTTCCATCCTGAAGCAGATTCTCTTCAGGCTGTGAGGCAACAGTTTCCCTTTAATAGGACCCACATGCTTCTCCAACATTTCCCCCTTTACAGAGATAATCAGAATATTTTAGGATTCAGATAATGGGTCAAAACCCCAAAACACTTCTTACATGTTTGTCTTTTACCAATAAATATTAGTTTCTAAAATCAAGTAGGAACAGAAAGTATAGCTACAAACCTCTATTACAAAACACTACCTTTAATCTCCTGTGTCTTTTAATTTAGAGAGAGATCTTTATTACCTTACATACTTTTAAGTTGCTTCATAGTATCATTTCATACCAACCTGTAAGACTTAATATTTCTTTCAGGATTAGTTAAAAGCATCTTCAACTTTTGTTTACCTGGGAATGTTGAGATTTTCTCCTCAGTTTTGACAGTTTTGCCTCCTGTAAGGTTTGGATTTGTTGGATGTTTTGCCATTATCACTTCAAATATATCATCTTACTTATTTCTTCCCTTCAAAAATACTGTTAAGAAGTCTAGTAACGTTATTGATGATGCCTTGCATAGAACTCATCTTCTTTCTCTTAGCTTTAAAAATTCTCTTGTCCTAATGAATAGTTTGATTTTAATGTGTCCTGATGTATATTCATTTATAGTTTTTGAGTTCCTTGGACTTTTTTCTTTTTACTTTTTTTTTTAAAATATAGTCCAGTCATTGCCTCTCTCCTGGTCCCCCCTCTCACAGTGCCTCATTCCCCTGTCTCCAAGAGGATGTTCCCTCCCATCCCTCACCCCCAGGCCTATCTATTCCTTGGGGCCTCAAGTCTCTCGAGGGTTAGGCCTGTCTTCTCCCATGGAGGCCAGACCAGGCAGTCCTCTGCTGTATATGTATTGGGGGCCTCAGATCAGGTATATGATGCCTGGTTGGTGGGTCTGTGTCTGAGAATTCTCAGGGGTCTCGGTTAGTTGAGACTACAGCTCTTCCTAAGGGGGTTGCTCTCCTCAGCTGCTTTTACCCTTTCCTTAATTCAACTACAGGGACCACCAACTTCAGTCTCATAGTAAATATCTGCGTCTGTCTCAGTCAGCTGCTTGTTGGGCCTCGCAGAAGACAGCCATACTAGGCTCCTGTCTGTAAGCATTCCATAGTATCAGTAATAGTGTCAGGCCTTGGAGCCTCCGCTTGAGCTGGATCCCAAGTTGGGCTGTTCACTGGGCCTCCTTTCCATCAATCTCTTCTCCAGTTTTTGTCCCTGCAGTTCTTTTAGACAGGAACAATTCTTGGTCAAGGTTTTTTGTTTTTTTTTTTTTTTT
>NW_022196900.1:53169584-53232942 GCF_008632895.1 Mastomys coucha | reverse complement strand
TACAGAAGCTTTGCAACTTTATAAGGTCCCATTTGTCAATTCTTGATCTTAGAGCAGAAGCTATTGGTCAAGGTTTTTGACTGTGGGATGGCAACTTGATTCCTTGTCTTTCTGCTGGAATTGGACTCTACAAGTTCCCTCTCCCCACTTTAGGGCATTTCATTTAAGGTCCCTTCCTTTGAGACCTGAGAGTCTCTCACCTCCCAAGTCTCTGATACTTTCTAGAGTCCCCTCCCTCTCTCCCCCTCCACCCCCGTTGCATATTTCCATTCATTCTGCTGGCCCTCAGGCTTCTCTCCTGTCTCTTCCACCCCTCATACCTGACCATGTTCTCCCCGTTCCCCTGCCTGTCCCCTCTCCCACCCAGGTCTCTCTCTCTCTCTTTCTCTCTCTCTCTCTCTCTCTCTCTCTCTCTCTCTCTCTCTCTCTCTCTCTCTCTCTCTCTCTCTCTCTCTCTCCTGTTATTCCTTTCTTCTCCCTCCCAAGTGGGATTGAGGCATCTTCACTTGGGCCCTTCTGTTTGTTAACCTCCTTGAATTCTGTGGATTGTGTCCTGGGTATTCCGTACTTTTTGGGTTGATATCCACTTATTAGTGAGCACATACCATGCATGTCCTTTTGGGTCTGAGTTACCTCAATCTTGGGCTTTTAATTTCATGTTTTTCATGATGTTTGAAATGTTTTCTAACATCAGTGTTTTGAATGCTTCTCTGCTCTTTCCTTTTCTTTGGCGATGTCATATTGCATTCTACTGAATGTGGTCCTGAGGTCTTGTTGGAGGTTTACTTATTTTCAGTCTTTCTTCTCCCTGTTCATGCTTTTGAATTTCTTTAGTGAAAGCATTTATTTTGTTTGTTTGTTTGTTTCCCAATCTTTTAAATCCCAGTTTACTGTACCTTCCAGCTATAAAATTTCTTTCTGAGTTTTTATGTTTTGTATTTCTTTATGAACATTTTTATTCTATTTATAGCTCAGTTTCCTAACTTTCTCTATTCCTTTAGTTATTTGAATATTACAACTGCAGCTCATTGAGATTCTCTTTGTAGTGTATCTGTCATCAGCTCTTTTCATGCTAGCGCCTGTTGTTTTGCTTGCTTGTTTGTTTTGTTTTTGTTTTCCCTAGAATGGACCACATTTATTCCCTCTCTTTATATGCCGTTTGAGTTTTTTGTTCTTGTTTTGGAGAGATGTATTAAGAATTATAAACGTCTTTTGAGACTCCAGCTTTTTTGTGGGTATGCACGATGATTTTCACGTTTGCCCTTTTTGTGTACAGGTTCTTTTGAAAGCTGCACTCTTCCGTATTGTTGCCTTTAACATTCGAATTCTAAAAGAAGAATGTAAATGAAGGCAGAGGTAAAAGACAGACTGAGGGATTTCTTCTTTTGGATCCTTCTAAATTCACTTTACATAGAAAGAAGTGGCCTGTAGTAAGGGAGGAAGGTGCTTAGCAATGGCCACCTCCTGTTTGCCCTTGTGTGATGAGAAGCTGTCTCAGAAGAGATCCCTGGTAATTAAAGAGAGTACAGGTCTGTGGAGGCTACTTCAGGTTATATCTGTATATAATCTGTATATATTTATACACATATATGTTCTATTTCTATGTCTATATTAGACAGATAGATAGGTAGGTAGGTAGGTAAGATGGATGAATAATTGGATGGAGAGATGGTTGGAAAGATATCACTTTCTGTCATGGGAAAAGTGACAGAAGATGGATAATTGAAACTACATTGAGTATAAAAATAATTGGTTGAGCTGATAGCAAATTAACAGTCAAGCCTTACTCCTAGGAGTTGTAAGCCTTTTAAAAAATAGCAGAGTTCTAAAATAGTTCCCCTGGACTGCTTCTACCCTGGATGTTTTTCAGGTGGTGAGATGTGTCTCTACTGGCTTCTACTGTATCGTTTTCTCAGATGCTCTTTGATGTGTGTGCTGTTTGTTTGTTTTGGCTGATAAGATGTTGTTATTGATTAGATGTTTTTCTTTGACAATTTCATCCATGTATCTCGTGCATTCTGTTTACTCTTACCCTCACCTTTAGAAATCCACTCACCCCTGACATCCATCCCCCTTCAACCTCCCCAATGATCCCTTTTCCACATCATACTTTTTAGTTCTATTTTGTTGCCCAACAATTTTAACAAGAACCATCTGTGTGGTCAAGAATTTGGAACTATTTACTGACAACTGGTGGGTGCAGAGTTTCCTTCACAACTGTAGGCAACGGCAGTTTTTCCCCCAGATCCACAAACTGCCAGTAATTCATTAGGGAGGAATAGGATCCAGAAGTCCTTCCAATATCCATGATAATCCAGGTTTGTGCAGACCCCACACATGCACAGACATCTACTATGAGACCATGCTTGCTATAGGTATGTCTGACCTGAAGGGAACATTTCATGCCCTTCTCCCTATCTTCAGATTCTTATGTTCTTTCTGCTACCCCCTCTTCTAACTTGTTCCAGGACTTTATAAATGCTGCACTTAGAGCTAAACACACAACAGGTGTTTAATTATAAGCATTTCGAACAGTCACAAATCTTTGAATTCACCACAATTCAGTGCAAAGAAAAGTTTCTCTAATCAAGGATAAGAGTTGCATTTCTTTTTTGGGGATAAGCACTAATATTTAGAAGGGATTTTATTTAGAAACACTAATATTTAGAATGGTGTTTAACATATATTTTAATTGGTTGTCAAAGTCATGGGTTTGTAATTCTCCATCACTTCCATCTCAATTTGAACCTTTCCACATCCATTTTTCCCCTTCTCTACTTTTATATCAATTATATCCTACTACCCTCTTCCTTAAGTCATTCCTTTATCTATGCAATTGGCCCTTTCTAGTTTCCTGACTCCTATAGGTATGCCAAGTTAGACTATAAAACTAAAGATCTGAAGCTAGAGTCTATGTATGAGGGATGACAGATGGTTGTTTCTCTGAACCATTGGTACCTTACTTAGCATAAGTTTCATTAGCTCCACTTCTCTACCTACACATTTCATAATTTAATTTTTCTTCATAGATGAATAGAGTTTCATTGTCTGTTTGTACCATGGTTATATTGTCCATTATCATTTACCTCGCATCTAGGTTGATTCTATTTTCTATCTGTTATTAATATAGCTGAAATGAATATGAATGAATATTTCAATTAGGATTGAAAGTAACATAGTCCTTTGTATATATTCCCAGGAGTAGTTTAGTAGGGTCAGACAGTGTACTTCCAACTTCCCAAGAAAGTGCCACAATGATTTCAGCTGCACCACCTACTTGTATACCAACAGTAAATAAGGGTTCCATTTCCATACCATTTCCAGTCAATATCTGGTGGCATTTGATTGTTTTTTCAATAATTTCCATTCTATTTGAAATGAGATGGAATCTCAAATAAGTTTTATTTTGTATTTTCTTGATGGCTAAGGATATTGAACATTATTAAAAGTGCTTATTAACCACTAATATTCTAATATTTCTTGTTTTTGGAAATATGTTCAGATCCTGAACTGGTATTCCTTGTTGTTTGTTTGTTTTAAATCGGATTGTTTATTTTCTTGATGTTTAGTTTTTTTTGAGTTCTTTGTATATTCTAGATATCAATCCTTTATAAAATATATTGGTGAGAGCACTTTCTCCCACATAGGGTGCCTTTTGACACAATCAATTGTCCTTTGCTGTACAGAAATCCTTTACTGTCATACAGTACCATTTGTCAATTATTGGCCTTTTATCAGTTACTGGTGTAGTGTTTAGAAAATCTTTACTTTTGATAATACCATGTAGTGTATTTCCTATTGTTGTTTTCTATTACTTTCAGAGTTTTTGGTTTTATGTTGAGATATTTAATCCCATTAGAATTAACTTTTGTGCATCTTGTGTTAAGTTTTAATTGATATTTCCAACACTATGTTTTTGTGTTTATCCTGGCTCAAGATAATAACATATTGAATGATAAATTGTTCCTTAAATAATAATGCTATATATCTGTTTATCACCTGGCAATGCCATTTGTGTTAACTCCTTGTTTATCATTTCCATGCCCTTAAATTCTAGATTTGCTATTATACCTGAGTTGAATGCTTTGAAAGAATAACTAATCAAATCATATTTTAGAAGCACATTAAAGCCTTGATGTTTTGTTAGTTGTGCTATATACTAGCTATGATGTTAAAAAAATAAGTTTTACTGTATTAAAATCTTTAACTACAACTTTAGTTGTTACCTAATATTTCATTGTTTGGATGAATCATGCATTATGTAATCATTCTATTATTTTGACATGTAAGATTTTTATAAATTATATACACTTACAATTATGCTGAAGTGAACATTATTATGTATATAAGTTTTTGTTTTCTTTTGGGGGTTTATATTCTGAAGATTCAGTAGAGTAACAAGTACATTACATCCAGAATTTAAAAAGTACTATGATAGGATAGTTTACGAGTGTGTTAACTTAAATATATTCAAATTGGGGTTTAAAATGTAGCAAAAATATAAATACTGTTAAGAGGATAGCCTATATATACATTTATAGAATCTACAGTTGATAACCAGAAGATGGAATTAGCTCAAAAACATAATTTTCCAATAGGTGGCTCTTTCTGCATTGACAGAAAGGGTTGCATTCTCTAGTGACATTCAATATGCAACCCTTCTTGGCAGTTTGCTCCATGACTTAATTTCTTAACATCTCTTTTATAAAGTGTTTCATAATATTTAATATAAATTACTCCAATTTGAATTACAGTCAAATTCACTTGACTATAATTCTGTGTCTGTGCCCTTTTACTTACACACTTAATAATTAAGTACTAATTAATGGCTATACAAAAAAATAAAGTGTAACTCACACCACAAAAACATCATGTGTTCAGTTTTTTGCATAAAGAAGTGAAAGCGTCAAGAAGCAAAATAGAAAATGTTGCCCAGAAATAGTATCTGAGAACCTCAAAGAGAACTAAATTATCTAGCTGCCCACCTACAGGCCAAAGCTGGCCAAAGATCAATAATAGTTACAAAACATTAAATCTCCTGTCTTTAAGGAAGCAACTAAAATCTCTGCTAGCAATTAAATAGCCCCAAGCAAGTATGGGAACCAACTGATCAAAGTTATAGGGAGGCAGATCTTAGCTTAGTGTAAGAACTTTCAAAAAGTTGGGATCATCCATACATGTAATGAAGTGATAAATTCCCAAGCAGCTTACAGTCCTTAGTGGAAAGCAGGTAGCTTCTTATCAGTAAGTGTAGAAGGAAATTTTTCATCATTGTCCTTCAAACTATTTTGTCTTAAAAAAAAGTTTAATGATGAATACAGATTAGCTCTTGTTTCATCCATACAAATACCATGGATGAAGACCCTGCCTTCAGGGGCTAGTTATGACTCATATACTATTATATGGATTAGGGCAGCAGCATACTAATTTGGAGCAGACACAAATATTCAGCTTGCAGAACTTATTTATATGGTTTTATATCGCACATTTAAGCTTGATGATTTATTTACAATTATTTTATATTAATACAATAGATCTATATATACATTCAATATCTAGATATATGCATTCTCCAAGTTCTAACACATAACTTTAAAATTTTAATTTTTTGATGAACCTACATTTTCCCTTATTCTTTTAGATGTTTTTATTCTTTCTGTAGGAATCTCATACAGCATATTTTGATACCATTCCTCTCCTCCTACCAATTCTTTCAAATTCTCCTCAACTTCCTTTTTCCAGCCCAAATTCTTTTTCTTTCTCTGTGTCTTAACAACAACAACAACAACAACAGACAAAACCCAAATCAAGGAGTATACTCTGTGTTGTCTGTCACTCCATTGAAGAAGTAATTTTTCCCTTACATACTAGGTAGCAATTGCAAATGGCTTCTTTGTCTTAGGCAGGACTTTGTGCCTACTTCCCATGCTGGGATTTTTTTTTTCTAGCTTGAACTTGTGCAGATCTTATGCATGTTGTCTCAGTCTTTGTGAGTTCGTATGTGCATCAGCCCTGCTGGGTGTAGAAAATGCTGTTTCAATGAGGTCATCCACCACCTTGGGCTCTTGCAATCTTTCTACTTCTGCATAGACCCTGGGTTCTTGAGAAGAAGGGTATGATGAAGATATCCCACCTAGGGACGAGATTGGTTGGTTACTCTCATAAAATCTGTGCCACCATTGCCCCAGTGGGTATACTGTCAGTCAGGTTGCTTTTGTAGCTTGTGTGGTTCCTAGACTGATGATTATTATTGCACCCCCAGTAGCATGCATAGCACATTTTAGTACTGTTAACACTAGCTAGTAGGGTTTTCCAGCTGAATATCAGCTAAATTTCTCCAGCTATATGACATAAGTTTGTGATGTTTTCAACTATCAGGTCTTATTAACACGGTGTGGAGGATAATCAACAGCCTAGGCATTAGTCTTTAGTGTTATTGACCATTAATTCAAAACTGTGTAATGTCTTAAGAATATTTATTCTATGGTTGGTATGACTCTACTATTGGTATCACCTCAATACATTTTAATTATCTTCTTTGATACTCTTCTTTGTCAATCATTGAATTCTTGTCCTCAGTGATTTGACATGATTCTGACATGAGACACTCACTGTACTCTTACCCTGTGGAATATGGTTTTGATAATAAATGTTACAAATTTTATTGTTATCGACAATACATAAGACTTGAAACTTCCCCTCTGTCCAGATTCTTTCCTCCTGAACCAGTTCTCTGCTATTTAAGTATTTGTTCCTTCCTGAATTTTACCATAACTTACCTATATAAGATAACCATGTAGTGGTAAAACCCTCTCTAGCTTAAGATCCATGATCATTATTTCCACTCATGTAGTATTATCTGTAGTTCTCTTACTTTGTTTCTTTTGAGTACTCATGGTAAAGCTAACACTATGTTTCTAACTTTCTTTCTTTGTCAGGCAGAGTGGCACCCCTGCCCCCCTATTTCTTGTACTCTGGATACAGATCTAGATGACATCAGTACAAATTTAAGGCTAGTCACAGTCACATAGTAAGGCTTTGTCACAAAACAAAAATCCATTTCTCTAACTTAACTGAAATTTACCCTTTAAAGCTGATTGGGGCTAGATAAAAATCTATAGTCATTGGATTGTTCTCTTTTAAAATTCATGAGAGTGAATGTCAGTGCTCACAGTGCTGCCTGCAATTATGCGAGTCAGATGGCAGGGGCATAGACATGACATATGTGTCCATTAGGATAATCCTACAGTCCAGATCCCTAGGGAATGCCAAAGCACTGGATATGCTCCTAACTTAAATTATGAGGGTGGGCCATTACTGGAGTTCTCAAAGTCTCTTGCAACAAGTCTATCCTTGAGTACACTGTAGCCAGTAGTTTAAAGATTATGTTAGAACCAAGGGACTGGCTACTTGGGAAGCAATGTAACCTTGGTCCATGGGTACTAGTTGAAACCTGCTTATTGGAGCTCTTCCAATGAGTTGGTTTAATTCCTAGATACTCAAGGCTTTCACTAAGGCCAGATGTGAATAATAAACATGATATATGAGTTTGCTGTCCAGGGAGCAATACATGACCTGGATCCTGGGGCCATTGGGCCTTGTAGACTTTTTTTTTTTTTTTCAAAACCTACTTTACATGGGCTGGAGAGATGGCTCAGTGGTTAAGAACATTGACTGTTCTTCCAGAGGTCCTGAGTTCAAATCCCAGCAACCACATGGTGGCTCACAACCATCTGTAATGAGATCTGACGCCCTCTTCTGGAGTGCCTGAAGACATCCACAGTGTACTTACTTACAATAAATAAATCTTTAAAAAAAAAAAAAAACCATCTTAAAACCTACTTTACTTAGGGTTTTTAAATGCTTCTACCTCGCCTCTGACTTACTGACCAGAGGTAGGAGAAAAAAGAAGGTCAGTAGAAAAAGGGGTGGTAGATCTGTTTAGAAGTCCTGTTGTGGGATGATTCCACTCTTGAGTGTCAGGAAATCAGCAGTCTAGTTCAATAGCAAACACCAAACATGAATCAGTAGGTGCAGCACGAACCAACAGAAATAGCAAGGCTCTGCTGAATTGGCATGAGTTAGCGAATGCAGCCTGAATCAGCCTAAAGACTGCAAGAAGTTCTCTGGTACATTTTTTTCTATGAAGTGAAGAATAACAAAGACCAATAAAGACCCCTTTGTGCTAATCTTTATTTAACTGGTATGATACAATTTTTGTCTCAGAACTCTTAATTCTATCTTTTTCTTGTAACATATTCTAGGAAGTTTAGCTAGTAAGTACCTGTCTACTCACTAGAGAGTTCCACAGATAATTGTTGAACGCTTAAAAAAAATGGATAAATGATATCATCTGAGAGGTCAGAATATTAAGTTTTTTATGTGAGACTGGTCAGAGCGCTCGTACCCTCAGTCATTAAATATGGAGTGTTCAAGATGACAATTGATTTAGCCAACTTCAAAACATAACTACCACCTGATTCAGGACAACCATGAAGCTTGAACAGGAATTAATTGCTTACAGAAGCCTGAGTTTAGACAGTATTTGTTATTAAAGGTATAGACTAGCATATGCTGGCAGTGTCCCTTATGCTGTACAAGTATGAAATTTTGGAAAACAGGTGTCACAAATAGAAAATAACACCTACTTAAGTGACTGTACATTTATTCAAATACAATTTTCCAGTGAGTGGAAAGAAAAAAAAATTAAAAAAAAAAAGCCCTTTTAATTCAACTAATAGAAAACATAATATGCTGGCTTCTACAATTTTAATATGATCCCTGATTAATAATTTATAATGGGCAGAGTAAATATTATTTTTCTCTGAATGGATTCTATATAAAAAACTTGCACCAAGAATGATAATTTCTTTGGTATAGCTTTTGTGTTTAATCCTCTCAACTCTCAAGTTCTGAAGAAAGTGGCTGCTAACTGTGTCTAATAAGAAATGAAGAAGCTTTTTGTATTTCTCCTTTAATTTTAGAATTGAGTAAGAGCTCTTATTGTGGCTAAATTGGGATGTCTGAAGAGGGTATTCAAAATAGTTCTTATGAAGTATTTTCTCCACTCTGTACACATTTCAGCTGAAGGTTTTTAACTATTTCTTCTGACAAAGCCACGACCAATTACTCTTGTGGGAAATGTGGACCTTCACAGGACATGCTATAAACACTACATAAAATAAGTAAGCCTCCCTCGTAAGGTTCCCTTTCTTCCTCGTTATGCTTCTTCTTTTATCCTAAGAGTCGATGTGTACCCAGAACGACATCCACTGGCCATATGCTTTCTAGTATAATTAATTCTGCTGCTGTACTTGAAATGTAGCAGGAATCAGAGAGCAATATGCAAGAACAACCTTAAGGAAGCTGTCAATAACTGAGGTAGGGAAGGAGTTACATGGGAGCCAATTTAGTAAGAGGAAAATCATTTGGACCCTGAAAAAGAAAAAGAGTAAAAGAGAAAAAATTAAAAAAACAAAAGCCAAAAACAAAAACAAAGCAAAAAGAAGAGAACAGATGTTTCAATTGGATCTAGGGAATGGAAAGAATAAAGCCAAGAAGTGGACTCTGTGCAAGCAGACATTAGGAACTTGGTGTAAACACAAATCCTTTTGGGAAGAGCACAGGTGATACCAGAAAGTGATTTTTGTATCCCATCTAAAGAGTCACTCTATGTGCTTGAAGGTTTAAATACTTGAAATATTGCTATACTGCAGCAATTTCCTCATATCTTAGAGGCTAGGATTTTTGGTACCTTCTATTATCTGGGGAAAAATTACAGAAGTAGATGTGCTTTCAGTGTGTGACTAGAGCATCATAAGTGGTCATCATCAGGCTCTGTGGCAGGACATGTACACTGTAGGTGTTCATAACCCCCAGGATGTCCTGGGAACTAAACAGAACAATAAATCAAAATGCTCCCTAGTTCATTCCAGGTACATAGAAAGGATTCAGGCTCTATTCAGCATCTGAAGATGCTGGTCATTGGGTCAAACCTTGAGAGCAACATGGTGGTCAAAAGTAATTGCTCTGATCAATCCTATATAGAAGAGCTCCTATACTGAAGAGCTCTAAATGTCTCATACTTGGAGCATGTGGGAAAAGGGTTGTTTGTCACTGCTGAAAGAAACGAGTACTTACTGACGTCTCAAATATGCAGCTTGTAATTTTAATCCTCCAATACATCTGTCAGTTAGATATTATTGACACTGCCAGCATAAATGTAGATGTATTGAACACATAGAATTTGAGAGAATCCATCAACTTACCCAGGATCTTTTTTGGTAAATTTCCAGTTGACCTTTAATTTTAGGTCAAGTCTACTCCCAAAGCTCAAAGTGCCTTTTGTTACAGTATGTTTCCATCTCCATGAAATAAGGAGATCGGTGACAAATTCACCCAGAGGTAGTTGGCCAATGCTTCTTTTTGCTACACCAGATAAAGAAAATTACCATTCATCCAAAAATGAATAGCTTGAAATACCTGTACAGACTTCCTTGGAATTATGGAAAATTTGCATCAAGAATAGCTTGGTAATGGCCTCTGGGTTTACACAAAAACATTATTTTTAAATGGATGTAGTTGATACAGGGATGCTTTTGAACATATTAAAAGTTGTTTCTAGTTTTCTTTTTTTTTTCAGTTCATTTATTTATTTTATTGGATATTTTCTTTATTTACATTTCAAATGTTATCTCATTTCCCCATACCCACCCCCAAAACTCCTATCCTATCCCACCTCCCCCTGCTATTATTAGGGTATTCCCTCACCCACCCACTCACTCCCACCTCCCCACCCTTGCATTCCCCTGCACTTGGACATCGAGCCTCACAGGACCAAGGGCCTCTCCTCCCATTGATGCCCGGCAAGGCCATCCTCTGCTTCATTTGCAGCTGGAGCCATGGGTTTCTCCATATGTACTCCTTGGTTGGTAGTTTAGTCCCTGGGAGCTCTGGGGTGGGTCTGGTTGGTTGATATTGTTCTTCCTATGGGGTTGCAAACTCCTTCAGCTCTTTCAGACCTTTCTCTAACTCCTCCATTGAGGACCCCATGCTCAGTCCAATGATTGGCTGTGAGCATTCACCTCTGTATTTGTCAGGTTCTGGTAGAGCATCTCAGGAGACAGCTATATCAGGTTTCTGTCAGCAAGCACTTCTTGGCATCCCCAATAGTATCTACGTTTGGTGACTGTATATGGGATGGATCCCCAGGGGAGGCAGTCTCCAGAGGTTCTTTCCTTCAGTCTCTGCTCCATACATTGTCTCTGTATTTGTTCCCATGAGTATTTTGTTCCCCGTTCTAAGAAGGATCAAAGCACCCACACTTTGGTCTTCCTTCCTCTTAAGTTTTATGTGGTCTGTGAATTGTATCTTGGGTATTCTGAGATTTTGGGCTAATATCCACTTATCAGACAGAGTGTGGACCATGTGTGTTCTTTTGTGATTGGGTTACCTCACTGAGGATGATATTTTTTAGTTCCATCCATTTACCTACAAAATTCATGAATTCATAGTATTTTAATAGCTGAGTATTACTCTGTGTGTAAATGTACCACAATTTCTGTATCCACTCCTCTGTTGAGGGACATCTGGGTTGTTTCCAGTTCCTGGCTATTATAAATAAGGCTGCTATGAACATTGTGGAGCATGTGTCCTTGTTATAGCTGTGTCTTCAGGTAGTACTATGTCCAATTTTCTGAAGAACCAGCAGACTAATTTCCAGAGTTGTTGTACCAGTTTGCAATCCCACCAACAATGGAGGAGTATTCCTCTTTCTCCACATCCTTGCGATTATGTGCTGTCACCTGAGTTTTTATTCTTCGCCATTCTGACTGGTGTGAGGTGGAATTTCAGGGTTGCTTGTAACGATTGCTTTTTCAGAAAAAAATAAAGTAAATTTTCCTCAGCTATTTCTCATTTATTTTGAAAAAATAAAGGAAAAATATTTATAACAGCAGATTTTTTTGTACAAGGGACTTTTCTATTGAGTTTCCCTTTTTTGTTTGTCTCTAGCCAGCTTCTCCATCTTCTCCAAGTGTGGTAACTAGAGCTTCACCACATTTTCCAAACTTTACCACTTCATGATAGAGCTTCACCTCAGTGCTGTGCTGATTAGGATTTTCTTTAAAGCTATAGTTTGAGGAATTACTGTACCTTAAAGTGAGATTTATTCTACCTGAAATACAAAAACTCAGGTAATCTTCTTTGTTCAAATATAGGGAACTAGCTAATTGCAGCACAAAATCAACTATGTTGTATCATACAAACATTTTAGAGACAGTCTTTATAAAATGTAAGATAATATGAAAAGAGAGAGGTCCTGGGCTAGTTTTCTAGACATGTGTAGTTTTCAGAAGCTAAATGCACATAATCTCCATGAAACATTCTGTTTAACACTGACATGGTTGATTATTGCTGCTCTATTTCTGCTCCTTTGTGCAAGAGAGAGCTAAGGATTCAATAATTCTGGGTGAGTAAAGCATTCTCAAATAGCAGTGTTCAAGAGAGTTATGGTTTAGGCAAACTTTCTTGTTTAGTCTTTGAACCTCATTCATGAGTTAGCAAGGCACCTTCAACTCCATCAGAATGAAGTCAAATGTTCATAAAAATCTTAATTCACAAATCTGGTTGTGATTTCCTTTAGTGAATTTGAAGTAAGACAGGAGTTTTATATCCTTATACAAGTTTTAGAAGTACCAAATATGCTTACACATTACAGAAGAGGAAATGCAGGGCAAAGAGAATTCTTAGCTTGCAACTCAGTATAAAGTTTATGACTTGGGAGAAGTCACTTAATAAGGAAGCTAGCTCTCTCCAATTTAAAAATCAACCTGGGGAAAGGCTCTTGGACTGAAAAAGAAAAGAATAACAAACTTTTATAATCTATCTATCTATCTATCTATCTATCTATCTATCTATCTATCTATCTATCTATCATCTATCTATCTATCTATCTTCTCAAGAAGTAGAGCCAAGCATGGGTTCTGTTCTCAAGTGGGAATCATCCTGTGCTGTTTATATGTAAGTGTAGAATCACATCTAGCCTCTTTTCTAGTGATAGACTAATGAATAATAGTAATCTGAGAGCTTTTAATCTTTGATCCTAGGTTCTTTGATTAAAGAAACCTTGCTGCTTTTCTTCTTCTCCTCCTCCTCCTCTTCCTCCTTCTTCTTTCTCCTCCTTCTCCTCCTCTCCCTCCTCCTTCTCTTCCTCCTCCTTCTTCTTCTTTCTTCTTCTTCTCCTCCTCCTTCTTCTTCTTCTCCTCCTCCTCCTTCCTCCTCCTCCTACTAAGTCTGTCTTCATTAATCTCATTCTTTTTCTAATCAGAGTTCCCTGAGTGAGTGACTGAATAAAATAAACCAATTTACTGGTTACTACTGTAAGTAAGCAAAGGATGCATTCTCCCTGGGCCAGTAGCAATGGAGAAACTGTGATGTCATTCTTCCTGCAGCAACAAATAAGCTAAGAAGGACTGTTGTCTGCTTGCTATGTTATATTTCATAGATCTTCCATTCAACCTATCTACTATATTGTGATACTACCAGCATCAAACATAGTGCTTAGTAAAAGTAATTCATCCATCATGGTAATGGCATGAGAGCAGATCATAGACCAATGGAGTCAAACTGAAGGTCCAGAAATTACATACTGAGCGATACCCTTCCAATTCTGATTGAAACTGTAAAAACAAACAAACAAAACATGTTGGCAAAACCATACACTCATTTGGAAGTTGTTCTTGGGAAACAATAACATATGTAGAGGACTAAAACTAGATAACCATCTCTTACTCTGTATAAAAATCCCAGATGGGCCAATGATTTTAGTGCAACACCTGTGAGTTTCAAGCTACTAGAGGAATATGGAGGAAAACATTTTAAGTTCTAAGCATAGCCAATGGTTTTATGAATAGGACTTTTCTCAATTTAGAAAATAACAGAAAGAGTTTACAAACATCATTTCATGACATTAAAAAGCTCTTTCAAAGAAAAAAATAAGCAATACCATAGGAAAAGTAAACATTGCTGAACAGAGAGAATCTTTACTGATATTTATTGAACATGGAATTAATAGCCGAATGTATAAAGAACAAAAATATTAAACTGCAAAAGAGCAAATGATGCCATCAATAAAGAGGCAACTGGACTCAACAGGCACCAATTGTCCAAAGAAGTTCAAATGGCCAGGGAATACATGAAGAAATGGAAATACAAATGGCCAGGGAATACATGAAGAAATGTCTAATGTCTTTATTAATCATGGAAAGAAATTCAAATCAAAACTACTTGGAGCTTCAATCCGACAGAACATCTACTATTAATATAAAAGATATGGCATATCTTTGTCAAACTGCAAAGGAGAATGAAACTTTATAAACTACTGGTGGGTTTCTTTGATGGAAATGAGTTTTTGCCCTATGGGAATCAGAGTAGGAGTTCTTAAAAACTTAGATATAGAATTTGCATATTGTCAAGCCAAAACACCTTTGGGCTATACTTAACAGAACAAACTTATTGTAGTTATTACTTACATAGTCTCATTTCTCAGCCTTTCATTCCCAACAGCCAAGTTATGGAATAAATCTAGACACTCATATCAATAGATACAGAAAACATGGCACATGTAGACAATGGAGTTTTGTCCATTCACAACTCTGGAAAGTGAATGGAACTGGGAAAAAAAAGAACTGGGATAACAAATTTAATAAAAGCCAATAAATATGAGCAAATGAATTATCTGCACTTATAAAAGTGTAATAGCAAAACTTATATTGTGAAATCTCTTTATGTATATACTATATTACAAAATGAAATTAGTTTAGTTTCTTTGATTTCAACATTTTTTTCCACAATTGTTCTCTCAGGAAACAGAATGATAGTATTTTTGTGATACCATGAGCTATAAGTCCTAGAATTATATGGTGAAAAGCATACATTATGCATTTCCCCTTAAGAGCCAATATTTCAAAAATAAAATTCTATCATTTGAGATGTTTTCTTAGTTCTATATGTTACCATTATTGTACTGAGATTTGAGAAATACTCTTTTCATTGGAAACAAACTGAGGGAATGTACCCAATATGTGTTTATTGGAAAAAGTCTTGATGCCCTTGGAATTCGTACATGGGATTTTTATTTTTTATAATTTCACTGTTATAATTTTTAAATCTATTTTTTATTTTGTATTTGTGCATATATGTGTCATAAAAATACATGTGGCGATCAGAGGACAACTTCAAGAAGTCTGTGCAGTTGCATCATTTGAGTTCTGAGGATTGAAGACAGGTCATCAAGCTTGGTAGCACATACCTTTAATACAAAGTCATCTTGCCAATCAAGTTATATTATTCTCGAATAGCATCACATGAATAATAAGTCTCCTGTCATTGCTAAAGAGAATTTTTCTCTTTAACCTACTTGAAACTCAGAATCAGACTCAATATAATAATTGTGCAACTTCAATAAAACCATTTCTTCATAGTTTATTACTTTTATTCTACCTAACTTTTTCCTCTGATTTTGAAGTTTTATATCTTCATAGATTGTCAACTACATCACCAATGAGCTACTTGAAATATATGTAGGATTGGGAGAGTTAACTAACTGTACAGGAATTCCCATGTGTACAATTGTATCATTATCATTTAGTAGCCTACCACTTTAGTCTTGAATGTTCTACTCTGAGGAAATCATTTCTATTAGAAGAGAATTTCATGAGGTTATTTGTAAAGTAAAGTTGAAGATAGAAAATCAGTGTTTAATGCAAGGTTTCCACTGAAAATTTCCCCAAAAGAATTTATTAGAAACATATAATAGCAGGTGTCAATAAATATAACACAGTTAAATTTTTACTGAGAATTATACACAAACCTATTTATTTGTATAAATATAATGTTGAGAAGATGATTTATGTTGTTAATTCTTTTATGATTGGATAGAGAATCTTTAAATATTTGAATAATATTTTATAAGGTAGAGAATTTAGGTATTAAGAAGAAGGGTTACACCTCTATCCTATTTTCATGCTGGAACATGAAAATTCACTATTAAAACTAGACTTCCATTTTTCTTTTATTCTTTATTCAGGTTATTTATTGCCTTGTAATAAAGGTTTCAGCAACCTAGTCAAGTTTAATGGGTGGGAAAATTAGACTTTAACCCTTCAACTCTGTTCCCATCTAGCTTCTCTCAACCCCTTCCAAATTTTCTATCCTGTCTCTTCTGTCTCTCTGTCTCTCTGTGTCTGTCTTTGTCTCTCTCTGTCTCTCTTTCTCTGTCTTTCTGTCTCTCTCTGTCTCTGTGTCTCTGTCTCTGTCTCTGTCTCTGTCTCTGTCTGTCTCTCTGTCTCTCTTTCTCCTTCTCCCTTCTCTGTGTCATAGCCCACTGAGTTCAGTTAGCATTCTCTACTGTTTATATGTACATAAATATATGGCCATCTATGGGAGTGAGGGCAACCTGTGTGAAGCTACATTCCTGAAAAAATGACCTCTTCATCTCCCAGCAGTCTAGAATGGCTCACAAATTTTTCTTTTTCTTTTAATGAAATTGATAATTAAGGTTAAATATCAAAACACCAAGACAAATTTCTAATATCTGAGTTACTTAAATCATAGAAGAGTCTTGGAAATTTGAAGTCATGACGTCTGGAGAGTCATGCTGAGGACTCCTGGGGGGAAAATCTTTGTTTCTTCCAAACAGAGATGACTGCTGACATTTTTGGCATTTCTTGGTTTGAGACTGAACTGCATTCCTCCCCAACACACACACACACACACACACACACACACACATACACACACACACACACACACACACACACACACACACACACACACACGCACCTTCACAGTCCTGTATTGCCTGTATGATTTTTGTGTTACCAAATCTCTCTCTCCATGAAAAAGTATCAGTCATTGAATTAAAGGTCTTTTCTGTTGTATAGCAATTTTCTCTGAATTGAACCATTCCCTCCAGGAGGGAAGAGAAGGCACCTGAGACTCAGGAAGTAAACAAAAGGCCATGTGTGGGAAAGTGGAAACCTGAAAGATTCTGGAAGGCCCCTCTATAGCTTTGTAGAAGGAATAAATAAGTGGGGTAGGAGGCTTTGACCAGCCAAATAGCTGAGAAGAGAGTGCTCGGTTGTTGAAGTGTCTGCCGCTGTGCAGAGGGCTCCAGGGTTACATTTTTTGTGAATTGTTCTCTAAGCTGGAGTGGGTTTTCTGTGTTGCAAGTGCTTCTTTGACTCATTCCTTCTTCTCTAAATTATCCATTCCCCCATTCTCCTGTTGGTTAATGCAATGTGAACTCACTGGCTCACTGAGTTGGACTTTTATTATTACTATCATTTCTATTACTTATTTGGTCTGTCATGTGTTCTCTTTCTGAGATGAATAGACATGTGTGTACTGTGTCTGCCCAGGAAAAGTCTATCATATGATTTCTAATCCAGAATAACGTCACCTTTACTTGATGAGTCTAAAATATATTTTTCTTTCAAGTATCACATTCACAAGTATTAGGGGTGAGGACTGCAAAATGTTCTTAGGGGAACACAATTCCACCCATAACATCAAACACTGCCAAAGACCAAGGCTGAAGGTGTGAAGCATTTAAAGATAGGATTTGTTGCTATCTTAAATGTGTCAAACCCTCTTTCCTTTTCCATTCTCCTTCCTTTACTTTTATTATTGCCCCTCTTTTCTTCTGAGCCATGATTTAATTTTCAATGAGTTTATTATGCAACTCTACTATCTGACTGGTACATAACAACATTTAACGGTTATTATTCTTATTTTTGTTTTAAAGTGACTGTTATTAGTTTTAACATTTTAAAATAATTTCAATGCGTTTTTTAAAATTTTATAAATTTTGATCATGCTTTTTTGACAGTTTGCGGGGTTTATTTCTAGGTGTGTGATGTATGTATTTGTATGTATGTATGTGCATGTAGAAGAGAGAATAAAGGAGAAAGGAAAAGAGGATGGGGAACCAGAGGGAAGTCTCCAGTGGTGGAAGTATTACAGTAAACAGACTGCGGGTGAGATGGCTGCTTCCACTGAATTTTCCATTTTGAGTGATAAAATGTCAGCTCATCAAATAAACATTTATCTGCTGCTTCTCAGGATGGTCAAGGAATCAAACAGAAATTAAATCATTTTGAAGTCTACTAATAACAAGAATATGGAACAGATTTACAAAGCAGGAGAACTTGTCTGCTTCAACAGGAAGTTCAACAGGGAGGAGCATGATCCTGCATCTGTGTCTTATAATACCTCAAGGGCTCTGTTATCTGAGGTTCAGTTCTACTTGGCTGCCTTATTAGGATGATATTTTCAAATCAAAGACTCTAAACCATGCAGACATGAACATTTTGGATAAAATGTCTTTCTGTATGATGTTACCTGCTTCCTTTTATCAGTTTAACTGTATGCATCCTATATGATTTTTCAGTACATTTTTCTTTCTGAGTAGAATGCCCATCTTTGTCCTGTCTATAGGACCCTTGTAGATAATCTTTGTTGTCCACTGCTTTGACTTTTTTGATAATGATGATAATGATGATGATGATGATGATGATGATGATAATGATGTAAATTAAATGAGAAAGAGTATCAAGGGCTACTCTTCCTTGTTTCTTTTATGATGTAAATTAAGTGAAAAATCTCTATGTCTTTTCTGGGTAAAACATATTCAGGAAGCATCCTATTATCACTCTCCCAGGGATGATTAGCATGTCCCGAGCAGGTCCTTCTCCTCCTTGCCTGCATCCTGGAGTAACAGAACAGATTCCATGCCACTTCACAATGACAATATAACAGAAACCAGTGTTTTAGGCTACTGAAAATTTCATAGCCTTTTAGCCTTTAGAATAAGTCAAAAGATTTCAGGCAAATAATGTTTGTGCATTTTTTTAAAAAGGAACAAAGTGTTCAGTCTACTGGGATCATGGGATATTTCCAGGAATACATAGAACTTAGTGTTGTATTCAGATGAATCTTTGAGTGAGGTACCACTCAATTGCATGATTAAATCATTGGATCTGCAGGTGATTTCATTTTGGTTTCTCTCTGTATTACATCAGGCAAATATCCAAACTTTTCAAGGTTGTGGGATCTAATCTAGGAAACAGAGACAGTAATGCTTGCTTCATGTGATCATTAAGAGAATTTAGTTAATAAAACAGTAATTATTGATGGGGATACTTTTGCCATTAGAGTACATGTGACAATGTCAGACAACTCCTGATCCATATTATTGACTGGAATGTGGCTGTTTTGATATTCAAAAACTTGCCACACTTCATAGGAAAGCCCTCACAGCAATATGAATCCTCCAGGATAACACAAAGAACTTCACAGAGTTCTTGTCAAATAGTAAAAGTAACAAAAAGTTTTGCCACATATAGTAAGAGCAAGTATGATTCAATAATAGTCTGAAAATATCTTTGCAATTATTAGCTTATATATTAAATTCAGCTCTGTAAGTTTATTATAAACATCTGTAACTGAAAGTAAATATATAACTATAAAATATTATTCTTTGAGATTATTTCACAATGGTAGTCTATAACCCACATGCCCTTTGTGGTTATCTCAGTAATAAAATAAAAGAGGCTTGGAATGTGCTGAAGTTTTGTAAGTATTTTTATGACATGCCTCAAGTAATTATTCTCACCACACAATTTAGACAGGGTTTATAAAATCGTATGAATTTAAAATGTTATATAAATATATAATGCATAAAGTAATCTTCTTGAATAATAAATGGATTTACCCAGAGTGTAAGTAAAGAGCTTCTAAGAAGCTGTTCCAATTATCCAGGTAAATACTCGTGTTGTTTTGTGTCATAGGAAAAAAACTAGAAATACTATCTTATGATGAAGCTGGAAAAGGACATCACCTAAAGCGTGCCCAAATCTGTAAAGAGCTACTGTCCCAACATCTCTCTTTGTCGGTATTCAAGGGCTCTCTTGCCTCTCTTCAGGAATGTACTCTTTCTACAAAGAGACTTTGCTTAGTGTAAAATGAAGGCTACAAAGCCACTTTTAGGGAATGTATAGCTAAGTTTCTCACCAGTTTAGGAAACAAATGAATTAGTGTCTCTGTGAATTCATATAGAACACTTACATTCCATGGAAGTACCATGCTTGTTTTGAATTATATTTAAATAGACATGAATGCGTTAAGATTCTGAGTCACTGATTTCAAGTAGATGTGAATATGATCTTGCTTTTATATTATTAGTTTCTAATTAAAAATTAAGTACCAAAGATTAAAATATACAGTAAACTAATCCTGGGTATTTTAAATAGCCAATGACTACAGTAAAGATGATAATAGTGCATTGTGGTAACATGAACAGTCTATGTGTGTTTTTTTCTCAGTCGATCATAACAGTCACCTTGCTTTGGATACATTATTACCTATTTTTTTATCGGATATTTTATTTATTTAAATTGTAAATGTTATCCCCTTTCCTGTTTTCCCCTCCAGAAACCCCCTATCCCACCATTGCTCCCCCTGCTTCTATGACAGTGCTCACTTCTGCCTCCCTGTTCTACATTCCTCTCTACTGGGACACTAAGCCTTCTCAGGACCAAGGACTTCCCCTCCCATTGATGTCTGACAAGGCTATCCTCTGCTACATATGCGGTTGGAACTATGGGTCCCTCCATGTGTACTCTTTGGTTGGTGGTTTAGTTCCTGGAAGCTTGGGAGGGTCTGGTTGGTTGATATTGTTGTTCTTCCTATGAATTGCAAACCCCTTTAGCTCCTTCAGTCCTTTCTCTACCAAGATGAACTCTCAATTCTGAACATCTATGCTCCAAATGCAAGGGCACCCATATTCATAAAAGAAACCTTATTAAAGCTCCAAGCACACATTGTACCTCACACCATAACAGTGGGAGACTTTAACAACCCACTCTCATCAATGAACAGATCATGGAAACAGAAAGTAAACAGAGACAAGGTGAAACTAACAGAAGTTATGAAACAAATGGATCTAACAGATATCTATAGAACATTTCACCCTAAAACAAAAGACTACACCTTCTTCTCAGCACTACATGGTACCTTCTCCAAAACTGACCATATAACTGGTCACAAAACAGGCCTCAACAGATACCAGAGGATTGAAATAATCCCATGCACCTTATCAGATCACCAGGGACTAAGAATGGTCTTCAATAACAACAAAGAGTACAAGAAAGCCCATATACACATGGAAGCTGAACAACACTCTATTGCCTATTTTATATGTGGGTAAACTAAGACTTAGTAAGCATTAAAGGCCAGAGTCTATTACTCTCATGAAGGTTGTTAACAAAACAAAAATACTCTCACAATCTTCAAGTCTATGGCCATCTAAAGTTCAAACACTGACACCTCTCACTGAAGTGGTAGCAACATAGCCACCTTTAGGAAGGAAAGGGTACTTGTCTTTTCCTAGCTGCCAGATATGCTTTGCTAGGCTTTTTGGATGCTTTCTGGTCTCAATGACTAAGGGGTGGTCTGTTTGTTAAGAGTAGCTGTGTGGTAGTAAAGGAGAAACCGTTATGACAGGATGCAAATTAAGAAAGTATTTAGTGATGTTAGACAAAATGATTTGTGACTTCCTTTTGTTGGAAGCAAGCAAAAAGAAACTCATTCTAAGTACTACCAATATGTTCTCAGTCTCCATTTAACCTTAGGGAGAAACTAACTCAAGTTCCCAGGTCCTAGGGGAGCATGGGACTTCTCAAAAGCTAAACGACTTCTATTGAAAGCAAACACTTGTCTCAGTCCAGACATCTCAGGGAAACATTGCATGAGAACAGTTGTCTGAGTTGAGATATCTCAAAGATAACTATCTTGTTGGCAGGATCAAACAAGTTCACCTTCTCAGGCCCAGGGACCTAGTTTTAACCTGCTTGGTGAAAACTCTGTTGCTCTACCCCTTATATGTTGCAGGAAATAAGAAAGAAGTTGCACCGTCTCACGCAACACCCAGCTATTATCTGCCCCTTCGGTCTTGCTCTCACCACCGCCATGGCTAGCCCCGTGCAGTGACCAATCTTGGCTCTTTGGCTGTGACTTCTGCTCACATTCCCAGCCATCTACCCACTGTGGTCAGTAGTCCTAAATCTCAGTAGTTCAGTAAAATCAAACTCTAGAGGTTTGTAATTTATGTCAGATTTATATCAGTAAATTCTCACCCCACAAAATGTCCACACAATTACTCAGAGCCAATTGACATTGACATAAATTGCCCACCTAGATAAGGCAAATTGTCCTGTAATTATACATTCCTTATAAGATATTCATAGCAACCTGTGGCTCTTTAAAGCCACACGGAATCTGGATCGTCCTGTTTTTCATCTTTCTTTCTCCTCCCTCTCTTGTCCTCCTTCTGTCTCTTGTCTCTGAAACTATTAACTCTGTCTCCCTTTTCCCTGACCAATTCTTGTTGTATTAATATTTAAATTGATTGGACAGGAAAAATTCTGCTACATTTATATCTAAATATGATTGGGCAATGATATGGCCTACAATGAAACCCCATCACTTTATGACATCCTTTAAATACGCTGTGCAATTTCTCTAGAGTCACAGTTCTTCTCCTGAGTCTGGTCTGTGGCCCTAATGGATCAGTAGCAGCTTGATTACAATAAACTTTTGTCATCTTCATTGACCTGGTGTTTGAGTTATATTAGATTTATATTGGATTTAAGCAGACGCCACAACACTTCTCATCTAATACATAAAGTCCAAAGTCCATGTGAGTTTTAGTAATTCAGGTGGAATTAGGGAAGTTTATGGGCACCAATCATCCTCTTATGTCTTTGAAAATTATCACGTTGAGTCTAGACCAGTGATTCTCAACCTTCTGAATGTTGTGATCTGTTAAAACATTCCTCATGTTGTTGTGAACACCAACCATAAAATTAGTTTTGTTGTTACTTCATCATTGTAATTTTGCTACTGTTATGCATCATAATGTAAATATCTGTTTTTTTTTTCTGATGTTTGTGGGAGAACCATATAAAAGGGTCATTTGACTCCCAGGTTGAGATCCACTGGACTACATGGAAGATGGAGCTCACTTAATGTCTGATACTTTTTCAGAGGAGAAAACATCTCCAAAAACAAATGTGACCTACAAAACTGTCCCTTTTGGTATCTTTCAGGAAAAATTTTTGAAGTGTGAGAATTCATATTTATTCTTTATTAATCCAGGAGTTACTCATACCATAACAACTTGTCTTTCTTAGACAAAATTTGTATTTTTATTCTTCATAATTAAACATCAAAACTCTCTAAGTAAAAGCCTGTGTGATCCTAAACTATATCCTAGGATATTACTACTTATCCTTCCTAAATGCCTTACTTTGTGCCACCTTTCCATGAGTGACAATACTGGCCCATATAACTGCTCTCTGAAGTAAGTATTATTGGTATCTTTGTCTTGGAGATGAGAAGGCAACTGATATTTAGAGTATTTAGTAACTCCCCCTATTCAACAGATGAATACTGTTAAATCCAGGATTCAAGGTCAGCCATTATGACAGTAGTTTTTACGCTCCTCACCATTATGTATCGCTGTGCTGAGAAAAAAGTATTTAGGTTCAACTACCACTCAGCTCATATCTCACAGTGTTTATAACTTTTGTTAATGAGAAATTTGTTACTCAGTTTTGGTGTAACATTTTAGAATTCACATCTGAGGAACACACACACAGCTTGAATAAATAGGCAGCTGTATATATGTATCTGCTTAAAAAGGCTGGGTTTGTGAAAGTGGTTGCTGCTGAACATGCTGGGATCTCTATGATTAGTACTGAATCCTTTGTGCTTTCAGTTAAATAAGAAACCTGTTGTGTTTCTAATGAGAAATTCCCTAGTTGGTGATATAGCTTGTTGATTTTTAGGAGGCCAGGCTTTGATGGAGGAAGTATATCACTAAGGGTGGGCTATGGACTTACATAGCCTCTTATGACTTCCAGTTTACTATCTCTGCTTCATGGGTGTGGTTGATATATGATCTCTTTGCTTCTTGCTCTTCCCACCATGCCAGTAGTTTGCTACCTATGCTTTGCCAGCATGATGGATTCTCTCTAGAACCAAAACAAACTCTCTCTTCTTTAAGTTGCCCTTGGCCATGGTGTTTTATCAGAGCAACAGAAAATAACTAATCCCCTCCTCTTATCTGCATTGACATTAGCATTGTGGTGGATATGAGAGTCAAGTTCTGATCTGTTTCCCATTACTATGAGTTATAGCAGTTCTGGTCCCATCTGAACTAATGAAAGATGAATCCATTGTTCCTAGGGTGAGCGCAACTCATACAGAAGCAGGATTCCTAGTTGTATATATATTGCTGTTATCAGTTTCTAAAATTGCTTGAGAAAAGATCAGTTATAATATTTCTTAAAAATAATACAAATACAGAAGCTATAAACCCACACTTTCTGTCCTAAAACCTCACCAGGCGAAACAGAATCTGTCTAGTCTGCAGTCGTTTGGCAGCTTCAGCATTGAAATGTGTATCACTTTCTGTTATTGAATTTAGAGCCAAATTCTTATCTCTCCTTTTGTCTTAAGATATCTACACAGATTTTGTTGTATAATTAGTACAAAATGTTCTCTTTGGGCATCTGTTATTTAATTTAAAAGAATCTTGAAGTCCTCAATTTTTTTACCTTTCAAAAGTGAGTACATTTCTCTTGAGGTATTGGTTATTTTGATTATTAACCATTCGGAGACTACTATATAGCTGATAGTATTTAAGCTTGAAAAACACTTCTCTTTGTCTTATTTCTTAACACTTTCCTCATTCCCACTATTTCTTTTTTCTCTAGTCATCCCCGAAGGTAGGATGTTCCTGGGATGTACATAGAAGTGAAAGAAGAGAAAAGAAAATACCTGGAGGAAGGTTTCTTTCCGGAACTTTTCTACCTAAAATTGGACAGTGGGATGGAACAAAATAAAATATGAAAAGTGTCCTGTTTGCAAAGATTCTGCTTATGATCTAAAATCAAGTTAACCCTTTAAGAAGTGAAACCTTTGAGATTCCAGGATTTTCCATCAGTGTTCTGTATCTACTATCTCATTCCTTTGTTATTCAGATTTCCATATCTGTGACCTGGTTCTTATGGTCCACCCAAAGTCTCCTTTTTTCCTGAATAGGATATTAATTTCTGGAAATTGTGTCCTTCCATATATGTTTTAAATAATGAATGAAAGACTAAATTCTGGATCCAAGTATTGAGATTTGAATTTCAGAACAGACTGGGAATGGCAGAAGGTAATGGCAGAAGGCAAGAAGTGTTAATTGTGCAAGGCCATTCTGCCATATGCTTATAGTAAGAATTGTGTGTGTGTGTGTGTGTGTTTGTTTGTGTGTGTGTATGTATTATGCACATGTGTGTGCATACATGTGTGTATGTGTGTATGTGTGTGTGTGTGTATGCTTGTGTGTGTGTGTGTATTGAAAGCACACTTCTTAAAGTTAGTCTTTGACCATTTGATCGAACCCTGACAGTATTATAAAAGTCTCTGTGGATAACCACAGTAAATAGGACCCCTCACCACTCTTTGTAAGTTTTATCGTATAAGTCCCAGTAGTTATACAGCTTTAGAAAGAAATAAAAAGAGCGAGTTGGTCAAATAGTGGATTGATCAAGTTCACAAACAGATTCTTGCAGGAAATGTGGGCATATAAGGTGAGCTACCTTGTCCTGAAGGCATTGACTAATGCAAATCAATCAGACAAACTTCTTGCCTCTGATTCCTCATTAACCTAGCATTTCTAAAGTTATCCTTTTTCATCTAATGTGTGTTCATAAGAATCAGAATACTCTCATCATGTGATCCTGGTTTACTAAAGCTAACTTTGCATGTTATCTTCTAGAAGCCTGGTTGATATAGACTACCCATTCATCTCCAGATCTGATATATTAGTTTTCTGAATCTATATTACTGAAAGACAGGCCTTAAACTGGGATGAATTCAATAAAGGAAATATCCTTCCAGTCTCTTGGAAGCCTGCCTGCCTGTTCCTCTGGGGACAGTGTCATATCTCTGTGTTATTTCCAGATTCCACAGTTTCAATTAGAAGAGAACTCAACACATAAAATGTGGGCTTGTTTTTCTTTTTTCTTTTGTAGAGCATTTGTCATCTCCTTCCTGATCAACGCTCAGAGTGGTGAGGGCTTTCTTTTTGCCATTATTTTTTCCTCATGTTTTTCTTCTAAGTTTTAATGAACACTACCTGTAGAGTTAGTCAAGGTTAAAACCATTTATACCAAATGAGCTGGAAACTGGGAGAAGAATCAGCAAGGTTCAGTTAATATTGGTAAGAACAGGAAGTGAAGGACAAGTTCATCATCACGTTTTATATTTTACAGGCTTCTTTCCTTCTTCATTAAACATGTTTGATGCTATTTATACTGATGCCAAAGGAGGTTAAACACAACTTATGTATGTTGTTAATTTGCAAGGATGTTTAATACAAAAACAAATAAACATAACCTCATGAATATGTAGTATTGCTGATGGAAGCTAAAATGAATTCTGGTCATCAATAAAGCTTTTCTGTAAGGTCAAAGTTGCCTGTTTATTGCTAAAACTGTTGGGCGTGTTTTTTTGACACTGTTGGTATTGTATCAGAGCAGCCATTTGGTTTCTGAATTGTATTCTGAATTCTGTCTCTTCTTTCACTAGATTTCTTGGCATTTCTAAGAATACTAAGACTTGGAATGACTGGCTGGTCCTCAGGTCCTTCTGTCTCAGGATGGAGATTTCTGCATCAGATTATTCAACCTGTTGTAGATATATGTAATTGTTCTATCCTAGGATAGAACCAGTATTCCTTACAATACTGGTAAGACACACACACACACACACACACACACACACACTAAGAAGGTTAGGATAGTTCATAGAACTAGCAGAATAGTACTAGAAGCTAATGGATCAGGTGTAGTAATAGAAATAGCATGCTTTCTCTTTTTCTTTTTCTTTTAAGTCATTAATTTCATGTGCTATAAATACAAAACCACTTTTTACCCTATAGAAAACATAGAAATGTTTTTATCCAGTATCTTTTCAGATATTGGACCTTTTTTTCTTGGGCTGGGTAGATGGTTCAGTATACTTTCTCTGAAAATATGACATGAATTCAGATCCATAGCATTCATGTAACACAATGACATGGCTGTATGAGGCTGTAAGCACACCACGAAGTAGTAGAGACACAGGCCAGGCAGCCTTGATGAACTATCAGATGTGCATTTTGTGATGGGTCCTATCCTTAGGTGCTAAGACAGAGGTCATAGAGGATACCTGCTGTTCCTCTTTGCCTCCATATGTGCATACACAGGTGTAAACATCCACACTCATGTACATATACAACATACAGAGAGAGAGGCAGAGAAAGTGAGAAACAGACAGACAGACAGACCGAGACAGAATTTTAAAAAATATTTCCATAGTTTACATACACATACTTTGGTTCTGTACTTAAAGGGTATATGTGCCCAAGGAGAACAAAGCGTATTTCCAAGGCAAATATTCACAATTTTAAATGATAAAGTTTACTACCATTAACAACTTCCTGACTTTCTGCAACATTTTATGATTTATCAAACATTTTCACACATTGCTAGGAGAAAAAGGTCTACAGGTCTTTGGGTATATACAAAAAAGGAGAATACAGGTCAAAAATCATCACATTTGGATTTTAGTAGCCTCACAATAATGAAGTACATTGTATTAATTTGAGGACACTAAATATATACGTGAAGTGAGAAAATGATGAAGTCATTATACTCAGCTGGAATGTTAAAGTGAATTAGGTCATTGCAGTAACTAGGAAGGCATGATGCTAGAGAAATAAAAATAAAATTGACTATCCCAAATCCACATTGCATTCATTCACTCAATTATTCAATTCCTCAATAAATAAGTTATCTTGATATGGCAATTTTATGCTATCTCACAAGTTATTGTCATAAACATCTTAGGGTGATCCAAGCCTTAGCTAAGATTTTAGTCTGGTGGGGAGATAGATAGAGATTACCCTATGTGAGTTTGCAGTTATAAGCTGCCCTAGGAGAGAGGAAAGTAAATCACTTGGGGGGGCGGGGGGCGCCAAGGCAGAAGCTAGAAGCCTCAGACTTAATTAGGATTCTACATGTGGCTTCTCATAGTTCTCCGATGAAAGACAGCATATAATATGTGAAGCATGAACTAAAGTTCTCAACATGAGGAGAGGTAGGAGTGGTCCTTATACTCATGAAAGTGGGAATGGCAGATGAATATATACTATGTTACTAACTGAAAGAAAAAGCATGCATGAAATGTAGGAATCAGATTAACAAAATTTGTTGGGGATGGGAATCATTAGTCAAGTGAGGAAAGAAGGAGAGCCATAGAAGTTCTTGTTTCTTTTGAACTTCGGCCTACAAACAGTTGAAACTACAGTATGAATTCTATTAGAGGCATATGTTGATGAAGAATGGGCTATTCAAAGGATGACTCTGAATCTCTAGTTATGGTTAGACAGATGACTTTATACCACACAACTCCCATGCATAGAGCAATAACAAGTCAGAATAGCCTTTATATCTCTTAGAGAAGTTGAAGCAGTAACTATTCTCCCAAGACAGCATCCAGGTCTGCATGGCTTCACTGATGAATTTCATAAAAAGTGCAATGAAGAAAATTTAGTAAACACCAAAAATAGACGTACCTAAGAATGGGAAAAAAAACATTTCATGACACTTTAAGAACTCTACCTCATTTCACTACAAGAAAAACATAGACTAATACATCTTAGAATATATTGTAAAATGGTTCAGTATTAACAAAGTATAAGTGAATTGACTACATCAATATATAAAAGTTGAATTATTCCAAATGAAGACTGTAGTCAGTAAGTACTACTTTGTTGTGGCTCTTTCTTCTTTTTTTTTTTTAACCCTTCTCTACCTGCTTTCCACCTTCTCAATGCCCTAACACTAGATAGGAAAGAAAAGAGTGTGGTTCACCGTGCATTCTACTTCCAGGCACACTGGACAGGAAAGGATGCAGCTGTTCTGAGAGTGGGTGGATCAGTGGGATATCACTATGGCTCTGAACTCTGGTGGGGGTTAAGGGGAAGCCTTTTCTGAAGATTTCAGTGTTAACACTTCTTTTAGAGAGTATTCAATGAAACAGCTGGTGTGTCTTTTATTCTAGGTGAACAAGGTCTACATAAACTTTGGAAAAGTGGGAAGGGATTTTTCAGGTGAATGTTCCTTGGCTGGGGCTTAAGGCACTGGGAATGCCTCACTTGCATGGAGAGGGATTCTAGGGGCTTACTGGAAGGTTCTTCTTGGAAGAAAGGGAGTTGAATCTGTAATTTTGCTACATTTCATTCCTGAGTTAGAGCATGTGGAGAATCAGGCACCCCAGAGAAGAGGGACCTCGTCTGGGAAAGGGAATCCTCCATTTTGCACTCAGCTCACAGGGCTGTTCTGTCATGGTAGTCAGGAACCTTAACAGTATGCTTCCTTAACAAAAAATGGATAGAGTGGAAAAGGAGTGATGTTGTCATTAGACTACTTCCTGCTCACTAGGGGTATCGAGTTTCCTGCGGTAAGTTTGATCTTTGTTATGAGGGTACCTAATGTTTTGTGTTTCTTCTTTGCACACGACTACTTAGCAAACCCCAGCTCACTAACCAAAACTCACCACCTCTCAGGGTCCAAGCATTTACATAACCTCATAAAGTCCCCAGAAGTTCAAACATCACACAATTGAAGAAATCATCTGCAGCTGCTAGAGGGGGATGCGAAGCATACTCAGTGCTGTGCAGGAGCCCCATATTGCACACCTGGGATTAAAACAAGAACACATTATTATAATGTCTCTGTGTTTTTCTAAGAAACCGAAATTCTCACCACCTAAGACTGTTTCAGGAAGTCAAAGTTGTTCTACTATTTTAAATGTAATTAAACTAAACAGGCACATTAAGGGAGAAAAATTCTGCATGACTTTCTCAGTGCAAAAAACAAAAACAAAAACAAACAAAAAACTAGACAAAATTTTGCAGCCCATCATATCAAAAGCTAACAAAATTTGGGAGAACGCGGGATTTCCTCATTCTGACAGAGATCTTCAATGGACGCTATCATTAAAACTAAGAGCCAAGAGTCTGATGCTTTCATGAGGGCCTTCTACTTAATGATGTAGCACTTTAAGCCTCCTGGAAGTTCCTCTGTGCATTTATAAAACAGGAATTATAATCTGTACCAAACAGTTTATGCTTGTGAACCTGTTACCACACTAAAGAGTTTGGTTAGACATGAGGGACATAATGTCTAACAAACACAGAGAATTAAAATTCTTTTAGGTTTTCTGATGAATGCTCTGAAAATCCTACAATACATTTTCCCCTCAACTGTTTATTTCCTCCAATTTATTTTTAGTATTTGGGGTCTTGAAAGTGATTTAAATTCTTTGGTTATCTAGTCCTCTTTTGACATTTATGACTTCATATTAGCTTTCTCTTCTGGGTTGGGCAGATAGTTCATAAAGCTAATAAGATTTACAGCTAGTTCTTAAGTCCTTCACGGTGAATCTTGAGAGAGAAAAAAAGGGACTATTGATTAAGTCATTATTTCTTAACTTATTGGTAGGTTTTAGGTTTTAGGTTTTGGGTTTTTATTTTTCTCTCTCCTTTTTAAGCTTTCATCAAAAAGGCATATTATCCCACACTCAATATTTATACTTCAGCATTTCCCTCTGAATATTTAGCAATGTTTTTCTTATCCCGAACCTAACACACAGAGAGGTTATGTCACCTTTTGAGTTCTTCAAGACATGGAAAGTCATTTTAAACATTTATAAACCATTAAATATGGTTTAGAATCTCAATCTGTGGAACAAACTAATTTTAAGGCCCCAAATTGTCCTTGGTGCTTGATAAAACTTTACAATGAGGAATCTGCAAAGTATATTTGTTCAGAAATTAGCAAACTCATTATTTTTGTTTTTTTTCTTTTCTTTTAAATTAAATTATTCTTCTATGTCCTCCCTTCCCAAGTTCTTCAGTCCCTCTCTCCTCCTGTTTGCTTCTAAGTGGATGCTCCAAAATCCCTACCTTACTGCCTCTCCACCCCCAGCATCCAACTTCCCTGGGGCAACAAGTCTCTACACAATTAGATACATCCTTTCCCACTGAGGCCAGACAAGGCAGTCCTCTGCTACATATGTGCTGGGGGCCATGGACCAGCTCATGGGGGCCACTAGCTCTTTGGTTGGTGGCTTAGTCTCTGGGAGTTCTGAGGGGTCCAGGATGGTTGACACTCTTGTTTTTCCTATGGAATTACAATCTTCTTCAGCTCCTTCAATCCTTGCCCTAACTCTTCCACATGGATCCCAGCCTCAGTCCAATTATTGGGTCTAAGTTTCTGCATCTGTCTTAGTCAGCTGCTGGTAGAGCCTCTCAGAGGACAGCCATTCTAGCTCCTGTCTGCAAGCACAACATGGCATCAGTAGTGTCAGGGTTTGGTATCTGCCCATGGGATGGATCCCAAGTTGGGCCAGTCATAGGATGGCCTTTCCTTTATCTCTGCACCATTTTTGTTCCTGAATTTCCTTTAGAAAGGAAAAAAATCTGGGTCAAAAATTTGAAGATGAATGCCTTGACTAGGAGCCCTGTCTATCTATTGGAGGTGCACTCTTCAGGTTTCATCTTCCCACTGTTGGCATTTCAGATAAGGTCATGGGAGCCTACCACATCTCAATTTTCTGGGATTTTCTAGAGGTTCCCCTGCCACCTATCCCCTGCTGCTGCATATTTCTATTCATTCTCCTGGCCTTCTGGGCTTTTCTTCCATCTACCTCCATCCTTTTCCCCTTCCCATTCCCTCTCCCATGTAGATCTCTCCCTCCCTCTACTTCCTGTGATCATTTTGTTCTCCCTTCTAAATAGTATTGAAATATCCACACTTGGGTCTTCCTTCGCATTAAGCTTCATATGGTCTGTGAGTTTTTAAAAGATGAAGAGTATTCTGTATGTAAATGAACCACATTCTCTGTATCCATTCTTCAGTTGAGGGAAATCTGGGTTATTTCCAACTTCTGGCTATTACAAATGAGACTGCTATGAACATAGTGGAACATGTGTCCTTGAGGTATGGTGGAGCATCTTTTGGGTTTACGCCCAGGAGTGGTATAGCTGGGTCTTCAGGTATAACCACTTCCAATTTTCTGAGGAGATACAAAATTGATTTTCAGGGTGGCTGTACCAGTTTGCAATCCCACCAGCAATGGAGGAGGAGTGTTCCTCTTTCTCCACATCCTCAGCAGGATGTCTTGTCACTTGAGTTTTTGATCTTAGCCATTCTGATTGGTATAAGGTGGAGTCTCAGGGTCATTTTGATTGGCATTTCCCAGATGACTAAGGATGTTGAACATTTCTTTAAGTGCTTCTCAGCTATTAGAAATTCCTCTTTGGAGAATTCATTGTTTAGCTCTGCACCCTACTTTTAATAACAAATACGTGTTTTTGGAGTCCAACTTCTTCAGTTCTCTGTATACATTGGATATGAGCCCTCTATTAGTGAAGATCTTTTTCTAATCTGTAGGTTGCCATTTTGTCCTTGGTGTTATTCTAACCAAGCCAATGAGAGATCTGCATGACAAGAACTTCAAGTCACCAAAGAAAGACATTGAAGATGACCTCAGAAAGATGGAAATATCTCTCTTTCTCATGGATCAGCAAAATTAACATAGTAAATATGGCCATTTTACCAAGAGCAATCTACAGATTTAATGTAATCTTCATCAAAATTTCAACACGATTCTTCACAGACATGGAAAGAACAAATCTCAATTCATATGGAAAAACAAAAACTCGGGATAGCTAAAACAATTCTCAATAATAAAAAAATTCCTAGGAGAATCACCATCCTTGGCCTCAAACTGTACTATAGAGCAATAGTGATAAAAACTGCATGGTCTTGGCACAGAGATTGATAGGTCTATCACTAGAATAGAATTGATGATGCAGAGATAAACCCACACACCTATGGACACTTGATCTTTGACAAAGAAGCCAAAACCATACAGTGAATAAAAGAAAGAAACCATTTTCAATAAATGGTGCTGGTCTAACATGTGGTCTGTATGTAGAAGAATGCAAATAGATCTATATTTATCACCTTATACAAAGCTCAAGTTCAGGTGGATCAAGGACCTTAACATTAAATCAGATACACTGAATCTAATAGAAGAGAAAATGGGAAAAAGCCTCAAACAGGTTGGCACAAAATATATTTTTCTGAACAGAACACCAATGGCTCAGGCTTTAAGATCAACAATTGACAAATGGGACCTCATGAAACTGAAAAGCTTCTGTAAGGCAAAGAGCACTGTCAATAGGACAAAATTTATTATTTTTCAAACTACTTATATTTTTGACAACATATAAATCTTATATGAGATTTACTGAGACCCCCTTGTTTGGCTCAGGTATTTAGGACTCAATTGTCAAAATATAAAAATGTAAAGTTCTATAACAATAATGAAACAATTCTTGTTTCATATGGCTCATAATAATTTTAAAATTTTTATATTAATTCATTGGTCATCATATATTCTACATTATAATTCAGACATTTTTTCTGTTTCTATCATAATTTTCTCTCACTCAGCAAGGGAGAATGCTGTGTGACTTTTCCTGGGGAGTTTTGAACTAACATGGATTCACTCTAGATAGGGCACAGAGAACAAATTAAATAAACAGTCACCCCTAAGTCTAGCCTAGTAAACCAATGATTGTATTGTGGTTATTTGCTATGTACACTCGTCTACTCCAGTCACATCCAAAATATCAGGGATAAAATCCTGATAAAGGATAAGAGGCAATAAGATTCCAAAAGGAGTTACGTGCCTCCTGGATTTCAGACAGTCGCTGGTATCCCCTAACTCAGACGTGTTCCAGATTAGTCTTTCCAATCGTCAACACGGCCTCATATTTAGGCATAAAGGTACCCCAAGAAATGACTTGTTAATGGTTAAGATTGGGCATTGTTTTCTGGCCAGCACAATGTTTCCAACTATCCTAGTTTAATACCAAGCTGTCCATAGCTTACAATTTCTCTCAAAGTATCTGCCTCACCAGAGCTAGCAACAGAGGTCGAGTACATTTCTTAGGACAATAGACAGTTTACAATAGTTAGAAATGTTTTGCATACTAGAGAGTAATGAAGGGTTTCCCTCACTCAAGGACATTAGCTTATAGTGTTAGGTCGGAACTCCCCACTGCCTGCCCCCAGCTAGACCCAGAGAATTAGCAGGAAATGCTAGATTGAAACCTCCTGATCATTGCCCCCAGCAAGAACCAGAGAATTAGCATAAGAATATCAAAATACCTCAACAGGGAGAGCTCTACTCTTCCTCCTGCTTCACACCTAGCTACCAGACCCTGCTGACCTTGATGTGGGGTCATTTGCCTACGTGACTCTTGTAATTTGCCCTGCTTGCTGTATGCTACTTAAGCCTGCTTTTCACTTTGTATACTAGGACTAAGAGAAGAAGAAGGACTGGGACTCGCACTGCACTTGCACTGGTGCTCAGACTAAGACTAGAACTTAGATGGGCTAGGACTCAGATTCATGAAATCCGCAGTCCCCTGGGCACAGAGCACTTGGGCCCAGGGATGCAGCACCAGTTCAGAGGAGATAGCTGCTGCTTTAGACCCAGTATGTTTCAGATAGCCTCAGATGTACCTCAACTACTGAGCTGCCAGATTTACCATCTCTCTTTAGCAATGACTGTAAAAGTCTGATGCCATTTCTAAGAAAAACATTCAGATCTAACACACCCTCGTGTTGGCTCTGTTTGTCATCTCTTCGCCTACATCTTGTCGACCTGACTAGGACCCCCGTTTCTCCCGCAGGTTGAGGGAGGCCCAGATCGGCCAGCCTGTGGCAGTTATTTATGGATATGTGAGTAAAAGTTACATACAGAAGTAGGAATGACTCAAGACAGCTGTCATCATTAAAAAGACCACCTCAGCAGAGGCAACAACTTACAGAAGCAGCATCTCTGGAGTCCTTGAACAACTGGAAGGCACATGACTTGATGGGACAGCTTCCTCCTTCCAGGAACTGTTATTGGTCATATAATCTTAGGACAGGGCCTTCTGAGTCTTGTAATTTTTAGGAATTCCTGAGAAAAGTAAGTCCCACTTCCTTCATGGGTCTTGTAAATTTTATTACTTCATAATGGTTTTGAGACTGTCCTTCAAGGAGAGAATGTTTGAATAGTGAGGAAATACTAAACTACAGAGGATGAAAGTCTGGGTATGTGATAGTAAAACAGATTTGACGCCTTTAGGGTTCCAAATTTTGAAAAAAGTTAGTCCCTTTCAATATTTTATAGACTTTGCGATATTATCATTGTACACATTTTCTTTTAGATCACTGAATGTCTGAAAGTGTTACTTAAAGGTTAGTCTCCAGGGTGAAGTAGCTTGGTTTCAGATTCTGTATGAATTAAGGCTGTATTAGAGCTTAAGTTACTGTGGTGGTTTGAGTGAGAATGGCCCCCATAGGCTCATATACTAGAATGCTTCATCACCAAGGAATGGCATTATTTGAAAAAATTAGATAGTGTGGCTTGTTGGAGGAAGTGTGTCAGTAGAGGGTGGGCTTTAAGGTTTCAAAGTCCCATTCTAAGTTGAGAGTGTCTCTATTCCTGCTTCTTGTGTATCTGGATGAAGAATTCTCACCTATTTTTTCCAAATCATGTCTGACTGTATGCTGATATGCTTCCTCTCATGATAATGAACGAAAATTTCTCTAAGCAAGTCCTAGTAAAAAATTTTCTTCTGTGAGAGTTACTGTGGTCATGATGTTTCTTCACAGCATTAGAACACTGACCCAGATAGTTAGAATTCAGAGATATAGCTAAATGGGACAAGAATGGGTAAGCCGAAGTCAATACCCTGAATAATAACCTAAGAGGCTTAGAACAAATCTCATATGCAGGTCCTGCATTAAATATGTGATCACAAAGAAGCTAGCACAGTGGGGCTCAGCTGGTTGATGATGACGTGGCCTGAGATTCACTTTTTCTATCCAATTCAGAGCCAATGCTGATCTTCCACTTCCTCAAAGATCTTGCTGTGCAAAAGATGTGTACTGAACAACAGTGGCATGGCTGTTATGGAATAAGTAACGGATAGGTTTTGAGGCCTGCTTCATAAGAAAGGATTTCATGTCTGGTACTATAAACCTGAACATAAGCCCATGGCTGAGTAGGTCAATTGCCCTACTATTGATGAATCTGCTATTGTTACTTTGCTATGTGGTCATGCTGTTAAATTTCCTTCTAAATGTTTGTTTATACATAGACACGTACAGACCTTGAGTTAGAAAACCTTCTCTTTGAAGTGGATACATATCAATGGGGAGATGCACAACAAAGGTTCCATGTTCATCTCTAAACAAGATACTGTACCATCATATCATACCATAAGTCTCTGACCATCAAGACCTAGTGACTACTGTGGAAGAGGCAGAAACACCATGAGAGCCAGGGAACATAGAGTAAGTAGTATACGAAATACTGTCTTCTTGATTTGACATGTCTCTCAAAATCATGAGCTCATGGTGGCTATAAGATGTACACAAGATCAAGATATACAAAAAATTTTGCCTAGATTAGTGGACAATCTCTAGGCTCCACACCATACTGAGGAGTATGGTACATTGGCAGTATATGGTATTTTATAGAAAGATAGTGGTGTTGAGGATTTGACCACAGGTAGGTTTTCCTGTTACAGTAGGTGGTCTAGTGGATGGTATAGACAGACTCACACACATGTGCAGGTTAAACTGGACTATGTGAGCTTTATAACATGAAACTATAAGGTTGTCATATTTCAGAGAAATGGCAGGTGTAATGGGGAGAAATGGAGCATATATTCATATTTCTTTGCATACATGTATGCATTTTTCAAAATTTTATATTTTTCTCTTTTTAATTTTTTACTGGATATTTTCTTTATTTACATTTCAAATGTTATCCCCTTTCTCAGTTTCCCTCCCTTCTGGAAATATCATATCCCATCCTTCTTCCCACTGCTTCTATGAGTGTTCCTCCACTTACCCACCCACTCCTACCACCCTGCCCTCGGTTCCCCTACACTGGGGCATCTATCTAGCCTTCATAGGACCAAGGATCTCTCTTTCTATTGGTGCATGACAAGGCCATCCTCTGCTACATATGCAGCTGGAGCCATGTGTACTCCTTTGTTGATGGCTTAGTCCCTGGGAGTTCTGGGGGGTCTGGCTGGTTGATGTTGTTGTTCTTCCCATGGGGTTGTAAACCCCTTCAACTCTTTCAGTCCCTTTGCTAAGTCCTCTATTAGGTACTCGATGTTCAGTTGAATGGTTGACTGCTAACATATGCCCCTGTATTTGTAAGGCTCTGGTAGGGTCTCTCAGGAGACAGCCATATCAGGCTCCTTAATTTTTACATTATAAATAATTAAGGGGAAGCTAGGAACTATAAGAAGGTTTATAAATCTGAATCTGAGTATATGTACAGAGAATTGAAAGTTAGACAGATCCTTGAAAATTGAAAGATTGGAAAATGACTACATAAATATGTGGTTCAGGTTAGATTCTGCCAAAATATGTGCAGATTGTTAGAGGGTGAATGTATGTTGAAAATGATTCTAATTCTTGATAAACTAATAGGTGAACCTTTGATCTAAATAGGTCTTAAACTTTCTGGTTTTTATGTTTTTGATAAAATGTAAGAAATTAGCTTATATTATTTTCAGATTTTCTTATAACAGCCAAAGCTTTATCAAATATTGCATGAAATAAATAAAATTAAAGATGTATACTTTATACAATATAATATGCTGAGCTTCTTATATTTTTTACCACCTTCGGCTGGGTAATTACACCATTCATAATTTATTGAGACAAATGCTCAAACCTTTAGTATGAAATGCTTTTAAATTTCCTGATAGGGACTGGCAAGATGGCTCAGCTTCTTGCCATTCCTGGAGAGAAGTAACCCTGTTGCCTATCCTCTCACCTTCTCATAAGTGCTGTGGTATGGATGCCTTCATATGCATACATAGAAATGAATAGAAATGAATAAATATAGTAAATAGTCTTTAGTGTGATTATAAAATTAAGAATTTCATTAAGGTATTGCAACATAATTAATGAAAATAAATGAACAATACACACATTTTCATCTCATAAATGACTAGGAAGTAGCCCATTTCTTCCTAGGTATTATAGAAATTCCTTTTTTTAATTAGATGTTTTCTTTATTTACATTTCAAATTTTATCCCCTTTCCTCATTTCCCCTCCCCAAACCCCCATCCCATCCCACTTCCCCACTCACTAGCCCACCCACTCCAGCTAATTATAATGCATTTGTTGATATAGCATCATGATTTCTTATTTATTTTTACATGTATTATTTTTGCTTTGATTTTTACAGAAAGCAAGAATATTTTTCTTGTGTTCAGTTAAACCCTAGAATGCTAACAGAATGACAACCTTTACCAAGTCATTTCAGTTATTAGAATAAGAAAAAAAACAATCAAGAGAGAAACTAGCTAAGTTTTGAATGAGAACTTGCTGCTAATTATAATATGCCATTCTTTGTTTTATGATTTAGACAATGTTTTTGAAATTTCATGTTTACCTTATGAAAGAGTACCTAGTTTGTCATTTATATTATTATCATTTATAATATTCTCAGTTATAATACTATTTTTTACTATGTTTAGGAAAACATCTAGTATTATTAAATAGCTAAACTAATTGTATAATAGATAAAATGTGAAAAACTCTGTTATCTAAGTGGGCTATACACACAGAATGCCTGGAAGCTAGGAAATTCTTAGTAACATTATTACTTTAGAGGAATTTTCCTTATAATTTGTTAAGAAAATTAAGGTGAGAAGATTTTCAGAAATTGAGAATAGAACCAAAGTAAACTGATGTGGGAATCATTACTATTATATCCTCAGTATTTTAACTATTCTCGGGTTTTTTTTCCCTAAGAAGATACAGATAAAGACATTTAAATTAAGGTAGGCATAATGTATCCTTCTATAAACTAAGTAGTTTGAAATGTGTTCCCTTGGTATGAATTGGCTTACTTTAAAAAAATTGATTCATAAATGTATCTGTGGGGAGCGGTGAAGCTGGAGAGGCATTCACCATGGTAAGATGGCGCCTACTTCCACTGTCAACTCCTAGTAAACAACTGTTTGCACATGTGCATAGAGTGAAAAAGACACTGAGTCACGGCTCATTCTGGGGCGTTACGTAGGGTAATGAGCGAACAGCCAATCATGGGCAGACACGCCACACTGTGGACAGACACGCCGCACTGTGGTGTATATAAACAGTGTAGATTATTGGCTTGACCCCTTTTTTCTCTATGGATGAGGACAATACACGTTGCTACAAAAAGAACCTAGTGTGTCCACGTGTCTTCTTGCTGGTGAGACGACCGTGCGGGCTACAGCTGGTGCCGAAACCCAGGATGCCGGGAGAACCTTACAACAGCTGGTAGGTTTCAGAACTGCAAGACAGAGTGAGCTCTGAGAGGCATGCTGCTTGATTTTAATTCCTCCGACCCTTTCTCAGGGTTAGAAAGCGCAGCCAAAGCCACGGTAATCATGCTAATGGCGCTTGTTATACATTCTTGCCTAGAAGATGAGAAATGCCCCACCTCTGTGGCGTCGGGGGCACTTGGGGAGTTACAAGATAGCATGTCAGAAACAGAGGAGAGAATAAAAGCTAGCCAGAATAAAAGGGAAAGAGAAGATGAGGGAGTGGAGGCTAGCCAGGAGAAAGGGGAGAGAAGAGAGGATATACCCAAGAGTACAGGCCCTTCCGCTAGACCTGTGGAAGCGAGAGATAAGGGGAAGGACACCCTGGGAGAGAAAAGTAGAGAAAGAGATGGAGCTTCGAGACGGAAGCACTTCAAACCTGATAGCTCTGAGGAATTGAGCCCGTCAAAAGAGGAAGACTTAGAGAGAGAAGCGGCTTGCTATAAGGAAGAGAGGTATCATCCAAATGAACATTCGCCGCCTCTCCAGAATCTAAAGCAAAAGGGAGATCAGAGCCGCGGAACGCTTCATGCTGACCCACCTACTCTTCCAAGTACACCCCTGCTATACACTGATAGACACTGTTCAGACTCCTTTTTATCTAAAGGAGACAAGAGTAAACTCTTGCGTGCCTTTCCAGTGTTTGAGGATGCTGGTGGTGGCCGTGTCTGTGCTCCAGTTGAGTGCACCCCTATCAGAGAGCTTGCTGAGTCAGTCAACAGGTGTGGGCCTAGTGCCAATTTTGCCATTGTACAGCTTGAAAGACTTACAGATTACACTGGGGAACTTCAGGTTCTCTGTTCTTGCCTGCAGGGCGTCTTCTCCATCTCCCCAGGAGATAAGATTGCTCAGTTAATAGTCCTCCCCAGCTTACTGGACACAGGAGCTGACAAAAACATTATTTCTTCCAACTGGTGGCCTAAGGCATGGCCTGTAACCCAATCTTCCCACTCTTTACAGGGATTGAGATATGAGGCCAGCCCTACAGTCAGCTCACACACCCTGACATGGTGTACACCAGAGGGCCAGACAAGAAACTTTGCACCTTATGTGCTTCCTCTTCCTGTTAACCTATGGGGGAGAGATGTCTTATGAGACTTGAGACTTACATTGACCAATGAGTATTCTCAACAAGCTAAAGATATTATGAAAAGGATGAGATATAGAGAAAGAAAGGGTCTTGGCAGGAGGGAACAAGGAAGATTGAGCCCAATCTCACAAGAGGGCAATCCGGGAAGACAGGGCCTGGGTTTTCCCTAGTGGCCATTGAGGGTTCAATGTCCATACCCTGGCTTATGGAGGAGGCCGTGTGGGTTCCTCAATGGCCCCTATCCTCTGAAAAACTGAAAGCTGCTACAAGGTTGATTGCGGAGCAGCTGCAGCTAGGTCATTTAGAACCATCCACCTCGCCCTGGAACACACCCATTTTTGCTATAAAAAAGAAATCGGGGAAGTGGAGACTTCCCCATGATCTAAGAGCTATTAATGCACAAATGCGGCTGTTTGGCCCTGTTCAACGAGGCCTGCCACTGTTCTCCGCTTTGCCTAAATGCCACACACCCTTTGCGTGATGGCAGTATTTGAGGTGTAAACTTCAAGGAAAGTCAGTCTCCTGCCTTCACATTGTCGCCTGGCACCCCAAACTCAGAGGTGGCCCAGATATATCCTCGTACTAGTGTGCTAGGAACTCACCAAGATATCATTTTTTTACAGCTAACAAGAGAAAATTCAGACATTGCTTTCTGACCTTCACCAATGTTTCCAACTATCCTAGTTTAATGTTTTACTAGAGAGTAATTGAAAGGTTTCTCTCACTCTAAGACATTAGCTGAAAGTGTTAGGTCGAGATTCTCCTCTGCCTACCTCCAACAAGAACCAGAGGATTAACATAAGAATACCTCAACAGGGAGGGCTCCACCTGTCTTCCTCCTGTTTCACACCTAGCTACCAGACCCTGCTGACCTTGGTGTGTGGGAGTCATTTTGCCTATGTGACTTCAGTCTAGCACTAGGACTGGGGGAAGAAAGACTTAGACTCACATACAAGACTAACACTAGAACTTAGATGGGCTAAGACTCAGATTCATGTATCTCTCACAAAACACTTGGGCCTAGAGAGATACAACACCAGTTCAGAGGAGATAGCTACTGTTTTAGTATGTTTCAGATAGCCTCAGAGGTACCTCAACTGTTGAGCTGCCAGATATTTTATTTCTCTTTTACAATGATTGTAAAAGCCTCATGTAATTTTTAAAGAAATACACTCAGACCTTACACACTGGTGTCTAGTATGTTTGTCAAAAGCCTTTAATCCCAGTACCTGCGAGGCAGAGCCGGGCGGTGGTGACACACACCTTTAATCCCAGCTTTTGGGAGGCGGAGGCAGGCAGATTTCTGAGTTCAAGGCCAGCCTGGTCTACAGAGTGAGTTCCAAGACAGCCAGGGCTATACAGAAAAATCCCAGTCCGTGGCACCTAAACAATGAAAAATCTTGATATTAGATATTAAAAATTACTTTTTTTCCATCCCTCTGTGCCTCCAAGATAGACAAAGGTTTACATTCACCCTGCCCGCTGTTAATCATCTTGAGCCTGATCAATAGAAGGTCTTGCCTCAAGGACAAGACATCATAGAGCGAGCCCACCGTACACTCAAATCATATTTAATAAAACAAAAAGGGGGTATTGAGGAGGCTTTACCCTCGGTGCCAAGAGTAACTATCTCTATAGTACTCTTTACTCTTAATTTTTTAAATTTGGATGATGACGGGCATACAGCTGTCGATCACCATTGCTCAGAACCTGACAGGCCAAAAGAGATGACAAAATAGAAAGATGTTTTGATCCGTCAATGGAAAGGCCCAGATCCTATTTTAATAAGATCCAGGGGAGCCGTTTGTGTTTTTCCACAGGAAGAAGATAACCCGATTTGGGTACCAGAGAGGCTAACAAGAAGAATTGAGGCGAAGGAGGACAGATCATGACCGGCCCTTCGGGACTCAGATCCTGACCTGTCTGCACACATCCGGATCTGTCGTTTACAGAAGGATTCATTCGGTTCCTAGATTTCTTCAGCCCTTTCTTATTTTAAGGAATGGGTGGGAGTCGGCCTGTTTGGTGCAGCCCTATGCTGCGGCCTGGTGTTTCCCTCTGATTGATCTGTAAGCTCAAAACTCAACAAAAACATGACAAGGTAGTCATCACTCAGACACTTGTGGCCATTGAACAGTGAACTTCTCCCGTGGTGTGGTTGTCCATGCTCCACAAATCATAAAACCTCCTGGCGTCTCGTTCCTCCCCTGGCCAATAGCGCCTTTGCTAGCGACCGCCCAGCAGGGTCAGAATAGACAAGCTACGCCAGCTCCAGGGTACCCAGAGACAGACAACCTTCTCCAAATGCAGACCAACCTAAGACACGGAGCCCTCAGGTGGGGGGTGGGGGGGTGGGTAATCCTATGATGGGTAAGGCTGCAGGTTTGATACAGAATGACCTAAGACAGGGGCCCTGGCAGAACAAAAACACTCTCTGACTTGCTACATTTGGCCTTCCCTTTTAACTAAAACAAAAGGGAGATATGTGGGGAACGGTGAAGCTGGAGAGGCATTCGCCATAGCAAGATGGCGCCTACTTCTGCTGTCAACTCCTAGTAAACAACTGTTTGCGCATGTGCATAGAGAACTGTTTGCGCATGTGCGTAGAGTGAAAAAGACACCTAGTCACGGCTCATTCTGGGGCGTTATGTAGGGTAATGAGCGAACAGCCAATCATGGGCAGACACGCCACGCTGTGGACAGACACGCCGCACTGTGGTGTATATAAACAGTGCAGATTATTGGCTTGACCCCTTTTTTCCCTATGGATGAGGACAATAAACGTTGCTACAAAAAGAACCTAGTGTGTCCGCGTGTCTTCTTGCTGGCGAGACGACCGCGCGGGCTACAGTATCTAATTATCCAAGGTGATGTACATTCATTATTTTATGGAATATTTTAAAAAGCCAATTGCCACATGTGTAGAGACTAAGACATTAAAATTTACAGAAATGTTGAGTACTACATGTAACATTTGTTTAGAAATCATCAAACTTCTGCTCTGTTCCCATCTTTAGCCTATTTTAAAAAATTCATATCTTATATTGAGTTGAGTATTTCCCTGAATATATGTATGTGTACCACATACGTGTCTGGTGCCCACAGAGGCCAGAAGAGTTATCCACATCTCATGGAACTGGAGTTTTGGATGGTTGTAAGCTGCCATGTATATGACAGGAACTGAACTCAAGACCTCTGCAAGAGCAAAACATCTTCTTAACTGCTGAACTATCTCTCCAGTCCCTAACTGCTTTCTTAATCATGAATCTACCGTGGTCAAGGCACCTAAGTGTCTATCACAGTGTCTAGCCTATAATATAGAGCCTGGTGAAGAATTTTACTCAGTTCAAATTTTATGAATAACACCATAAAGAAGACAGCATGGATGTCCAAAGAAACTCTTTGATTGTTAGACATTACTCTGGTGGATCAGAGGATAAGGGAGAAAACCTAGATGTTGTTTTCAAAAAATATCATTTAGAACTCAAGTTGGAGGAATTAGAATAGACAGTGCTTTTTAATGAGAAAAGGTATGAACTGTTTCATCTGAGATTACTGTGTGCTCACTTGATGATGTTATACAGACTCCAGCCAGTTCCGGGAGGTAAGGCCATGTCAACTGTTTGTTTTGTTTTGCAATACCTAGAGCTACAGGGCTTAAAGGGAGAATCAGAGCACTGAGTAATTTCCTGTAGACCTGAAACTTCAGAGTATATCCTCAATGTATTCTCTGCTCACATATTCTTTTCTTTCAGAATTCTAAACATTTGTCTGTCATTGTTGTCATCTGAGAATGAATTATTCTTAATATAAATATAAACAGTGAATTAATCCAACAGCTGTATTTCTTCATGTTATGGTAGTCCCCAATAACTTCACAGAAAAACCAAGATTTATTTAAAACTACACCTCAATAGCTGAGTAATTAAATGATCTATTTTTACTTTATGCTAATCTGGCTACCCGTCGGTCCCATACCATGATACATCCCAAGATGTGAGGGTAGAGAAATCAGCATTTAAATAACCTGAGGATAAACTTTATACAGCATAGAGAACATTATGCCCATAGTTACCTATCTAGATGATTGATTACAAAGGGTCTCACTAATCAATTGTTATACCTGCTTTCCTTCTTGGCCCACTTTTAAAAGGTTATTTTCAACCTGGCAACCAAAGTAATTCTTCTGAAAGGCAAGTTTAGTATGTAACATAATAACCCAACATGCCAATAGAGAATACTTTCCACATTCTTCATATGACTATCATTAGTACGATTTTAAGCAGTGCTTTTTAGACTTTTATGAGACCCTATAGGATGTGGCTCCCTATGACAGCTCTCCCTCTATCCCCTAAAATTCTTTTCCTTGCTCATATTGTTCTTCTATACTCCAATTTCTTGAACATTCCAAGCATCCTTCTTCTTTTACCCCTGTTGCCTCTGTGTCTAGTATGTTCTTCACAGAAAAGGCTTTTCTTCAGGCATTTGTCACATGTTACAGGAACATCAAACATTCATTCTTTTGAAATCCTACCACCTCTTCAGCTTTTCTTTCTACAAACCATTGAGTTTTTACCCCTGTCTTTGAATGGGGAGGCTAGAGATTCTACCATGAGAAATGAATTCAGTACAAAAAAAATAAAAAGACATGTTGAGATATGTCTGTGGCAATTGGGTTGGGGTTTTCGTTAAACTCCACCCTCATTTTCCATTTAGAGGTAAAATTATCACACCTGATGAAACCATGAGCTTGTAGGCAGGTACATCCAATGCCCTCTTGATGCAATTCTATGTTTGTTTTCTTTTGACAATTCTAAGTAATCAACTCTGCAGATTTCTAACTAAAAAAAGCCTCATTTGGTGTCTATGCTTTGTCTGTATGTATGTGTGTGCACCATATGCATGCCTGATAACTACAGAGTTTGGAAGATGGCTTCAGATCCCTGGACCTGACGTTACAGATAGTTATGAACTGCCAAGTGGCTGCTGTGAATAGAACTCAGGAATTCTGAAAATACAGCCAATGATTTTATTTGGTTAGTCTTTTCTCCAGTACCAGATGGTAACTATTTTTGTGTTTACTGTTCTGGTGTCACCTGGAGTCCAAACGGACCAGTTTAAAGTTGCATGGGATTCTTACTATGTCTAATCCACTTCCCCAGGTAGAAGTGTCTTCATTCTTTGATCCAGAACCTCTTAGTCACACAGAGCCAGAGGGTCTAGATTTGCTCAGATTTTACTATCATGCCACATTGTTGATCAATTTTTGACATAATACGGTATTTGCTTTTTCTCATTAAAAATAAATGTAAATTGCATAGGTATTGATCACATGTGTTTATTTCCCACATTTATTATGCACTCAATTGTCTGAGTTTTCCTAGGAAGATATGAAGAAATTTCCTTTTATCCATGATAGTAAGGACATGTTTAGACCATAAAAGAGATCCTGTCCAAAACTGAGGCTAATTCCAGGAGCCCTGGAAAGTCAAAGGCAGTTTCCACCGGATTAAGATGCAGCATGGAGAACTCCCGAAGTGTTCCTCTGTCTCCAAGTTACTTATAGGCAGATGCTACTGAAGAGTCCCATCAATATCATCTGTTTACTCTCAATATAGCCAGGGGAAGCGAGGAGCCTCAGTGAGAATTACATGAAGGAACTCAGGCATCATTTTTTTGAGTCTTTCATGTCTTCATGATGGAATGTTCATAGACCCAACCCATAATCGTATGAGGGTCTTGTGAAGATTATCAGAGCTTCTCTGATCTATGACAGCAATGATCATGTACAACTAAGAGGGACTAGCTACCACACTTCTGTGTAAATTGGTTGTGGGTATTTTAACTGGCCACCCTAGTTGTCTGTGGGTTTATTATTGTGTATCTTACAACAGCTTAATTTTTTACTTCCTGGTGGTTTCTGTCCATGTTTCCCTGCTGGAATTTCTGCCTATGCTCATATCAGTTTTGCAAATGTCAACTTTACCTTTACCAGCTGCATAGATCCTGATCCTGCCCTTTTTCAGGGTGACCATTCTCATTATTTACTGAGATTTGATCCTAGTAGGTAATTTATTAACAAATGTGAGGAATTTCTAGACTTGTTCATCAACTGTAGTACATCTACTTAACTTTAGAAGTATATATCAAGGCATTATGGGGTGGCTCACTGTCTACTGGTCAAGAGGAAACAATCGTGATCTCCTGGTAGACTATCAGGTCGCCCCCCACCCTCCACCAATTCATGTTCTCAGTGTTCTATTCTTTCGATTTGCCATTCTGAGATCCTGATTGTCTAAACATCATTTTACCCAAATAAATTCATTTCTTGCTAAATATCTCTAATACAAACTTTTAAACTTTTATTATGTTTCTATCCATTAGTAGGTTGTTCATGGACATTCTTGGTAAAGACAGAAGTAGTCACTGGCATTTAGTTAGACAATGTCAGTATCTTACAGTGATTCACTGCGGAAATGGCACTGTAGAGGAAGTAGTGGTGTGTTGGAGAGTCTCCAGGTGCAAACTTACCCCTAATGTTTGGCCCTGCTTAGTTTCAGTCACTAACAAGACACAATGTTAGCATTATCAGGGAAGTGAGTTTCAATGGGGAATTGTCTAGATTCAGTGGCCTATACGCATACCTGTCAGAGATTGTCTTGATTGCTAATTGTATTTCTAAGAGCCATGATAAAGGTGTCATCACCGTTTCCTGAGCTGAACCTGGACTGTGTAAGAATAGAGAAAACAAGTTGAGCATTAAGAGATCAAGTAGGCAATATGGGTATACTCCAGTAGTTCTCAGCCTCTCTAATACTGTGATTCTTTAACACAGTTCCTCATGTTGTGGCAACCCACAACCATAAAATTATTTTCTTTGCTACTTTATAAATGTAATTTTGCTACTGTTATGAATAATAATGTAAATAGTTTTTGGAGATGGGATTTTGCCAAAGACATCATTAACCACAGTTTGAGAACTGCTGGCATATTCTATTTTCTCTGCTCTTGACAGAAGATGCGATTCAACTGGCTGCTTAAGTTCTTTCCTTGACTTCACCACAAAAACGCATTGACACATGGAATTGTCAGCCAAAAAGAAACCCTTTCTTTGGATTTTGGTCAGAGTATTTTATTAGTGCAGTAGAAATGAGACTAGAATAATTTCCAATCTGAGACTATCTGTAGCTGTGTTTGAAAAGGTAGATAGAGAGGAATTATTAAGAAAATGATGAAAGGCAACAAGGAGGCCAAGGCAAATAAATGGCCTTTAGATGAGAACTTTTTTCTACTCTAGAAAAGCCGAGAATTGCTTTTTTTGACATTAAGGTCATTTTCAGCTACTGAAATTATAATACCTATTTAAATGTGAAGAATCAGACATTCATAGTCAAATCTTCAAAGAATTAATGGCTTTCTTATTGTCCATATTCACAAATTTCAACTATAATATCTAGCTTTTACTTTTTGCTCTGATCTGAATATTTTGCATTTCTCATTCAGCTTCAAACACATCTTTTTATGTGCATGTTGAAATTGTCCTTACCAATTAATACCAAATCAGTTGCTTTCTTATAAGACTCATTGATGGTATGCCAACTGCAGAATTTAAGTTGAGTAACTATAGTAAAGTCTCAAGCAAATAACAGCGTATTTTTATCTCATTCATTACACTTTGCTTCCATCAATGTCAACCTTATCCAACATATTTTTTACAAATGAATTGCCAATTTTACTACATTTCTTCAATTCTTGACTTTAGTAAGCAGTATCAGACAGGCTGTGTATTCAGACAAGTCTTGACTGGCATTCACTCACAGTTTTGACAACTGTTCTGAGAGTCTTGGGACAATGTACTTACCTATATGAACCCCATTTTTCTCAGTGAGGTTATAGACAAATTTATATTTCTTTTCATAGAATATTGTGGGCATTTACTGAGAAAGTTTTCAAATAGTTTAATATAGTTGTAGACTCTCAATGCATGCAGATTTTCTTCATTTCATCACCCATATCCTTCTTTCCTTGGCAAATGATCTATCTGTTATAATCCTGCCACTTAATTCAATATATTACTATGTTCAGAGACAAGTTTGGATATTGTGATGCATAAAGAATAACCTATTCACTGGATGTTTTATTTTTCTAGTGACAGTATATTGTGTATCTCCACTTCTGAACAATATGCTTCATTCTCTCTGGCATAATTTAGGAAGAGCCTTGAACTGGTTCAGAAGGCAGGGCATGGAGTATGGGGAGTACCAGTCCTTCTCTCTCTCTCCTATTTATAATAACCTGCACAAAATAGAACTCTAAAAATTCTTTAAAAGAAAAAAATGATAACAAATTATTTTCTAGGGAAAATCACATGCTTGTATTGTATTTTACTTGGGTTCATTCTGAATATCGATCATTCTTTGTTTTCTCATAAACCTATTTTTACAGCTCAATAATTTTCTCTTTTATACTCCTTATATTTTTATCTTACAAATTAGGAGAAAAGTTGGCCCCGTCGTTCTTCTTGAAGAACTGTACAAGCTCACCAATAACCCATGAAAACTTTCCCAGAATGTGTACAATTATTATTATTAATTATTTTTAGAAATCAAGCTAGCAACAATGCTGTAGAAATAGTGCTTTATGCAGGATATATGATAAAAACTCTAACCACAAAAATATTATCTCAAATAATTCTGAATCATAATTAAATCAGTAGCATTTAAGAATGTCATAGTGAGCCTCTTCTATGAGTGGGTATTGCACATACATATCCAAACAACAAAAATATCTAAAAGCTTTGTATCAAATATGTGCAGACATTTTAGTCTGTCCTTTTACCATCAAGTGCTACAATATAATAACTGCACTAACTTGCATGGTGTTAACTATTATAAATATTCTATCAATTATTTGCAGCAGCATTTTTCTCTGTCCAATCACATTAGGGCAGTGACAGGCCTGTGATTGGACAAGAATAAGAGGTGGAGCTAAAGTTGGAGGAGGAAAGATCAGGAGCAGGTAGAGAGAGAGAGGAGACTATCATGGAGTCAGAGGATGATGAAGAGTCAGATCTCGAGTGGTTATACCACCAAGCAAAGGTTTTTACAAAATATATTAATTGGGTTTAGATGTCTTTATTATTTGGTTCTGAAATTATTGTATTGGCATCTTGCAAATTGTGATCTTATTATTATATAAATCTGATTGGATATTAAGGCCTTAAAAGTCTGGGTCTTAGGAGCTATGTAGATGAATGATTGTGGGGGTGTGTAAAGAGTTGCATGTGAGCGAGTTGTTGTAAATAGCTGGGAGAAAAATCACGAGAGCCCTCGGGGACATGGTGATGTCCAGACTGCATCAGCTCAAGAATGTGACCTGGCAGGAAACGAAGTTTGCGGAGCGGACATTTTTTTCAACTTCCCGCAGCAATTATTATTAGAGCACTGATGATACGTTCAGGGTTTACGCAAATGCATTGGACCTAGGATGGAGCACTCTGGAACCAACATGTCCTTTGTGAAAACAGAGAAGTGACTGTATGATTAGGAATTAGACTGCTTCCATTAATTGGTATCTACACTATACTACTACAATGCATGGAGTTAACTTACTAAGTAGGAGGTCAGTAATGGAACTAGCAAGCACTAAAAAATGTTCAGGACTAATATTTTTATTCTTAGTAACAAATGTTTCCTGTTATTGAATAGCTTGCTTTAAAAAAATATAACTTAAAATTCAATTCCTTGAATATGACGGAAAACAAATCAGGAGCTGGTTGAAACACTTGATGTCAGTTAGTGTGAAAAATGCTTAGTAGACATCTACAAAGCAGTTATCAGCAAATGGGTGTACTAATAGAGTGTTGTCTTTAGCAGCTTACTAATACATGCCTAATAGATGTTTACTATATAAAAAGCACTGCAGTGGGGCTATAAGCATGACTTTATCTATGTTTCCAAGTAACTGATATGTTAGTGAAAATGATAAAGATGCTGATAATTTGTGATTTCTTATCATACACAAAACAACTGATAATAAGTGTTAGCAGGATTCTGGGGAAAGATGAGCCCTCATTCACTGTTGGTGAAATGCAAACTGATGCAGTTACTCTGGATATCAGTGTGAAGAATTTTAAAGCAACTAACCATGAATCTACAATATGTTCTAGCAGTACTATTCCTTGGATTAATCCCAAATGACTCAACATCCCACTCCACGAACTCAGCAATTTTCATGGCCACCATATTCCCAATAGCCAGAAAATAGAAACAACATGACCTTCAGCAGATGAATGGATAATGAAAATGTGTTATGTATACACAAGAGAATAGTACTCAGCTATAAAGAATAATAAAAGCATGAAATCTGTAGGTAAAAGGATAGGCCATGAAAAATATATCGAACATGGTAATTCAGAAAGAAAAATCCCTCATGTACTCTCTCATCTGTGGTTCTTAGTTCTAATTCTTCAGACATGACTATACAATATACAGTAATCACAGTAAACAACAAAGTATAAAACGACCATAGGTGCATGTAGGAAGGAGTTGAGCAGGGACAGGGATAGCAGGATACAGGTGTCTACATTGGAAAACTGGAAAACTGGGAAGGTGCTGTGCTGACTCTAGATGAGAGAATGAAGCCAATACGGTAGGATGAGAGATAAGAAACAAAGGGCATCAAGGTTCATTGATAAATCCTCAAGAAATCATTGTATTTTATAGTTATCTAAAAATATAGAAGACACAAATACACACAATGTGGGCAGGGTGAGGGAGGCAGAGTTGAAGGGAGGGATGGGAGGCATTTGGATTAACAATGAGAAGTTAGGCCATTTGAGTTGACAATTATTCCCACAAGAACCATACACTAACAAAACCCCTAGTATCAGGTATGAGAAACCTCTTTCTGAATGGTTGATCAGGTTAGTCCAAATATAAGTAGACTATTACTGCTGTTCTAGGTTGCCTCTCAGAGGTTGAGGATAGGTCCCTGTTGCTGAAGAAGTCATAACACTTGGATTATTTGAGCTGAATCTAACCTGAAAGGCTACTTCTTGTTATCTAGCCTAGCTTCCATGATGCTGAAAGATATTATACAGCTGTCAAGGGAGGAAAGCAGTAGTCCTACCCAGCTGAACCGTCCCACTGGTGAATCACAACAATCACCAGCATGACAATATATCATAAAGTTACAAAAAGTGCCACTCCCATGTTGATCTTGATCAACCACTCTCTAAATGGACTTAAGACCCACTCAATATGAAGGACATCATGCCTAGTACTTGTGTCTAGACAGTTTGCCAAGGTTAGTGATGTCATGAGCCTTAGAAAAGAGTATACTCCCACTACTTTGCTCAACCAGCATAATTCCTACTATATCCCAAACCTCAGCCTTCTATCTGAGGTAATAAGTGTAGCTACCATCCCTCAAAAGAAACTTCTCTTGACAGTAAATGAAGTCCATTACAGAAAATCATAATTAGACACAACACAAAGATCAACAGTCCTAGCAGGGAGCCTTTAGCTGCTTGTATTCTCATGTTAATTAGGTTCCCCTAAAAACCTGTTTGTAGTGTCCCACTTGTAAGACTGAGGGACCCTGCGCCCAGTTGGTTTTGATTGGTAAATAAAGTGGCCTGCGGCCAATGGCTGGGCAGGGAGACAGAGGTGGGAGGTTGAGAATTCCCAGGCAAGGGATCCTAGGAAGGAACAGAAAGAGGGAGATCTACCATACCCAGAGAAAGTAAAGGAAGGAAGAAGGAAGAAGCTCAAAGAGGGCATAGCTGCCATGTAGGAAGGGGGAAAATTGTTTCCCTGTATTTAGGGCAACAAAGATGGAATATAAGATTTCTAAATAATAACTTAGGAATATGGGGGTGAAGGCTAGGTGTGGGGGTGGATCAGCCACGTGGAGGTTAGGAAGTAGCCCAGCCACTGAACTGTTTAAGGCACATCCAAATATAAAGACTGTGTGTGTGTGTGTGCGTGTGTGTGTGTGTGCACACACACATGCATGTGCATGCATGTGTTTCATTCAGGAACCCAGAACACTGGGACAGGTAGTAAGAAACACATGCTGCATGAGTAGCTGAGTGGCGTTGAGTGGGTACAGCTACAGAAGCTTGAGACTTGGATGAATGTATGTACCTCACAAGTCCAGTACCTGTGTTTGTGTAAAACAGTCTCTCTTGGAAATGGCTGTATCAACAACACCAGAACAATGGCAATGACATAGACATGCTAAAGTAGAAAGGGAGAATTATTACTTCCTCATACCCTTGGCAAAGAACTAAAGAAAAACACTGACTCATAGCAGAGGGAAAATTAGCCTCTCCCAGGAATGAACCCCTTAATAGTTGTCCAATACAAAGTGGTCAGCCCTAAAACTATACACAGACACATAAACAACAAAATATACTCACTGGATTTTAACATATCAGTGTGTGTGTGTGTGTGCATATCTATACATATGTACATAAAATAATCAAAGAAAATCAGGCTATCAAATTAATTGAACTGAAGAACATGAAGCAGATTGAAGGCATGGTATCTTGAAGCTTGAGGAAAAAAGGGATGGAAGAAGGAGATTTAATTTTATTTTAATTTAAAATATTAAAAAATTAATATGTATATTATATACATGAAAGAGCATAAACTTGGATGGGAGATTAGACATTAATGGTATGAGTAAGATAAAAGCATATTATAAACATATGAAAATTTTCAAAGAATACATTTTTTATTCTAATAATTATTTTCCTTTATTAATATATTTGCTAAATAAATGAAATATTTTAAAAATAAAAATGATAACAATGTGGCTAACATGTGCCAAGATAAAAGTAGAAAAAGCAAATCAACCAAGATAAAAGGTAGAAGACAGACTCTAGCTGACTCTTACATTCAATCCAGTCTTGCATAGAAAAATAATTCTGTCAAACGATTGCCAGCTAAAACTAGCATTGTGAAAACTCAAGACTATAGGCAGAAACCCATATTTCTCGAGGTAATTTAAAGGACATACACTGTTAAATCATAATCACAAATGAGATTGTGATCTAAAGAGATTAGGGATTAGACTGGTTACCCCTAAATTCAGTAATTTGATGTGAGTGTTGATATGAAAAAAACTAATCCTTAAAATTTAAGGACTATTGTTCTAGACTGTGAAGTACATGGATTTGTAGTAATAAATCTTCTAATGGTTCAACTTCTGAAATTCAAAGCATATTTTCTCTAACTCTCCCAATAAAATAGAATTAGGTCAATTTAATTTTAAGCTTTTAACTTTTAAACTTTTAAGCAAATATAATAAGACAAAAATGTATAGTTTGATTTACTATCATAGAGGTTGGGACTAGCATTAGTTCTTCTTCCTGTGATCTTTCAACACATTGAAGAAAATAACTTTTATACTTCTCATCTCATTGTTTTATGGTGCCACATAAATTTCAATGTGACAGTAACTTGTTATTGGATTCTATATGTTTATTATTTTCTACCATACTGCTATATTTTAAATTATTGTATTTTACACAAACCTCTGTCTAATGTTTAATATGAAAATTTTACCATTTGTTAAGTTACATCCTTATGATTAAACTAAAACCTAGCCTTAAAACACCGAGCATCTACAGAAAAAAAATTAATAGTTTAAGTTAAAAACGACAAATACCACAGCACAAACTCCAGGCTTTACTTATTTCTTATTAATCTGGATCATCCCATTCAAATGCTGGTAATATTAGTTAAGTCATAGAAACAATCTACAGTGCTTTAAAATAAATAATGCCTTACTCAGCTTTGTGACTATAACTCTACCTATGTTATGAGAAATGTGCCAGGTGAATTGTCCTTGTTTTCATAGTATTTCTTCTGAGATGACTTGGTCATCTAACTGGGTCCAGCAACACATAGCAAAAGAGCACAAGCTTTGAAAGCCCTGTTTTTCTACTTATGGGCTTTGTGGCGTTTGGGAGTTTGCTCTATCCCCATAACTACTATATTGTAATTACAATTATTAGCAATGCACATAAGGCATTTATTCTTGCATTTTGTGCATACTGATAATTAGAAGTATTATTGATTAACATTTAGAACAAAACAATTGTTTATTAAAAAAGAACAGAGTAGCAACTGCTGAGAAACACACCACTGACATTCCTTTTATTGTAGCCCTTACCTTTTTATGTATGAAATCAACTGATATAGGACTTCAATATTTTATCCAATTCTAATTTTCTTACTTAAATAAAACAACTGAATATATGTTTGCATCAAAAATGATTGTTCACCTGACCAGAGGTTAGAATCAAAGCTTAGGCTGTCATCTAGTGCAAATTAAAATAGTTGATATAATGTAGCTCATTACAGATATGTCATAAAAGTAATTTGGAGGTGACTTAATTTAATTTTCTAATATTGCATGTAGAAAAAGATTAATAGTGTTTCATCATTGTAGTTCTTTCTAAGTTATGTTTTCAGATTTAATATGTTCTGTACATTAACAGATAACTTGATAATGTTCCTTTGACAAAATATAATTGTTATTGGACATACAAGATGACGCAGTGGGTGAAGACTACTGCCACCCAATCTGATAACTTCAATTTAATCCCAAAGACTCACATGGTAAAAAGAGAGAACTAACTCTTCCATCATCTTATTGACCTCCACCCATATTTACTGGTATGCAAACACATGTGCATTTACACACACAGTAGAAAAAGTTTCCTTTGATCATTTGATTCACTTCCTTGTGCATTTATAATTTCATTTCACTTTAAGGTAAATACTAAATCAATTATTTTATTAACTAAATTAGAGCTTTTATAGGATAATTGTGGGGAAATTGGGATCTACTAAATATAAAGTAAATCTGTTCTTGCTAAAAGAATATTTCTTTAAAAATGAGGAATAAATATATGAACATTGCTCATTTGGTTGAGGTGCTTTAAATGAAAATTATCCCCATAGGTTCAAAAGGAGTGGCACTATGAGAAAGTGTGGCCTTGTTGGAGGAAGTGTGTCACTGAGGGTGGGTTTTGTGGTTTCAAATGCTCAAGCCAAGCCCAGTGTCGTACTCCTGCTGCCTAAGGATCCAGATGTAGAACTCTAAGCTACTTCTCTGGTATCCTGTGTGCCTGGATGTTGCCTTTCTTCCTGCCATGATGATAATGGGCTGAATCTATGCATTGTAATTCAGTCCTAATTGAATGCTTTCTTTTCATTTTAAGAGTTACTATTGTTGTGGCATTTCTTCACAGCAATAAAAACCCTAACTAAGACCAAAGTTTGTACCAAGGACTTGGTTACTTCTGTGATAGGCCTGAGCATGTTTTGGTCTAGAGGACTATGGAACACTTTGGGACTTTGGACTAGAAAACCAATTGGACACTTTAAGTGGACCATAATGGGATCAACTACTAGGAAAATGAAAGACAGTGGTGCTGAAGGTGATTTGAAGTGAGTGGCTGAGCTCAAGAAACTTCAGAGGAGAAGGATATTAATATGTGACCTAGAGATTGTTCTTGTGGTGAAGAATGTGGCTACTTTCTGCCCTTGTCCAAACTATCTGCCTGAGGTTAAATTAAAAGAGTTAAGGATTAACAGTTTTGACAGAAGAGATTTCCAGACAGCCTAGTACTGACCGTGTTCCTTGGATATATGTAGCCATGCTTATGCAAATCTATAATGAAATGGAGCAAACTGAACAAGGAAAAATACAAAATGTAGTTTGAGGAGAAAAGGGGCACCAGAAAGTGAAAACAGATTAAAGAAAAGCCTGATGCTAAGTGGAATAAAGGGATTGGTGACCTCAGGCAAGACCTGACCCAGCTAGTGAAAAGGAATTAAAGGAAAGCTAAATGCTGAGCATTGTGGCGAACACTTTTAATCTCAGCACTCAGAAGGCAGATGCTGGCCAATCTCTGACTTCTAGGCCATTCTTGTCTGCAGAATGAGTTCCAGGATAACTAAGTTTGGGCAGTGAAGACCATTAAAACCAGAATGTTGGTGAAGATGTGATTGAATAAGGGGGCCATAGTCCAGCCCCAACAAACATCAGAACTAAATAGCTTCATCCAAGTGGTTCTAGCTTTAGAGTCAAGGATAAAATGGAAGGGGTTAGGGAATCTTTCTCCACAAGTAAGGAAAGCTGCTGATGCCAAGTATGTGTCAGGGGTGTGGAAGCATATAGATGCTGTTATGTGAAGCTGTGAAGATGAAGTCTGGATTGTCTTAGGGACCCCAAAATGTTAGAGATGCCAGAGTTGTGGGATACCTACCTTAGGAAAGATGTTAGCAGGGAATGGAGCCTGTCCAGGAGAAGTAAATATGTTGCAGTCAACAAAGCCGAAAGGAGATGGGGATCTGTAGGATGCCGTCCCGCAGCTCCTACTTGCGTGGGTTCCACGAACCGAGGATTTGGAAACCTGTAATGGGTGATAGAGAAAAGAGACAGACGCCAGGAGAATGGGTCTCATCAAGGCGCAACTTTACTTAGTGAACACGGAATATATATACTTAGATAAGCACAGGCATGCATTTTACATTCAGGTGAGAACAGACATTCGGCAGGATCAAAGCTAAAACTCTAACACAAAGGATTCCAGGACGGGATAGAGAGATCAAAGGTTCACGGCTTCCTAGGGACCTGGTATCTGGTCCTTGAGTCATTTACATAGGCTCCAAACCCCCAGCGAGCTAAGTCTCTGGTTTCGGTTTTGAGTTCTTCCAAGAACACAGCAGGGCCACCACAGGGATCTGAAGAATCCTTTGACATCAAACGTGAAAATGAAGAGTTTGGAAATTGCACAACGGGCTTTCAGTCTTGCTTTGGTCAGTGTTTTGTCATTATGTTGCTTTTCCTCCCTTTTGTTATAGTAATGTATGTCCATTAGCACTGTGTGCTAGAAGTGTGTGGGCTGCTTTTTCATTTCCCTTACAGGAGACTGAAGTTAAGAGATTGCCACGAGTCTCCAAAGAGGCTTGAAACTTTGAAACTCTGAACATTGTTGAGACTTTGATAGATTATAGGGACCTTTGGATTTGGACTGAATGTAGTTTTGCATTAAGATATGGCTACAAGCCTTCTGGAGTGGTTTTAATGAAAATGGCTCAATAGGGAACAACATTATTGGAGGTGTAGCCTTGTTAGATAAATATGTCACTTGGGGTGGACTTTGCAGTTTCAAATGTCCAAGCTAGGCAGTGTTACTCTCTACATGCTTCCTGAGGATTTGGATGTAGAACTCTATGCTATATATCCAGCACCTGTGTTAAGCCCTGTTTCTTGTCATAATGATAAGAGACTAAACGTCTGAACTGTAAGCCAACCTCAATTAAATGTTTTCCTTTATAAGAGTTGCTGTGCTCATGGTGTCTCTTCACAGAAATAGAAACCCAAGACACTCCTTGTTATATACTGACACTGGATTTGGAGAAAGAGTGCGAAGGAGAAAATATGAGGTATTTGTCTCCCTAGGTCTTGGTTCACTTATCAATATGATCTTTTCTAAGTCCATCAATTGACCTTCATATTTCATGATTTCATTTTTTAATTTTAGCTGAATATGATTCCAATGTGAATATGTACCCCAGTTTTATTACCCATTCCTCTTTTGTATGGTATTTGTTATTCTCTTTTTCTGAATATTTTGAATAGAGCAGGTATGGGTGTTGCTGAGCAATAGCAGTGGAGTATGATGTTGAGTCATTGGGAAATAAGCCAAGATATGTTATAGCTAGGTCATGTGGTAAATTTATTTTTAGGACTTTTTTGTTGTTGTTGTTGTTGTTGAGGTTTCTCTGTACTGATTTCCAGAGTGGTTGCAGCAATTTACATTTCCACCAACAATGACTTTTTTTTACAGATGAATAATATTCTCCTGTGTATGTGGAACACATTTTCATTATCCATTCATCTGCTATAGGTCATTTTCTGGCTAGTGTTGTAAATATGGTGACTATGAACATTTCTGAGCAAGTATTTGTGAAGTATGATGTTGAATCCTTTGGGTATAAGGCAAGGGATAGTGCAGCTAGATTGTTTTGTACATTTGTGACTAGTTATTTGAGAATTCTCTATACTGACATCACAATAACTGTACCAGTTTGCATTCTCACCAATAGTGAATGAGGGCTCTTCTTCCCCCACAACCTCGTTAGCAGTTGGTGTCAGATGTTTTGTTGATCATGGCCATTCTGACAGGAGTAAGATAAAATGTCAAGTTGTTTTAATTTGAATTTCTCTAATTTCTAGGATGATAAATGTTTTTTGATTTTTTTAAGCCATTTTAATTTTTCTATTGAGAAGTTTTTCTTTAGATGCCTGGACCATTTTTAATTTTCTCATTTGTTTTATTGACTCTTTTTGATTTCTCTTTATATTTTGGATATTGCTTCTCTATCAGATGTATATGTGGGAAACATTATATCCCATTTGGTGGGCTTCCTCTTCACTCAATTGTTTTCTTCGCTTCAAAAAAGTGATTAAATTTTATGAGGTCCCACTTGTCAGTTGATATCCTTAAATCCAGACAAATGAAGCCCTTTTCATAGAACCTTTACCTGGAAGGTATGCTCCCAAATAGGGAGCAGGGAAAAAAGTTAATACTAATGGAAAGACAAATGGTAGTGGGGGTGGGGAAAGAGGATGTCAATTAATACCAAAAATCAAATTATATTATATTTACCTAAAATTATACACAATGCATAGCAATATGTATACATACATACACACATACATATATACAATGTTTTCAAAAAGAGTAGGAATGTGATGCATGCATCCATAGTGTCACCAAATTAAATATTAGAATGAGCACTCTTGAAGAATGTCCTTAGACATGAATCCCTGGGTATCAAATAACACTGCATATTTTCCAGCCCAAAGAAAATTCATGGGTAAAAAAAATTCATGAATAATGTTTCTTTCTTTCTTTCTTTCTTTCTTTTTAGGTACATATGTAAGATTTTTTGGCTGGGAAGATCTATGTATTTATTTATTATATTCTTTATTATTTAAAACAATTTTTAAACTTAGCAGAGATTAAACAAATCCTGTGAAGTGTAATAAGAAAGCAAAATTAGTGAGAGAAACTTGAACGGCTTCTACATTGACCTACCCGTGAGTTATTTGGAGGATTTCAGACATGTACTACTGTAGTTAGAAAAGCAGCCAAGGCAGCCACAGGAAAAATGAAAGTGAAGAAGCAAACCAAATCATTAAAAACATTTCATCAAATGTTGAATTCAATTATGGAACAGGTTTTATACTCCTGACATTAATAAAGAACAGGCTCAAAGGCATTCTTTATATGTTTTACTTATATATTGCCCAAAAGTTAAATGGTGTTTAATTTTTACAGTCTCATTTTATGAAATAAATAACAGAAGGATGATTTATAGATGAGTTAATCTTTTGACACATATCTTCTTTGGACTCCTAGCATGGCAAGCTATTTTCAATTAACTCATTGAATATATCTATGTTGAATATAACTGAGACTTCAAACTTTAAGTTTGCCACCATAATTATATATGTTGGTAGTATAGTGGTTGCTATAACTGTCTCTCAACAGAATTATAAATAAAACTCACTAAAAAGTTATTAGATAGATTTCCCAATTAAAATAATTATGGTATTTTATAATTTTGTGCTAATTTTGAAACAGAATTTGTGCCTATTGTGGTATGAACATTAAAACAATTGTACCAGCATGATGTAAGTCTTATTAGAAGTGTTTACTCTGTACCATTATTATTACTATATAACATAGTAAATATGGAAAAAATCTTAGAGGTGAATGTACTTAATAGATACATGGCAAGATCCACATAAGAAATAAATAGCCACATTTAATCTTTGCTTTACTGGATTTGATACTAATTTCCCAGTTATTGATTGAAGATTAAACTAGTGATTTTCCCTCAAAACTCACCCTTCTATGTGGCTTGATGACATTTCATTGTAATCAATGCCTCTGACAAATTCTGAGTTGGCTCTGAGCTTGCCTTTTACATTTTCTCAGTTTATTACTGGATTTTAAAAATCACAAATAGCTTTTCAAGCATGTACAACTTATTAAGACAGGCTTGCCATTATAAACAAAAAGCTTTATTTCACTACAGAAATAATGCTGCCAACATTCATTGAGCAAGCTGGAGAGATTGCTTCCTGTGTGTTTGTGCTACAAAATTCTATTAGACATATACTTGAAACAAAATATGTTAGCACTTCTAAGTTGTAAATGACAGATACAAAGAGACTCTGTTGTTTCAGAACATGATTTACTCTTTGAAATTCATACTCTGTTTGATTCCTTTAGCTTTTGTAGCTGTGTGAAAAAGAAATATAGGTAAGAGATCTTCAGTTTACTAATAAATGTAAATTCTTGCTCTGTGATGCTTGCATTTTAGACTATGGTTTAGTTTTAATTTTCTCTGGCATGATCATATCAACTGGGAATTTCTGTAACAGGGAAAGAAAATGATAGTGTTGTCTGTCTTCTGTGTTTAACTCTGAAAATAATATGAAGAAATAACTGCTTTAATGGATAAAATTTAAAACTCACATCCTATGTGTATGAATTAGGGTTTTACTGCTATGAGCAGACACCATGACCAAGGCAACTTTTATAAGGACAACATTTAATTGGGAATGACGTACAGAGTCAGTCGTTCAGTCCATTATCATCAAGGCAATGGCTTAGCAGCATCCATGCAGACATGGTGCAGCTTCAACATCTTCATCTGAAGGCAGCTAGTGGAAGACTGACTTGCAGGCATCGAGGAGGATGAGGGTCTTAAAGTCCACACCCACAGTGACACACCTACTCCAATAAGGACACACCTACTTCAATAAGGCCACACCTTCAAATAGAGCCACTCTCTGAGCTGAGCATATACAAATCATTACACTACATCAAAACTTTTCTATTTCTATACAAAAGTAAATTACACCACTTTCCCTAATACAGTAATTTCCTAGATTAGATTTGAACTTTTACTTAGATATTGTTAACCATGAGTAAAAAATAATCTAAATTTGTTGAAATTGAGATGACATGTTAGAAATCTACTTCAACTGCTTACTTTTATGTCAAAAATTTTAAATTCTAAGGTGATATGTATTATTGCCTTAATAACTGGTATTTTTTATTAGGTATTGTTTTATTTACATGTCATATGATATATCCTTTCCCAGTTTCCCATCCCCAAAAAAGAAAAAAAAAGAAACAAACCCTGTTCCCTCCCCTCTCTCCCTGCTCATCAACCGACCCTCTCTCCCTTCCTGTCCCTGGCATTCCCCTACACTGGGGAATAGAACATTCACAGGGCCAAAGGCTTCTCCTGCCCTTGATGACCGACTAGGTCATCCTCTGCTATACATATGCTGCTGGAGCCATGAGTCCCACCATGTGTACTTTTTGGTTGGTGGTTTAGTCCCTGGGAGCTCTGAGGGTACTAGTTAGTTCATATTGTTGTTTCGTCCTAAGGGGCTACAAACCCTTCATCTCCTTGTGTCCTTTCTCTAGTTCCTTCATTGGAGACCCTATGCTCAGTCCAATGGATGGCTGTGAACCTCCACTTATGTATTTTTCGGGGACTGTCAGAGCCTCTCAGGAGACAGCTATATCAGGCTTCTGTCAGCCAGCACTTGATGGCATCCACAATAGTGTCTGGGTTTGATGATTGAATATGGGAAGGATTCCCTGGTGGAGCAGTCTCTGGGTTGTCCTTCCTTAAATCTCTGCTCCATAGTTTGTCTTTGCAACTCCTTCCATGGGTATTTTGTTCCCCCTTTTAAGAGGGAATTAAATGTCCACATTTTGGTCTTCCTTCTTCTTGAGTTTCTTGTGGTTTGTGGGTTGTTCTTCCTGTATTCTGAACTTCTGGGTTAATAACCATTTATCAGAGAGTGCATATCATGTGTTTTCTTTTGTGATTGGGTTACCTCACTCAGGATGATATTCTCCAGATACATCCATTTCCTTAAGAATTTCATAAATTCATTGTTTTTAATAGCTGAGTAGTACTCCATTGTGTAGATGTACCACATTTTCTGTATCCATTCCTCTGTTGAGGGACATCTGTGTTGTTTCCAGTTTCTGGCTATTATAAATAAGGCTGCTATGAACATAGTGGAGCATGTGTCCTTCTTATATGTTGGAGCATCTTCTGGCTATATTCCCAGGAGTGGTATACCTAGGTCCTCTAGTAGAACTATGTCCAATTTTCAAAGAAACTGCCAAACTAATTTCCAGAGTGGTGTACCAACTTGCAATCCCACCAGCAATGAAGGAGTGTTCCTCTTTCTCCACAACCTCTCCAGCATCTGCTGTCACCTGAGTTTTTCATCCTAGCCAATCTGACTGGTGTGAGGTAGAATCTCAAAGTTGTTCTGATTTGCATTACCCTGATGACTAAGGATGTTGAAAATTTCTTTAGGTGCTTCACAGCCATTAAGTATTCATCAGTTACAATTCTTTGTTTAGCTCTGTACCCATTGTTAATAGGGCTATTTGGTTCTCTGGAGTCTATCTTCTTCAACTAAAGAAGATATCTTTGTATACATTGGATATTAGCCCTCTATTAGATATAGGGTTGGTAAAGATCTTTTCCCAATTTGT